>NW_028277170.1:5682500-6282500 GCF_051122295.1 Plectrocnemia conspersa | reverse complement strand
TGATCGTCCTGAATGTCTTCAGCACCATACATCTTCATAGCTATCACCAAAACATCCTTGTATTTGCCAAGCTCGTTGGGAATCTGGATGGCTCACGAAAGCGCTGATATCCTATCAGTAACGATAAGAATAAAGGACGCGGTCGCGACTCTATAGAGTCTAGAGAGCCGCGATGCGTCTAGAGCAGTTGTTCTTATGTGCGACCATCAACGCTTTACAAAATAATATTTTCAAAAATTATGAAATTGTTTGAATACTGCTCATTTGCCTTAAATCACAAAGTACAAAGAGTGGTGCGAACACTTTGGCAATACCAGCTAAATGAAGTCATACTTTTCAGGAAGAGAACAGATAGTTTCACAAAGTATAGAAAAAAAAGTATTTGATTGTGCAAAATGAAAATGTGCAAGATTCTGTTGAGCCGTCTGCGTGATTTGCAAAATTGTAATTGATCAAATAAAATCTTATATTATATTATGGAACGGAATTTTAAAATTCATTAGACGAAGTTGAAAAAAAGCGGCCCATTAATTTTTATTAAATGAGCTTCCATTTAAATTGATCCATTTTTCCAGTAAGTAAAATAAAGCTTTAATTTTTAATCACCTCAAAAGCGAAAAGAACTGTCTATATCAATCATGCGGCCACAGTAAAATTTCACTTGAGAACCACTGGTCTAGAGCACTCTAAAGCACTGAAGGGTTGTCAACACTGTTTGAAAAAATTATAATGATTTAATCATAATTAATGAATATTATGATGAAAAAAATGCAGTATGTTCGATGCATAACTTTTTACTAATAATATTATTTATAGTATAAAATTAAATCTCATATTATTTTGGTTACCATAAACGATCTACTTGAATTACACAATTATCATCCGCCTAAAAGGAGTGGTCGTAAATTACTTTAATTACTACATTTAGAACAATTTGCATTTATATGAAATTTCCGTTCGAAATTATGCTCAAAATTAAGCATCCGTACGTGATTATTGAATGTGTCTCAATTTTCATAATTTAGTTTATAGTTATATTGTTTGCATTAGTTGCAATTTAGTAGAAAATTTGGTTCAGTTCAATGTAAAATTAACAACAAATATTCTACAGCAATAAATTATTAATTTTTCGGATATTTTATTAAATCAAAGAGATAAATCATCTATATAAATGTTTGGGTGTGGCATATGTTTTTTTTATGTGTGGTGATTAATAGCTAATGAATCTCATGTTTTAAAAATCATACTGTATTGTGACTTTGTGTTCAAAATTAGTAATTATTATATACTTATAATTCTGATTGCAAATAAATTACAATTGTTCAACAAAAATCTTAAATAATTATTTTGAGAGGTGGAAAATTAAAACAGAAACAATTATTTTTACAAAACATAAAAATACTCTGCCTTTTCTAAATTATGAGGGTAATAATGTAAAGTAGAAACAAAGCTTTAAATAACTAGACCTGAGCATATTTTAAATTTCCATTAAAAGAGCTTGCTACTATTGCGGCCCTTAAACCAATATTTAATAGAAAAAGCGCGCTAACTATAAAAAATAAAAAATAATCTAAACAATTAATAAGACGCATTTTAACATATGTTTAAATTATTAAACATTAATTACAAATATTTGAAAAAAAGCTATAAAAATAAAATATAATACACATTTTTATATTAATCATAAAAATGCATATTAACCTTCAAATACCAACAATTCAATATTACTGTCATTCTCAGACCAGAAAATAGTGAAAAAATATTTCGCAAAACCACATTAACCCACTAATTTAAATACAAGCACATGTTGATTTAGAGCAGTGGTTCTTAACCTTTTCAAAGTCACGGTGCACTTTTGATCATGGGAAAAAGTGGCGGTGCAGAATTAAGAGGTCGAAAAAATATGTGGACATAAGTTTTATTACATATTTAAAAAAAATAATATATACATACAAAATTACATACAAATTTTTGACATATTTTCTTAAATTAAATTATATAAAAAAGTTTAGTATTGAAAATAAATTTAGGTAGTTAATTTTGCCCTAGAACCAATTTTTAAATACGTGTTTTATTAAAAATATTTGTATTAATATTTAAAGGTGCTCTTTGGGTGGCAAATCTAAGTAGTGCATTTTCCCCCCTTTGTTTACCCAAAATGACGTTCTTGCTAATCATAATGGAATTTATATGATCAATAAAAAAATAATTAATGTGATACCTGAGCTTGTTGGCTTTTGCAGATATCAGAAATATTACGTCGAATATTGTATGTAGTTACCCTGAATTCTTCGTTTAATTTTTTTTCTGTCTTTCTCGTTTTTTAGTTTTCATATTAGTTGTTGTTGTGAAACTAAGCTCACACAAATATAATGTTGAAAACTATAACAAAATTTTCAGTGCCTTCATGTAAAGAAGTGAATATTCCTCTTGGACAGTAATCCAAAAATTCTTCATTAACGTTATTTCGGAAAATTTAATTTTTAGAGTACGATCAGTCGACAATGAGACTAATTTGATGATTTCGTATCCGGTCATAATTTTCCAAATTTAAGAATGGAAAATAAAGTGCAATTTTTTCTTCCAATAAAGTTAAATGTTCTAATATTGCGGAAATAACTTTCTTGGGAATGTTTTAGTTAAGTGAAGGAAACATATCTACTTTTTTTTCTATTATTCGATATTTCGAAAGAGTTATTTTTTTCCGAAATCCTGTCAATTTGTTAATGGATGTCATGAATTTTTTGTTTTTTCCTTGGATGCTTGTGTTAACGTTATTTAAGTAATTAAAAATATCTGCTAAATATGCCACTTTAGCATACCAATCATTATTCTGAAGACATTTTAGAAAATCATCCATACCTACATTTCGAAAAAAGATTAACAATTCATTCTTAAGTTCTATGAATCGGCATAAAACTTTACCCTTAGATAACCACCTGACTTCAGTGTGAAAAAGCAAACACTCGTACATAGCTTCCATAGAAATGCAAAGTTTTTTAAACATGCTTGTTTTTAAAGGTCTTGATTTTATGAAATTCAGTATATTTACAACTTGATTAAGCACAGGTTTTAGTGTTGCTGGTAATATTTTCGAAACTAAAGATTCTCTATGTAAAAAACAGTGCGTAGATATAATATTAGGTTTTCCTGTCTTTGCAAGGGTTACAAATCCTTTAAATGAGTCTACCATTGAAGGAGCACCATCCATACAAATTCCTACACATAACTCCCATGATATTTTAAATTGTTCTAAATATGAATAAATAAGATCAACAACATATTGTCCTGTCGTATGCTCGGTAAGTTCTTTGCAGCATAGATATTGATTCACTATTTTGTTTTCATTTATGAAACGAACGAATCCTAGTATTTGTGCCTTACCGCTAATGTCAGTAAATTCGTCGACTTGTAAAACAAAATATCGCTTGGAAAGTTTATCGTTAAGTGTTTTCTCAGTATCATCCGACATATTTAATTATTTTTTTTATTGTATCGTTTGAAAGAGGAATTTTCATAATTTCCTTTTTGCTTCATCACCAAACATAATTTTTCCTATTTCACAATATGCAGGTAAAATTAGAGACTCTGCTATAGTATGTGGTTTTAATTGTACAGCAATCAATTCAGCAATCTTGTATGACGCCAGTTGTGCCTTATCGGAAGTTTTAACAGTTTTTTCAAAATATTTCGCTTGTTTATTTTGCATACTTAACAATCTTTTGAAGTAATCTTTACTTTTTGATGCAAAATCGGCGTGCTTCGTAGTGAAATGGCGATTTAACTTGTCAGTATACATCGCGCTATTGGACAGTTTTTCTCCACATACAACACATAGTGGAATGTGATATCCTTCCTCATTAATGCTAGTAAAACTAAAACGTAAATATTCTTCAGAATACTGTCCATTATTTTTTTTATTTTACTGGATATATTTTCTTTTGTATGAGACGTATGATGTCTAGTAACATATTCACTACTTCTTTCACTTGTACTCCCAGTGTCAATAATATTTTGGTCTGATTCAAAATTTCGTTTGGTAATAAATTTATCCATTGTGGGGTATCACGACTATAATAAAATATAAATTGATTGAAACATTAAGATTTGACTATTTTGCGGAATTTTTGTTTTTACCAATTTTCTCGCGGTGCACTTGCAATAATAACTGGTGCACCGCGGTGCACCGGTTTAAAACCACTGCTTTAGAGATTAAAGACAACATATCAATAATTATAGTTTTCTTATTAAATGTACTTAAATTATCACCTAATTTATTGTTTTTTTTTAAATTTATATACTGTGTTTTTTGCTTAAACTGTAAAAGGTTTTTAATTTCTTACCTTAGATTATAAATACAAACGTTTTGTTTTATATTCTTATTTTTAGATAAATTCAGCTAAGAACTTATTGTAAACATGAAAATGGTTATAAACCAGTAACATGTATAATAAATATAATTAGTGTCTGTAAAATTATTTATATTATTGAAATCAACGTATTTAAAAAATCATGGATTAGTTTTATCTTGATTTTTATAATTTCAGATGAGCGAATATTTATTGTAGGGATTTAATATATAATTGTCATAAGGTCTGTCATAAGCAATACCTAAAATAATATGTAGTAATTATTGATAAAGATAATAATAAGTATATAATATTATTACTCAAACGTCGAAAAATAACACAGTGAAAAGTATATTCCAAAATAATTATTTTAAGGAATTTATAATAATAAATATACATTTAATTATATTTATAAGTGAAGTTAACTCTTATTGCTTTCATCTTTATTTATAAAATAAACAATATGTTACGACTAATGCATGATGAAAAACTATGAAAATAAAATATAACGCAAAGTTAAAAACACAAGAATCTTTGAAGTATTATTTTTATATGTTTTATAATATTGTGTTATATTGCTTTATTTTATTTCAAATATGCAACTTTGCTATGTGAGCGACAAAATAGTATTGAATTTTACATTTATTACCCTTCGTTGAACATTGCACATCTCAGATCGTATTTGGACCACCGATTGTCGACAAGAGCAAAAGACGGGACAAGGGAGCTTATCAGAGGATTCGTTGAAAGTTAAATATGACTGTCGTACATATGTTTGAAAAGTCCCGTCCATACTTGCTGGAGGCATTGTCGTCTCCAAAGTGAATATTTGCAAAGCGACATTAACGTAGTGCACCATTCAATGTAACGTAACATACACACACACACACAAAGGTTATTAAATTTTATATTGAGAACTATAGCTGGTACACGTTAAATTATGCAGTACACACGCGTTGAAATTGAATTCTTGAATGCAATTTCTATGTTAGATGGATTTCTGTGGTAATTGGTTCCTGGAAAAGGGTAAGCGCTTTGGTTGCTGCTTTAACGCTGTCAAACGTTGCCAAGTACGTCTGAATACGTACAAGATATTTTGTATACTATGTATTATTCGGATGGGTGGAAATATGCCGAATCGAAACGTTTAACATTTGTTAGAATATTTGCCAGGTTATACATATACATATACAACATGTAGGTGTGCTTATTAATAAAGCAATAACCACTCAAGTCAATTTCTGTTACATTAATTGACTTGCTTATTGGCATTTAAATTTATGTCGCTAAGAATAACATTGAGGAATAGTTAATTTGTGGTAGTCCACATTCGAGGTAGAGTCTCCAATTCGAGTAATCGAGTACTCGATACTCGAGTATTTTTGTCTATTTTTCAAGTACTTGATAATCGAGTATTTTGAAAATTACTCGATTAATACTCGAAATTAAAAAAATTTGAAATATTTCAGAAACAAAAATAACTTTAACTCGGTCCGGTAAAGGTTAACGTCTTGCTTTTATTTGGCGTTTATGCCCGAAGTCCCGAGCTAGAGCGGTTACTATCAGGTATAATTTTTTCATAGTTCCATAGTTGCATAGTTCCGGTCGTCGGCTATGTTAGTGGGTACGACGGAGAAATTTCTTTTGTGTTTTCTGTTCGACAGTCCCGACTTATCTAATTTATGGCAATGAACAATATGAAATATCAACAAAAAAAAAATTTAGGTTTTATGACTATGCAGTTGTAGCGTAAAGTGTATCCCTCAGCTTAAAATATAAATCAAAACAATTGTGTGTTTTAAAGACATTTAAAGTAAAGTCAGTTCTTTGCGAACCGTTTAGCTCTAGAGTGAAAGGGATTTACCCAAATACATCTTCGAAGGATATAGATTTAAATTCTTCGCATTAATCAGAAGGTGTAGAATATTGTTTATTGTTAAGAAAAAAAATCTATTCAAGAAGAATTACAAAATGCTATTTTGTCAATAGTCAAAGGAAATAAGAGAAAAGCAGAGAAGGGAATGAAAGAAGAGAACATAAAAAGAGAGTTCAAAAAATTTTATATCTATAAAAAGCGAACAGATATAAATTAGAAGCCTTATCCAACGAGTTAATGACAATAAGACCAACATCAACAGCAACGGAAAGGGTTTTTTCCATAACGGGAATAATAAAACCAAAGGTTAGCAGTAATATTAAATTCGAGACACTTTTTGCATTATTGTTTTTAAAAAGTATGTTCGTGAAGTTAAAATAATTGTAAAAATTAACATACTAAGTATTTTATTTATTTATTTATATGTGCACGAATTTGAATAATAGCTATTTTGGTACATTTGGTAAATACTCGAAAGTACTCGAGTACTCGAGTATTTTAAAATTTTAATATTCGATACTCGAGTAGTTGATGGTTCGAGTAATTGGAGACTCTAATTCGAGGACTATTAGAACAGTAAATTCTTCTTCATCCATTATGTTGTATATCGAGTAAAATAAAAGTTTTAATAAAAAAAAATGATAAATTGACTAGAGAAATCGATTACATCGACTTTATGTATAGCTAGAGAGACAAACAAGTATCAATGTATTGTACAAATATATATTTAAATACACTTAAAACGCCACAATAAAATCATGTAGTAATGTTTCGCTAAGAAGCTCGGTTAATATACTGACTGATAAATGGATTACGTGATTGGTTAAAAAAATATAAATAACTGACAGAGCAACCCCAGAGAGCGAATAATTAATAAAAGGTTTTTATTTCAATAGATTGTATACTACAACGCAAAGTTTTAATTACAACGACATCGCAGCATACAGATTCAATACAAGTCTAGAGTCCAGTTGCGGTAGAATCAGTGGATTTTATATTTATATGAATGGCACCATTTTTATTTAATTGAAAGGTATCTTTTTCGACATTATTACACAGCAAATGTAGATAATACACGGCGAATCTCGTTTGAATACAACCAACCCTATACTACATTCAATTATAAGCACTCCAGGGTTAAACCATTGTCACTCGTATTTAGCATTACGACGTAAGATCCATTTGTCATCCCTTGTCACAATTTGATTAAAACACTTCATTATTTGAACGGTAGAAGTAACGTCAAACACGAGCTTAGGACAAATTGTATGAATGTTCGATAATTACAACTAAATGCCTTAACCTGAATATGTATATATATGTATATGTTTTATTGAACAGTGATACTTGAATAATCACATGTATAATTTAATCAAATCAAATAATAATAATATTAGAAAAACACAATTACATAGTCACTATTTCATTATATATATATGCTTTAATATTTTACTTTCTATACCTTTCAAAGTTATATTTCACTCGTACATATATATATGTATATTAAATTGAACATATATAAAATTCTCAATGTCGTCGAGAATTTTTCCGATTCAGCGCTTTTCTGTTACACCTCGCTTGTAGCATTTCAAAATTCAAACGGAAAATTGTTTATCCGATTTCACACGTCAGATTTTCAATTCAACTAACAGTACACCATATATCTACATATTATATCATTCATGCTTTACTCTGGTTGTCAAATAATGCAACCGACTCACTTTTAATAAAAAATGTATAAAAGATGTTTCTCAGATACTTGTACATAAAAAATATAAATATAATGCCTAAATTGATGTCGTTTCTTAAAATTCAGACATAATTTAGATAATAATACCTGAGTACGTACTGTGTTATATTTATGTTAATACACATCTAGACTTCAAATTCTTATATTTAAAAGATAATTAATTCTTAAAATTAACGATGGCAATGAACAATTTATACAAAATTACATGTTTTATACATTTATTAAAAATTCGGTATTTACGGACATAGTAGTGATTCAAATTACTAATGCTTGTTTTAAAACAATCATTGAAGTAATATATTTATTATTTAGAATGTTTGCAATAAAATAAATATTTTTATACACATGTGCCACGTACTGTATGTTTAGTGTGAAATAGACAAGGCAGAGAATCACTTATGAATGAGCATAATAATCAAGCTTATATTATATATTACTTAGCAATTTTCTTCTATAGGTAAATGTCTTTATACTGCAATTTAGCTCCCCTACATATTATAGTTATACTTTGTAATCGCTCTCGCGTGATACGGAATTACGTACAGAAAGCTTGACGGTGGTAATCTATCAGTTCACATGTATCAGGGTGAGTATACATATAGCAACGGCGTCAATCACTTTCTTCTTTGCGTTTATATAACACTTTTAAGGTTGTAAATCAACGTGAAAGTAAACGGATGTATCACCATTACCGCCGCGTCTCGTATACGCGATATATGCGGGTTGTCCTGAAGGTTTACACACATTATTATTTAATTTTTCAATGATCAGATCTGATCTAAAGAATACGGGTTTAAGATTCAAATTGTAAAATAAAGTAGTTTTATGCAATTTTTCAATTCGAACTGCAAACTGTAACAATTTAGCTACAATGCTACTGTTTTATTGTACAATATAATTATTTAAATTTTTAAAATATATCTGTAATTTATTCGCAATAGCTTTAATAATACTGCATACTTTATAATAAAATATATATTATCTAGTCAAAATTCTAGCTAATTTGATTAACATTTTAACTCGTATAAAAAACATTTTTTCTTTAATAAAAATAATTGCAAAAAAATTCAAAGCAATGGATCATTGATCTGTTTTTTTACAATTTACTGAAAATTACAGTGCTGAAAAATAATCTTTGGCGTTCAATACAAGATATCTTTCCAAGTACATTGTAAACATGTTATTATAATTTACTATAAAAACACTTGAGCCTATAGACTGCCATGTAAATTTTAACCAGAAAGTGATAGTTGCTTTTAATTCATATGATTTAAAAAATAAAAATAGAAATTTATTTATATTTTATTATGATAATTTTAAAAGGTTATTTTAACATCATGAAAAAAATGACAAAAAAAACAGTTTGAAATAAGTTTTAAAAAATAATAAAATAGTTTACTTTTTAATGGAGATATAATTAGTAATAAATATACAATTATAAGCAGCTCATAAAATCATATCATACATTATTAATCAATAACACATATTATGATTTCCATATCTCTATTAATTACTAAACCTTAACCTAAATTTCATATAGCTATGTATTTTAATGTATAACCGATTCACGTGTACGGAGTTATGACTCAATGTTTGAACTATATATCCGGGCGTAATAATTCACAGCCAGTTTAATTATAATGTGCAGTGGCGTGCGACACAATTTATCTGCGTATCCACTGACATTGGAATAGAGAGAGAGAGAGAGAGAGAGATGCGCTCAATGTTTTACTGAACAGCGAAATGCTTTATTTTATAGCCCCACTAGATACATCTCAATGCTTACTAACAATTAATAACGCTTTTTATAATTAAATAAAAAAGCACCGATAAAACTATATTTTATCGGTTATTGTTAACATTCGGAAAGGAATTGGAGCAAATATTCAATACTTCGGATTTTCGGATTAATCATTTCTGAAGCCTGCGATTAAAGGAAACAATAGCTACGCCCTTATGCTATAAGTACTTTAAGATTCCACAGCTATACATGGTCTAAATCTAAATACATTTAAATTATCCAATTTATAGCATTAAAATTTGTATATAACGATTATTTCAAAATTCAGAAGTACGAATGATTTGTAGAAAATACTGAAATATTACTATGCTAAATTGTAATAGCAATTAAAAATATATTATGTACTTTTTTATACTAGCATTGACCGTGATTAATAGCGAACGTCGCGAAGCGTCAAATTTTAACAAGGCAATATTTCAGTCTAGTCGACGTAATTTGTTTGCATTTTGACATATCGACAGAGATATTATATTTTATATTTGCAATTGGATATTTTACGCTTGAAACAATTGTTACCTTATCTAATGGTTTTACAACTATTTTAACTTTCAGATGATATTTAAATATTTTCTGAATACTTCTTCATACTCAATATTTCTCAGTTTAAAATGAAAAAAAATTATAACAAGACCAGTTCAACTAAGTGTATCTTTTCACCCATTAAGTTTTATCTTATAACGTAAGATAGAGAACACAGTGGTGCTTCAAGCGATCGTAGACCCATTGAAAATTTTCCGAGAAAGAGACAAGTGGATAAGACGAGCGAGATCGAGTGAAATTCTGAGAAAGATCCTCAGGCGTTTAACTCGACTCAAAATTCAAACAGGATGAGACCTTTCGAAAATACTTGTATCTTAGAGTGCACGAAGATATTCTGACACGGGTAAAAACTCGCGATTAGAATTCGTTATGAATAAGATATGCTATTGATGTGCATTCAAAACATAATACGTGATCCACTAATTAATATTCAAGATCGTTACAAAACTTTTATGTTAGGTTTATATTAAATAAAAAATAATCTTAGATTCTTAAATTAGTTATAAAAGCTATAATATCTTATATATGAAAAACATATGTATTATAATGCAACACGAAGATTTGAATAAAAGGGATATTAAATTCAATGGATGTTGGTATTTGATCATAGGTTTCCGGTTGCACACATACACATTCGCATCCTAATATATTCGCTTTGAAGGTTGTCCCCAAAGGTACAAACCTAATAATTCATATCGGAGGGTAGTTTTCAAATGTAATTAGGAGAACTTCAGAGGCCTATTTGTGAGGTTATCTGATTATAGCGACCGTTTGGAATGGTAACGAGTGTAATAACCATGGATATGGATCCTACCTGAGCATAATCTCTAAATTGCTTTTGAATTTGTATGTCAGTTCCCGGGGATCCCGCGAGAAAATGTATGTGTACTTACCGAATTTATGTACACAACATTTTATAACTTCAACTAATCTTGTTATGTAAATATGTATGTGTAAATATGAAATATTAATTATCAACGTTCGAAAAAAATATTAAAAAATATGGAATGCGCAATAACTCACAGTTGCTTTGATGCAATTAGTCTTTTTGAGACCGAACACTTCAATTACAACACGAAATGCACTTCAATTTAGTACGATGTTTTATTTTGTTTGAAACATAACACAGAGAGTGGATATTTAATTGTATAGAGACATTCATAAGCAAATAACCATTCTATTTGGCAATTATCAATATTTTTTCTCTCCGTGCAATGGCATTTATCCCTCTGTGAGTCACACTCACAGGGATAAACCGATCGTTCCTCTCAAATCATCAAAAATTCCATCAGAGAGCTTTTTCCCCTACCTCATATAATCTACAATTTTGCGGAAATAAGCATAGCTAATTTCAGTGCTACGGGTGTGTAACAGCACTATTAATACTATTTTATTTAGTATATACATATGTAAAAAAAATGAAACAGTTGTAAAATTATGTAACTGCTAAGACATCCTATGTGCAACTAATTATTTTTCATAAACATCAACTGCTTTATTCATATCATTCAGAAAGTCAATATTAAAATTAAATAATATATCCTCAAGCATTCTAAGCGGCACACTGGTGTGCTTCGCAGCCAGAGATAGACGTTACAAACTGGTAACGATTTATTTAGTATAATATAATACAACAAACTGTTGTGAAAGCGTATTGCTTCTGAAGAAAAGCCGGCAGAGAAATGTTGTTCTCGAGATGGTTCTCTAAGGTCCCTGATAGCAGAACGTGGTCACAATCGATTGTTTAAGTGTGACTGCAGAAATCTCGTAGTCTGTTCCGACCTTATGTATCGTAGGTTGGGAAGTTCTCCGACGAATATTACAATGCAGAATCTATTCAACCAATTGTTGCGCTCGTTTATTAGAGCAACAAAATATGTCCACACCTCTAGAGAGTGAAATTTGTTTATTGTTATTTTAAATGTTGTACATAACGGTTGCGCAAACAATGGCGTATTGTGTACCAAAATAAATATTTCAAGGGTAATTACAACGTGTTGTTTACTTGTTCCTTCATGTCCAAATAATCCATTTTTTTATCTGTACATTACGAAGGCTATTGTGGTGGTTCGTTCAGTTACAGTCACGTTCGTTCTTGTAATTATCATGGTTATCGTAATTTATTGCATGAGTTTACGAAGAATAACTAACACATATCAATATCTCTATATTATAAAAAAAATATATATACTTTAGTTTAATAATATTAGAACTAGTTATCTTACAAAATCACTAGTAACCCAATAAAGTTACAGGATTTATACAATTGTTGTTCAGCGTTCATATATGTGTAAGTATTATCCGTAATGCAATAATAAAGAGCAACCTAATGGGAGATTCTCGACACGTTTGTCTCACTTTTCAAATAATTTCTATTAGAGTACGTCGACTTTAATAAACGACGTTACATTTACGTCGCTATTGCTAATTAAGTTAATGTAGGCTACTTGAACGTTACTGTTTTGCAAAACCACTTTAAAACCATAGACGCTTTCTCAATTTCTCTTTAACACAAACGATACGAGGTCACGTTGTGTTAACTAAATTATCAAACTCTCAACGAGAGCGTTTCAAAACGACTTGAACATTCGAATACCCATCCCTTACTTCCATATCTTTTCTCTCTCTATTAATATTTACATGAAGAATAATTCGCGAGTTGCGTTTCGATACCCGTTCCTGATTCTATTTGATACACCTATGTTATACCACTTTACTTTCCGAATCTCTTTATATTAATGTGTTTGATATGCACATACATACATGTGGATATGAACGAGTGTAATGTGAAAAGCTCTTTAAATTTAACTTGTTTTATGTTTTGGAACTTTATTGGTTAATGATATAAGCCCGTTGGTTTACATTACATATGTCACTGGTAAAGCCAAAATAGAAGAGACTGGTCAACTTCGAATGTCGTGTTTTTAAAGCAGAGTAAAATGTGAGTTATTTTGATATCAAATTAACTGACTTAGCATTATGTTTATTATGCAATATTATAAGTCACTATTGCCAGATTAGTATTCTTCCCAATATTCCCAATTCTCTGAGGAGTTGAAAATTTTAAAATGGAAATTTTCATCGCAACGCATTTTTTTGCTATCAAAATTTCGGCGGTAACAGTTGCTAATAGCTTTGAGCACATTGTAAGTAACATCAATAGGCAATTCAACAGCAAAGCAATAATTTCGAATGCTTTTTTGGCAAAATTTACGTAAAAATGTTTTTTAAAAACTATTTTTTTTCAAGTCAATTCAAAAGTCAATACTGGTAATACCAGTATTGACTTTTTTCTCTCAGTAATACCGGTATTAAAAATTCCTACTGTTTTTGCCAGGCAGGTTACAACGAAAGATTTTAAAAATCTGGTTTGTGTGTTTCCTATGGTGTCAATAATTTAAAAATCAATAAAATCGCATCCTTTAATAATTTAATTTAATTATAAGTGCAGAATAGATTTTGATTTTTATAAATTAATTAGACTGTACAATAAAGACTTCTGTACAATAAAAACTTCCACTTTACCTTTAATTGACAGTAATTTAACTGATAAGTGAAGTGACATGCTAAATTCTATTTTCATGCTAAATTCTAAACATTTTTCGAACGACTAATAAGGTTAAATAAGATCATATGCTTTGGGATTTATATTCGTATTTGACAAAAATTATGTGAAAAGAAATTTCCGAAGATAAAGTTTATGAAATTACAATTTTTGGTCAGTATTAATAGATGGCCATTTACAATGAATTTTGACAATAGAATATGACGAATTTGGAACCTTAGTTCAGTGAAATATTATCCTAAAAAAATAAATTATATTTTTATCATATGTAAATCTTATTGCGCTTCAAGCTATTACGTTATATTTGTTTTTTCCAATATTACCTTTTTATATAATAATGAGAAAAATATTTATTATTAAAATAAAGGCTTGTTTTTTTTTGCTATTTAAGTAGAATTCCTTTTATAAATATTACTGAATTTTCTTACTGGCCCACCGAGCCTAAAAATATTTACGATCTGGCCTTTACAAAAAAGTTGGCTGGCCCTATTATTAGCGAATATATCGTTCTGTTGTTTAAGGTAATGTTAAAAAATAAGTTATGTAACAATATATGCTGCAGAGAAATTAGTATTGTAAAATCGTCAAAATATTAGTGTCGAATTGAATCAATTGTGTAATAACTACTTATTGACTTTAAAAAAAATTTAACTGTGGTAGAAAAAAATATGCATACAGTAACATAAATTTGTACAAAACTAAAATGATGAATCGATACATATTGATAAATATTGTTGTATACTTGTATTGCTTAAAACTTCTAATAAATTATATGTCCTTTAAAACATAAAAAAATAAAAATAATGACAGTAATGCAAACATATTAAATAACAATGTGTAGTTATATCTGGGTGTGATTTTATATATTCGGTCAGAGTATCACAGATTTTATTTATAATTCATAATATAATATATCCACTATAAACGTTTTTTAAATGTCAAAAAACGTTACGTTTGCGTTACAAAATTATACAGACATTGTGCGTATCTGTTCGTACTTATATACATTTTTCCCTTCCATTCTATGAAGTAACGCTATTTCGTTTTTACTTTATCAGTTCCTCTTATGCTTTGAAATGTGGAAGCGTTTTCAGCATAACCGAATAATATCGTTTTTCTCGCCGACTATTCTAGTTTTTCTATCGCAAAAAAACGAGATTTTCAACGAAGAGCAAAAAACTCACAGTACAAGCTGAAAAGGACCAGTTCAATACGCGAAACTCTTATCCACGGTTGAGTTGGTCTGAATGGAGGCCGAATCTTTGTAAAAGAAATCAAGCAAAATTGAGTATCTCCATTCGACGTTTGCATGGTCAAACCCATTAGTCTGAAAATATATACTTGAAATGAAATAAAAATTAATATATCGAAATGTAGTTTTTTATATAAATATTCATTTTGTGTATAATCTCTTAATCGAAAGTTTTACCATTTATGACTTATTTTATTTATTTAAATAAAATAAAAACCATCGAGACTCAATTAGTTTCACGAATGCGTCGCGATAAGCAAATAAATAACAATAAACTGTATTATTACAATACAAAAAGAAATACATATTAGAAAAGAGAAAAACAGTCATAAAATACTAAATAAAATACAAGCTGAACTAGCATTTCATATCTAACATAAAATATTCCGGAATTCCAAACTGGAATTCACGAAGAATAGTTTGATTGTTCACAGCACCTTTCAGTTGTTTAATGTAATGCTTAGCGACATTTAACTTTCGGCGAAAATTCATCAAATTGTATTCCAACGCACTTAAAAGTATGGCGCTGAAATATGAGTACGGATAATATCTAAACATCCTCTTATAAATGTATATCAAAATATTTTTTTAAGCATTTTCGATTAAAAGAGTGTATTTGGATATTTTGAGATTCCAAATTATATATCTAGATTTAAGAATGCTGAAAACTGAAGTGCCATAGAGGACGTAAAAGTAAAATGCCTTTATCAAAACAAAGCCGAGGATCTTGGAAGATTTTTTTAGACAACGTTTACGCAACGTTTACGTAAAGAGATCCAGAACTCACTCTCAAAAATAATTCCGAGATCTTTAGAAAAAGTTTTTCTCGCCAAAACATTCCCACCAAGATCGCAGGAATAATATAATACAAGATGCTTATTATTTTCTAACGTATTTATAATAGAAATACTAAAACATTCCAATTTATCAATCATACTTCCATTACTAGTAAATATATTTTTATTTGAGACTACGCTCCTTGCCCTATTTTGTAATTTTTGCAACATTTGCTTATCTAATTTATCAAACATATCTAATATTGTTGCACAATAATTAAAATGGGGCAATATGATACTATTGTAATTTTTTTGTGTTTAAACTTAAATATTTTTCATTCTGGATAATATTCCTATTATTCTACAATTTTTTTAATATGTAATTACAATGTTCTTTAAAATTTAATTTTGTATCTGCAATTACTCATAAATATTTTATAATAATAAATATTTCGATAATAAAGTTATCCATAACTATTTTGATATTATAATATAACATATTTTTATATTTAATAATTAGTACATTCTTTTTTTACCATATTTTTATTATACTTAATTCATTATTTAAATTATCTACAACTTCTGTAATATTATTACCTACGCAATACATTAATGTGTCGTCCGCAAATTTTTTTATATTATTAACTACATCATTAATATATAATATAAATAACAATGGTCCCAATTTAGACCCCTGTGGTGCACCGTGAGATATTAATCTCTCTTTGGAATATGCATACTTTATTTTAACTTTTTCTTTTCTTTTTTTCAATAATTAATATAACATCTCTTGAATTGATATCTTGAATATACTTGACTGTATATGATCGCTCAAATAACTTGAGAATAACCGAGTTAAATCATCTGACAATTTTTTTAATAAAAATTCTTGACAACTTTTATAACTATCACTGTTTTATTGAAAGATATATGTTTAATAGCATTGAACCGTACGGTACACAAATTGTTATTACTTAATAAAATAAATAGCAAAAAACACATCTTTTAGTTCTATAGATTTGTATCATCTATGATTGACAGCACGAGCATGATGCATTAAATACATTTTTAAATTATTTAAAAAGTATATTTTATATACATATATAGACCAGCGTGTATATTTAATATTATATATATTTATGTTAGTGTATTTTTGTACATATTTTAAGATTTTCTCTTTTCATTTTACCCACGACCAAGTAAAAAATGGTTCCTCGGGGACATTCGAAGCGGTGCAAAGGGCGTGTAAACTTTTCATATGCAAAAGAAATAGGAGGCAGGAAGTTTTTCTCTATAGAGAAATGGAAAATGTTGAATAAAGAAAAAAAAACACCCGACGAGCGACCGTCAAGATGAACATGTAATTTAACTTAACAAAATATTCAAAAATATGTAAGAAAATAGTAGTAAGTAATTTGTATGCTTTGTACTTGATTATTTGCATAATAAATAATACTGATCAGCTTAATTTTGACAAGATTAAAATAATATGATATTTAAGTTATATATAAAATAGATTTATTTTATATTAATCTTTTGTAGGATCATATTTAAAATTTATAAAATGTTAACTTTTGCACCACACATATGTCCAATATTTTATATTCATATTACCTTATGGTTACATTTTCCATGTTTATAATTCCATTGTTTTAGTATAAAAAAGTTGGTGATGAATCTCAGTAGCAAATTTTTCTTTCGTTCATTATTGTCACGATCATTTTAAGCATACACTGAAAGCTTTTAACGTTACTGCGATTAAGGCCTGGCTTACTTTTCTATGTCACGCGGACCCTCCCGGAAACGACATTGTTATTAACAGAGTGAAAAAATCATTTCCGTTTTTCCCAGCTGTATTATTTTTTCAACCTACGCTTTACATGCAAAAATATGAAAACGTACTACAACATAAAAAACTATACTTACTGACGATTTTATAAAATATGACATATTCGTATATATTTTGCAGGTAATAAAATTGTAATTAAACTGCTGCGCTGTCCAATGCACAGATTTTAACTTCGATTTGATTAGCATTGGAAATGAAGTGTAAGCGTTGAAAACGTGTACATATCGCGTTTAACGCATTACCCACACTCATTCATCGGTTATGAATTTACTTCAATTGCGGACCAGTAATTCAAATTAAAACCTGGTTTATTGGGCGTAAATAGGAAAAAAAAATCAAAAACCATTCTCTATTCTCGCACTTTTTTCCAAATATGCCGTTACAAAAAATAATCTGACTTTTATACTTAAAACGTAAAAAAACCGCACCAAAATGATATTAAATTTAACAGCTCGTCTGGCGAATTATAATATAAAAAAATACAGACTGGTACAAAATACAAATATTATATTTAGTACCTATATAGCTGTAGACAGAATAAAAATAAATTTCATGTCCTTTTTATCATTGCGACAGTCGTTCAAAAACGTCTGCGATCATTCTCTACATTTACGAAATGAAAAAGGGAATCGCTTATGTGTGAAAATTGGTATATTATATATTATTTCTTTGCAAATCTTTAATCTGATTATTATAAGTAAGTTAAAAAGTAACCAACAATTACTACCATAGAAATGACATAATTTGCTTCTCATAGTGCATGCATTTTGTTAAATAATTCTAGTGATATTTTTTTAAACAATTTATTTTATATTAAATTGAGATAATCATGACTAAGATTTGGGAATACCCGAGTTTTTTGGACCAACGGGTTCGGGTCAAAATAACTTACTCATTAATGAAATAACTTTTTTTCATATTGTCTGTTATTTTGTAATATTTGATTCAGTTCTTTCATTGTCAATGACTGTTCAGTCTAAATATCGTATTCTATATTTCCTAAATTATTTTCAATGAATGTTGCTCTTCAGCAGTACAAGCTTTATCACTTTCTTTATCAGATAATCTTTTTATTAATTTTTTGCAACCATTAGTAGTTTCTTTGAAGGAATACCATTTGCGAGGCAGTCTAATAGCTCTACTAATTTTATATTTTTGCAACCATTTATTCGTGTCTCCTTTGTCAATAACAACTCTTCATTTAAATTACGATTTATTTAACTTATTTTTTAAGCATAAGCTTGATTGCTAATTAAAATTTAATAAGGTTTATATAATCCCCGCTGAGCACTTAAAATATTAATTTAATAGATTCAATACATTTCACAATTCCTTTATTAATTCAATTTTCGTTTATAAGGGAAATATACTTTTAAGATGGTTAAACAATTATTTAAGGAAAAGAGAGCAAAAGGTAAAATAAATTATGCATATTGTAAATCTCGGTGTACCACAGGAATCTAAATTGTGACCATTGTTATTTTTATTATATATTATTGACACAATTAAAAATGTAAAAAATGTAAAATACATATGTTTACGTACGACACATTAATGTATTGCATAGGTAATTATATTAAAAAAGTTGTAAATAATTTAAATAATAAATTAAATATAATAGAAATATAGTAAAAAATAATTTACTTAAACTAAATGAAAATAAAACTACATGTATGTTTATTAATTATAAAAATATGTTAGATAATGATATAAAAATAGTTATAAATAACTCTATTGTATAAATAGTTGATAAAATAAAATATTTAGAAGTAATTGTAGATACAAAATTAATTTTTTAAGAATATTGAATTTATATATTTTTTAATAAAAATATAAAATGTGTATATTATATAGAATGAAAAATATGTTAAGTATAAACACAAAAAATATTACAATAGTGTCATATTGCCGCATTTTAATTATTTTGCGACAATATTAGATCTGTTTAATAAATTAGATAAACAAAAATTACAAAATAGGGCAATGATAGTAGTCTTAAATAAAAATAGATTTAATAGTTAAGTATGACTGATATATTGAAGTGTTTAAATGTTCAAGAAATATTGATTTTAGTATTTATATTTAAGTTAGAAAATAATATTTTACCAGAGTATTTTAATAAGAAATAAAGATGTACATAGATTTAATACTATAAATAGAGAAAATTGAAGGATATTTAGGTATAAGAAAACGAGTACGGCTAGGAGAATTTGTATAATAATATTTGTAGCACAATCCGCAAAAATAAAACTATAACGGTTTCTCTAAATGGAATAAAAAAATACATTCGTGCATTAAGAAATAAATTATAATATGAAGTCCTTTTTTATTTTATGTTTATATTATGTATGTTTAGTTAAAAAAAAATTGATGTAAAAATTAACTAATAAGCTAAATAGTAATATTAATAAAATAAATTCCTAATATTTGTAATAATATTTATCAATAACAAATAATTTAAAAAATTCTTAAATATATTTTATTTTTCTTGGATTTTTAAAAATATTTAACAATTGTATGATTATTTTATGCACCCTTTAGATCGACTGTATGCGCCCTTTAGACTGATTTTCAATATAAATAGTGCTGTAAATTTAACCCATTTTTAAAGCTATGAAAAAAATTACAATAGACTTTTTAGTGCTTAATATTATAAATAGATATGATTTTTTTACCTAAAACTACACATAGATAATATTTGAATTTAAATTGAGATAAAATCTACATAAAAAAGTACGCTGAGAAATATACATGGAAAGTACTCCGTAAATATACATGGAAAAACATAAAAATGTAATTTCTAATCTACCATAATATAGTATAAATCCGGTTTGAGAGATGTCAGTAATAAAATATTTTTTTCAAACACGACTTTTGTTGTAACCCGCAGTTTACGTGCAGACTACGTAAACAAAACAATTCTCGTGAACTGCTTTTTACGCTTGGGCACCCAAACACGAGAATTTTCATAAGCCGCTTGCTACGTTGAAAATGTGACACAGCCGTCATAACTAGTTCTCACGGTCATAAACCAATTGCAATTAAGTTACAAAAATATTCATTAAACTTTAAAAAAGTTGCCTTCACTGTCTTTTGCTGTCAATATTGTATTAAGACAGTAATGTCGTTTTGACGGTGCATAATAATAGCACATTTTTATTAGTAAAAAATCGAGTCTGTTTCCATGGCTCAAACCCACGACCTCTGGGTTAGAAGTCTCAACCTTACAGACTATGTTATTCCGACGTTAAACTGGGGTAGTGATGAATATATTTAGCTTTGATCACTACTTACATTTATTAAGACTTAAAGTTGTTATTGTGTTATAAAAATAAAATGTAGGTTTAAAAAGCGCAGAATTGAACGTGCTTCGTCCGCACAGCGAGAGGTAAATATGTAGCAAACACACTGGATTGAAGTTATCCGCAAAGCGACAAGCGCGGCACGCTTTAAACGAACCCCGGTTTAATGGAAAGCTTTAACGGGTTTAACGACCAAAGATAACCGGGTATACATATACCGCGCGAGACAAAGAAAGATGGCCGATGCATATATATAGCGGCCGGTCATAAAAATGAAATAAATTGTCTCGTCGGTCGTCGCTTTTTTAAAAAAGGCACCCCAATGTTCATTTCAACCCCCGACACTCACCACCGCTGCGAAAATCGACTTTCATCCAATTTCTGCTTGGATCGCTTTTAACGAGTTCGGCCGCCCGCAGGCAATGCCATTTTTGCAAATTAAACAACCCTCAACCGGGGCACGCGTTCTTAGCATAACGGAACCGGAAGTTGTCAGCGGAATGTCCCAACAATTGTCAGTTTGGCAGAGAGATTCTCAAAGTAAGTGTCGCGAATTATAATAAGAAAGGTAAACAGGTTTATGAGTATAAATATAAAATAAATATATTAGTAGAAATTCATTAAAATGGGAATTATTCAGGACATAATCTAAAATAATAATTTCTTACTACATAATATATAATATATAAAATATGGTATTACTAGTGTAAATTAATGTCAGACAAGAAGATGTTAAGATAGCTGTGATTAATTGTTTATATATTAAAATTTTATATTAAATATCGGTCTAAGGACACAATGACACCAAGCTCTATAGAGCTGAGTTCATAAATGCTTGGAGTCTAGATGTAAGCCCAGGTATTTACCGTTTGACTTCACATTAAAGATGCAGTAGCAAAGTTAGTCTACCTTTCGTACATATAATATAATTGTATTATTTATTCTAGTTAATTTAAATTTTCCACTTCTTGAAATATTTATTTTGATTTTAACACTTTTTTTAATTTATTACAAATTGGTATAAACCCTTAAATATTTGTTAAAATAACTGTATCATCACCGTACATAGAAAAACGCGTATATTTTTAATTTTGCGGTATCGTTCATATGTAATACAATATCCCGAGCAAACTTTACAATGAAACTCTACCTGAAATACGCGGTATCGAGTGTTCGTTATTTACTGAAACTGCACAGCTTCTACTTCTTTGGTATTAAGCGTACAGTCAATGATCTTGTATATGTACATCTTTTAAATCAAACTTGTTTAAGATTGTTTAGTAGTATTTAAAAGCCCGTTTTAATAAAAATTTGCGCATCTATACTTTGTTAAATTATTAATTGGCCGTATTTATGTGAAAGTTCGATTTTTTTTAAAATGTAACGAATAATATAGTACCCTATAAATCAATATGAAGAGAAGAGCCAAGAAAGTGGCACTCAAATGTGCAAAGCTATGCATAATCTGTAACATTCAGAAAAAGAGAGCTGTGGTATTAAATTGAAGGTCAGCATTGTCGTATTTGGGTTGCGTAAATATCACAACTAAAAATTTTATACTGAAATCCACTCTAATTATAATATAAATAAATCAGTTGTTTTCGATGCAATATGGGCTGTGTAGTATGCTTTGCCCTGCAGTCATTAGGTCAAAACCTATTTATTAAAAATAAGCCTGAAAGGGTTGCAGTTGGATTTAAATCCCGGAGGCAAATACTTTTTTACACCGCTCTTATTCTAAATATTTATAACACGGATATGATTCGCTGAGTTTCCACAGTAATGATTTTGTGAGGAAATATGTATTTTTATTTCTAGTGGAGTCGGATATGGTGGACGCCATGATTATGAAGTCTCGGGTTTTTCAATTCCCGGGACTCGAGACACAATTTTTTTAAGTCCCGGGAATTCCCGGGACTCGAAACTAAATATGTTTTGTTCAAATAAAAGAAAAAATTAACTTATATTATGTGTGGGAAAAAAGGTATAATTTATAAACATTATAGGTAAAAATTTATTGAAACAAATTGAAAACAAATTGGTATGCACAATACAATTTTTTTGAAACAAAATTATTATATTAATTTGATTTGGCTTTTAAGGTGCAAACATTTCGTACAATAAAATTGTGTTAATTTTAAATATCTTTTTAAAAAGGAAATTTACAATCAGTAAAGTAGCTTAAACTGACAGTTTTATAGAAGCGAGTATTTCATAAATATTTTAAAATACATGATTGTTCGATTCATTTCAAGTATATTCAATGTCAAGATCAATTAAAGATTTTCTGAGGCAATTCCATATCTTTAAAAAATTTTTAATCATCATAATTAAGAAATTTCACATTCTCTTTATGTCGAGATGTATAATATATTAATCTCTAAATCAAATTCGCTCTTTAGGTATATTTTAAAAAATTTTCAAAATAATTTGATTATTTTTTGCGTTTCATTTAAAGCTCAGATTCAAATATAGTTTTTTTATTTGAAATTTCTGCAGTTTGAATGTCTTAATTCCCGGGTTGTCTCGACACAGAATCCTTAATCAGAAGAGGATGCAATCTTGATTCTCGAAGACATTCCGGAATCCAAAACTAGATAGTTTGATTGTCGATAGCATTTTTCAGTAGTTTGAAAAAATACATAAGAATTAAAGTGTCATACATGAATAACTGATCGTTAAAGTGAAACGCGTTCCTTATAGCATAGGCAAATATATGTATATTATATAATCGCAAATAACATTTTATTATAAAGTACACACACAAAGTGTATATATTAATAATCCAAAAAGCGGAAAGATTAAAAAGTGATATATTATTATACTTTGAGATAACAAATATGCATAATATAGTGTTCGTGTATATAAATATAATGCACGAGGATGATAAAAGGTAATGTCATCAGCTTTGGAAATGTTTCTCATTGTCCATTATCTTAAAACATATTATTTATCATATGTGTGTAGCTACATATGTGCAGCGCAAAAGGGTAGGCAAAAAAGTATTATTAATCTTTCACAGTGACTTAACTACGTTATTCTTTTACTTTTATACTCGCAACGAAACATAAAATTGAAAGCAGAAGCAGTAAACTAATGTATTTTTGCATGATACAATTAATAACAAGATAGATTAAAATTTTAATAATTACTTACATCAAACAAGTTAAATTTGCGGACCGCCTGTAGAAACAGCGCCTCATCGAGACATCTAGAAAAAAATATAACATTTTAAATAAAACTTTACGTTTCTTGAGAATGTTACTTTTTAGCTCAGCAATAATTATTTAATTTTATTACATACAAATATAAGGTCAATTTATATGTTTATATGTTCATCAATTTCCATAGAACACCATAACAAGCTCTTCAAAAAAACGTTACTTAATGTATTAAACTCGTTAACCTTTTTCAGTCGCAAAACGCGCTCTAAACGACCCTCATAATTTTAATGGATTTTAATGCAAAATTACATTTGCCTTTTTAATATCGTACTAAACTTATCTCTCTTTAAAAAATGCTACAAAGAGAAGAAAAGTTAAAAATTAAAATAAATTAAATCCATACTACCAACATCATAAATCAAGTTATCATTTAGTTTTACTAGACACTTTAATCATATAAACACATATTGCGTCGTATACAATATTTATCTAACTTTGCGGTAATAATTTTTCATTCCACAGTACTTCATTAAAAAAATTAGGGAAAATTTATATGTATTTCAAACTTTAAAATGTATTGTGAACAGTTAGACTATCAAAATATATTCTTATCCTGATAAATCCAGAGATTTAAATAATGATGTCCCTAACGTATATAATGCTGTAACTCCATAGGGTTTTATCTTTGCCCGCCTGTGATTGCAGAATCGAGACAGTTCTGGCGAATCGCAGATGAAGATATTAGCTGGTCAATTGCATCGCTTCTTGGACACACGCACGAAATATGTTTAAGCTGTGGCCGCTTCCGATAGGGGTAAAATCAACTATAGTCCTCTTGCGCAGAGTAGAAACCATTGTTTATCGTTTTGCTCATTATTTTCACATAAAAGGTTAGTTTTTAATGGTAACTATAGTATAGGTGATTACGAGTGAAATGTAACAATTGGTGGTCCGTACTGTTATTAAGCCCTTTATGTGATGATTGACTCAAATTATTTTTAAAGCACTCCTTTCTTTATTTTTAATTTGGAATGGACCTCATTGCAACGAATTTTTTTATGGTTATTATTTTTCACTTTGCAGTCTATCAATGAATTAGTAAGTTGTATTCGATATTTTTTTATATACACACCTATAAGAATGTAAATATACAATAAAACGTTTATACGTGGTAGCATAAAGCAGAACATACCATTATATTTTAAATTAAAAATATAGTACATTATATCTTTATTTTTGTGAAGATACTCGCTTATATAAAAATATAGCAATTAATTCTGCAATTTTTCATTTCCGTCTTATACACACAAAATACTAAGAAGAAGTTAAAGACGTAGGCGGAAGCATCGAGGGGAAAGCAGCAGTGTTATTAAAATCTTTAATAACTCGTGATCGATACTCGTCGTTCAGGGTTTATTTTGTCGCTAATTTTATTATAAAGTAAACTTAAAATCGTTTATGCATGTTTAATTAAATATTTTGGTTTTAAATATTGCTATAAAAATAACTAAGCATATCGTATATTTCATCTGGTTTTACGAGAAAAAATTTTGGGGGAAATAACAATGTGGCAATAAGGAATTTTTGATTTAAGAATCGAAAGCATATCGATAATTTTAATCATAAAAACGGTATGAAATCTGCTGATTTGTTAAACTAAATATATCAATAAATAATTTGTTAAGCTAAATATAGAAATAAAAGCAAATCAATAGGAAATATGTTTTTTTTAACTCGCGCTATAATTCGCAACTACTCTGAAAAGTGTTTAAGCGCAATCCTTAAATTTATTACGCGCACAATGTTCTATTTCTTATGTTCAAATACGTAAGTAAATAATTTTTTTTTCTTACATTTATAAATAAATAAATAAACAACAGAGCATACGTTTTAAGATATCGTTAGGAAAAAAAATGTTAAGATATATTAAAATAATTAAAAATAAAATACATATTAAATCATTCTATTATATTAAAAAACGTATCTTTAGACATATCAAATTTAAAATATTTCAAATAGCTTATATTACAATATTACTTTATAACAATCTTATTTATCGTTATTAAAATTATGAATTAATTTATTCCTACCTATTGAGATTTAAGGAGATATTTAATATTAAAATTCAATACTAAATTGTTATTAAAGTAAAAAATATGTTTTCTAAGTAATTTAATTTTAAAATTAGCAAGACATTGTTAAATTTATGCTTAAGTATATTTACTATGATAAAATATAAAAAATCTTAATTTTTGATGTTCTATATTTTAATCATAAAATAAGCAAATTATTCGTTTTTTTATCCATTAATTTTACTATTCGGACGATTGATTAACAAACTATATATATATGAAATCATCGTATTATTAGTAATACGAAAAAAAATTAAAACATAGATATGTACATTTTTTATAACATGTATATGTTTTTGCCAAAATATGATAGTATCGAAATTTCTAAGAATCCTATACCTCTCTTGTGTGAGAGGTAAAAAGAGCACGAGTCCCAGGGGCACGATTTCGAATGCGCGTCTTACAACACCCGAAAGTATGTCCCTGGGGATGAATCTGACCTCTGAAGTGCGGTCAGAAATTAGGGGCGTGACCGTAATACTGGATTTTCTCTTTACGCATAGATTAAACTCTCTAGCACTATTCAATTCGAAACCATAGTAGTAACTTCCAATTTAATGCGCCGAATAGGATATTATAATCTCTGATAAAAATGAAATATACACAGATGGTCAAGAAGTCGCTATTAAATTTAATAAATATTAAAAGATGTGCATATGGCATATTCAAGGTACGTCATTTACATTTTAATGTGAAATTTTATAGGATTTTAAAAATTAAAAATATTTTTTTACTATATAATATGATTATTGAAAGTAAATGTTATAGAGAAAATGACATAGTTATTTTTGCCAGATTGCATATTCCATTAACATTAGTCTTTTGAATGCAGTTCAGTGAACGCCAGGTCTTCCAATTTTTACCCAAATACATTCACACAAGAGTCACACGAAAAAAGTCATATAAGTCGCACGAAAATAATATTTTTGTTTCTGCCTCACACAGCACCATTAGATATATCAAGTGACTCGTCGATATAAAAAAATTGAAATATAAAAATAAATATTTCAGCTCATTTCGCACAAAATAAATAAAAATATCATATTTATGTAATATCACAGTAACTGGTTGTCTACTCCTAACTGTGTAAGTCTAGCGTGCGTGTGTTTTGGATAAAAAGTGGAACGTCATTGATCTAATTTATTACTTACTGTCGGTCCTTTTTAGGTTTTAAATTTTATTTTTGATTTTGACGATGACTCGCCTATTCTTTCCATCGCTTCATATTTACATAAAAGGACCATTTTTATCACTAGTAATGTTACGGTAAAGAAACCAATGCCATGGCCAAACCAGTAGAAATTTTTTATCATTGTTTTCTCTCAAAACACGTGAGACCCAAGCGCCGAACTTGTAGACATTTCTCATTGATTGAAGATGGTGGTATACGGTCATGTAACTACAATTCACCAGCTCAGTCAATTCTACAGTGGTTTGAATTGACTCTTGATGAATAAGACGGGATATGCGGTCCTCGTCGAATTCCACTGGTCTTCTGGTACGTTCCATGTCTTTCAGATCGAAATTACCGTCTTTGAAATGCGAAAACCATTGATGAGCTGTCCTTTTATTCATAGCATCTTCACCGTAAACTACGCAAATATCGCGAGCAGCTTTGGCGGCTTTATTCCCTTGATTGAACGCGAACGTAACGAGATGTCGAAAGTGCTCCCTTTTGTCTACTTGACATTCCATTTTGAAGCCTTGTAATTAAATCAAATAATAAATTTAACGTGGCAATTAAAAAAGAGCAGATATTTTTCGAATAACGTTTAACCGTTACCAATGTGTTTTGATTTTATTCTGGATTTTTAGACTTGAAAAAATGGGCAAAACTTATGTTAAGAATAGGTACTGCGTTTGATTTGAGATGATTTTTAAAACAATTACTAATAAATTTAAAAAAAATTAAATTATTGTCTAAAATTCTTTATGTACAAATTTTGATAGGGGTGACTTTAATGCATTTTTAAAGACCAGTAAACGATGACGTCCATAGAATCATAAATACGTTTTGCATATTTTACAAAACATACAAATATAAATGACATAGTTTGAAGATCTGGAAATATAAAGAATCGTTATTTTTTCTTACATTAAGTAACTGAATACTTTCAATATGAATCTATTTTTATTATATTTGAAGATGAGTTGGAAAAATGTTTACAAATGGATAGATTATAAAATTAAATTCATTAAGATTCATTGGATATTAATTTGCCATAATCAGTTGGACACCACAGTGTCTGCAAAAATATGTTATTTACGTTGACAGGATGCATACAATCCTTTTTATGTAAAATGTATTATATATTTATTTACTTCGTGCCTGCAAATCATAATCCGCGATTACCAAATCCATTATTTAAAATGGAAATTGAATATTTATGCTTACATCCTTATTTCATTGCATGCAAAAGTGATTAACAGAGAGCTTTGATGATTTTGTACAAACAGTACATTAAACACAGCAAATTATATTATACATTATTACTCTTGTTTAATCAACCTTAATAAATATTGACTCGGCATATTGTGAAAATGTTTTATATGATACTTTAATGAAAATAGGCACAGCAAAATGAATTCACCACGCACCAATAGTTTTTCTGTAATCACCGAATCATATTCATGTGGTGGATTAAAATTAAAAGCTTTCTGTTCGTATTTTAATTTGCACAGTATAATTAGTATATGAACTGGTTACATTAATCATAGAAACGTTCAGGTAAAAAGCAATCCTTTGATATTTATTTGTATAATAAAGAGAGTTGTTAATAAATTATGGTTTAGAGCTTATTTATATGAAATCCTAATTATGTGATTCGAGTCATGAATTTAAAATAACAAAACATTCCCGGATATTGAATGGACCTTTTAATATTGCAATGGATTAAATATATTTCGGTAAATATATATGCTCAGGATTAGTCGACCGGCTTTATAACTTACTACCCAACAATAAATATAATATACTTATTGTAAATATTATACCCATAATAATATAATATAATAAGAGATAAAATATCAGAGAGAGTCTCTAAGAGTGCTTTAGCGATCTGCAACGATATTTACTTTCAACAATTCATTGTTTGATAACCTTTTACATACAGTAATTACAGATAAAATAGAAAAAAATATTTTAAAGTTATAAATTTTTCGAAATTAGATAATTTAATAAAATATGAGATAAACTGCACTAAAGAAAATTTAATAATAAAAAAATATTAAGTGTGTAATATTTTTTAACTAAGTTGTAATTTAATTTTTTTGTTACAGCTATGATCATCGTGATTTGACAGGTTTTTTCCAATGCGTCATGATAGATAGCTATTATACAATAAAATATTTAAAAAATCGGTTATGGTGCACATCTAAAATAAACCAGACTTTAAATAGTGTCTTATTTTGCGTCTAATCGGTCCATAAACAGAACCGGAGCAGTGCAAAAATTGTAATAAAGATCAACGTTATTTTTAATGTATCAAGTAATTTTGAGAATGTTTTAATGTTTTATTTACAATTCTTCATTCGACAGAAAGCCATTTTTTTCAACTTTTATTGACTCTTTTATAGTATTCAAGAGGCTTTGAACTAAAATACTTATTGTATAGATACATTATTGCATTTAGCTCAGCGCAAAATTGCGAATTGATTTACTTTTATTGCATAGCACAACTGACTGTTAAAATTGTAAAATGTCATTATAAAGACAACATTTTTTTTCTGGTATCAAACATTTAAAGTTTTATAGATTCGCCTTACAACAGAAATACTAAGAATCGTTCTTATTTAAAAATATAATAAAAAGAAGCCGCTTAAGTTCTCACAAGCTATTGACTTATTAATGCAATATTTTCTTCTTTATCGTCTAAAAATTATCCAATAAGGAGTTTGCGTTGACCTCGACCGACCGAGTGGGGTGAAGAAAAAAACTATATTGTATATACGAAGGGAACAAAGAGAGGCTGCCCAGCAAATCCTGTTAGAATGGTAGGGCCCCCGGGGGTCCTCCGATCCTCGGTTGTTATCTTTCACTTTATATGACTACCCCCCAAGACCAACCAAGGAGCCAACAGCCCATAACCCTACCGACTCAGACTTCTTTCCATCAACGTTTTACAGTTTCAAAATTCTCAGACTAAATTCCATTTACACTGTTTCCACTCTTATGCAATTTTCCCCTTTGCTCTTTTCGCGAAATCTGGGTGTTTTTATAGCATAGATTCAGGCATTTCTTATGGTTTTTGTGTAATACTGTTAAAAATTATAAAATCTAATACATGAGTCATTGCTAGCGAAAAGATTATCGTAGCAAATAATTATTTTATAAAAATATAATACACGACGATATTTTAGTCGCAAATATAAGTGAATTGATAGCTATAATATAGCTCAATTAAATTGGACGTTCTTTAGCATGTCGAAAATTATATTTCATTAGTGATTCAAGCATGGAAATATCTTCGTGCATTCTTGAATAATGTCTTTTGGCCATGTTAAAAGGCTTGAAGTTTGGTATTCATGATTAAAATAATTATATTTTTATTAAAAAGAAACACTTTTATGTTAAAAATTTGCCAATTAGGTAATAAAATTTAATATTTTTGGGTTTACAACAAAACTTTTTACGAAATTAATTATAAAAAATGTTTTTTTATAGAGCGAAATATTTCGCAGCTCTCTGATGCTCTGACCTTAGAGATTTTTAAAGTAGTTAAAAGGATATTTACGGTTCACAAATAGCTACAAAAAATACTAAATGATATTTACCATTTGCCGCAAAGTATTATTTTATTTTAATAAACTTTGTACTTAAGAAAACGCACTACCCCCTGTAAGTATCGGCTTACTGTTAAAACCTACAACATATTTTATTATATTAAAATAATTTTAGTATGACACAAATTTTCTACAAAGCTATTTATAATACATTAAAATAAGTCTTTCCTTATAGTTTATAAAATAATTATAAAGTATAAAGAAGTAAATTTAATCCATAAGTTTGTAGATAATCCTCTTGTAATAAACGATAGAAGATGATATTTAACAGTGTACTAAGAAATAAGACAATTCAGTTATAAGTAAAAAATAATTCTTTAAATGAATCTGTTCTCAAAAATTGTGAAGCTCAATTTAACGTTATACAGAAATTTCTATGCGTAAGCCTTAATGCCTAGCTACTCTCAATGTGTTTTTTTTTTTGGCCGTTTGGTAATATTAAAAACCAATTCATTTAGGCTTATGTTATATAATTAATACAATTGATGATTAAAAATCTGTGTATATTCATAGTAAGTTGTGGCAATATTCGTGCATCAACCTTTACTTAGACATAATTAATACGATTTTCAAATGAAGCAAAAGCAAATGACAAAATCTCAAAGGCATATATAAAAGAAAGTTGGTCTAAGCTTTCGACACTAAAAACTCGAAAAGTTGGACTTACATACATTGTTGGGCGTTTCGTTCATTTAACACTTTTTTGCTTGTTTTTGAAACACAAAGAAAAACTAACCAAACAACCACGTCTTTAAATTTAAAAGCATTAAAGCCCCGCGTCATTGCTTTTATAATTAAAGGAAAATAATTCATTAAACTATACCGTTAACGTTTAACACGTTGCAGCCTCTGTTTTGAGTCACGTTTCTCAGAGAAAATTGGATTTTCACCCAGGTTTGCTTAGGTTTTCTACGAAAATTCTCTAAGCGTAAATTCAATTAGATCCCGGATGCTGGAAATGCAATTTTCAGTGCTTTCTCTAGTATATTTTATAATGGAGAAGAAAAATCGCAACAATTAAATGTTTTCGTAATATTATTTCTCGTTTTTTATTTTTTTATAAAGCAAAATAATTTATATTTCAAAGAACACTTTTAAATAATAAAAAATATTTTCATGAGTACAACGAAACTGAATTTTTAGACAAAGTTTTACTGAAAATTTATAGGGGAACACAACTTTTCTTAAAATATTAATTTCAAGTTTCTGAATCCTCTGGAAACTAGCTGCGGAGACAATGTGTTATTTAGTGCGAGAAAGTTGTTAAGTCATAAACACAAAAGGAAATGTAAACTTGAATTTGAAAATGGCTGATCTAACATTTCTAGCACATTTTAGATGAACTAAATATACATCTCCAAGATGAAATTATTAATTGAATTAAATGATTTAAATAGCGTCAGAATTTTAAATAAAACTGTATCTTAAAATATGACCAATAACAATGTTCACGAAGTACTGTCTAAACAAAACCATATAAAACAGCAACAAATATGCGAGGAAGAGATTTTATTATTTCAAAAAACAGTAACTGAATTTCAGAATATTTGCTACTCTATTATCAGTTGAATAAATTTGCAATCAGATATGTAATTTTAATATTTATTTCGTAGACTTTATTTGTGCCTAATAAAAAGAACCCTAAGCACTAAAAATAATACCTGTTTATTTCATGGTGTAAAATGTAAAACTTATTTTAAGAAAGAAGTTTTGTTATTGATAAATTAAAACTTATTAATAATACACTCATGTTAAAAATTAAAAAATATCTCCTGATACCAATAAATCTTATAAGCAGTGGCAGAAAATGTCCATCAACTAATAAAAACTTTTTGTGCTAAAGATGAGAGCTAGCGAACTGAAATATATAGTTTTTTTTATATTATGATAATATCATTTTGGTAGTACGTCTTATGATTAGGCCTAGTTTAATTATTGGATTAAACATTTTCTTTGTCGCGTGTCAAATTTGCTGCGTGTTTAATAATGTAATTTCACAATACAGTTGAACGCAACAAAGGATTAGGGAATTTTGCCAAGACTGACAGCAAAGTGTTTCTTTGATCATAAATTATTCATATTTCGCACAAATAAGTTTATTAAGGTGAGCCCTCAGTGTCGCTGGTTCACATTCAACTTTTATTCAGCGACGGATCGTATTTTATTTTTTATTGTTTATTTTTTCTGGTTATGTGATTGCTTTTAAAAACTGAAATGAGATTTTTTTCTACATGTGAGTGGTGTAAAGTCAAAGATATGTAAATAATACATGGAGTCCTATAAAAAAATCACTGCTTTTTTAGTTATGTTTGTAACTAAAACTGCGAAAATTTTTTTTATATATTTTTAATAGAACTGAAATTTTACTTTAATAAAAATCAATTGTCAAAAGTCTAAAAAAATTTTTAAGAGATATATAAATTTCTTAGTGTAATTTAAAAATATAATTATCGTATATATGTTTTTTTATATTATTTATGTTAAATTATTTTTGGAATAAACATAATAAAAATTTAGCTATGCTTCTTGATAAATTTTATATGAAAAACGCAAATATGTTTTTATATGTACTAATAAATATAAATAGTTTGAAAATCCATTCTGATAAACAATATTTTATTTATTTATGTACTAATGAAAGATAAGATATGGTACTCAGATATATAATATAGTTTCTCTGATAACTAATTACACCAGAAGACGAACCCGAACCATGATTAAAAATATAATATTGGACAAACTAGGATATAAAATACAAAAATCCGTTGTATGTTATTTTCCCAAATAAAATTAAAGTTAAAGAAAGTTGTAAAAAAGAAGCTTTAAGTAGTGCATCAATTTTTTTTATTTAAAAAAATCAGCTTCTTATTTAAATATAACCAAGAATTATTTTTGTGTCAAATTTTAAATTTATTAAACTTGATTCTGAAAATATAAAGTACTGTATGATGTTTATATTTTTTTAAATATTTTAAAGATATCCACGAAACATATTATATGAATTTTTTCTGAAGCCCCTAGAAGTAAACTATCTTCACTCTCTAAAGAAACTTTTTAAGCTGGTTCGTGATTTTAATTCAAAGCACAGTGAACTTGCAGACAAACCACTGTATTTTTTTAAAGATTACACAACCAGTTAAAAATCTAGAAAAGTTAAATAAAGAAGATAACAACTAGTGATACTATAATATTTAATACTATTTAAAACAAAAACCCATTTTTATTGATGAGAAGTTAATTATACCTATTATCTTAAATATCGTTTTGAAAGTTCTTTACGATTGTCTGATCTGAAAAATAAATAAAAAATTTGTTGGATGATGAATGGATGATTAAACATGCATATATTATGGACATGTTTAGTCTCCTTAATGAGCTTAGTATTTTTCTTTAGAGATTTAAAAAAATATATTAAGAAAAAAAATATTTGTTTATGAAGCTGTTTTTGCGATTGCCATTTACATAAAAATGTTTCTAAATTTAAGATTAATTTTAATTGATGCAGACAGATAATTTATTTTAAACATAGTTGCTCAACGCTTAAGGGCTTTAATTCAAAGCTTGATTCACTATTACTCCGATAATGAGGATCCTTGTAAAGGCAATATATGGCTTAATAATCCCTTTATGGAAGACATTAATTCATGTGCACTCAATACTCGAGAGAAACAAGACCGATTAGTCTTACGATGGCAATCTGGTGTCATAAAATATAATAAAAAAATAGTAGTTTTAAATATCTCTTAGATACAAGGTCATTAAATTTTTTTCCTATATTTTTGATAACATATTCATGTGAAAAGATTTTATGCCAATTGCAATTTTTTTATATAATTTTTTATTTACTCGAGCAACGCCTGAAAATTCAGATTGTACTACAATTTTTTTATTTTGACGTTAATTGTCCGTGAAATGTTTCCCGTATTTTTAGTGATTCGCGGGCGTAAAAAGTTTGAGGAGCACTGTTCTAAAACATGATTAAAGAATCCGCTAAAAGATTTTATTTGTAAAAATGACTTTATCACATGCTCTGAAATCAGCAGAGTCCAAAGAAACCCAGAATGCCACTTATGGCTCACCCTGTACGAACTCACACCATATGCGACCTCACGTCTGTGTTCTATTCTCGTTCAAACGAGAACGTGATCAAATTTGTTGACAGTACATCGCGTTAGTGCGGATTCTTTGCAAAATGGATTTTACTTGTCCGCCGGTAAAGAAAAAGAAAATAGTTACAAAAATGACCACATTGTGTTTGTTCGTTTTTTACCGTTGATTTTACTAAAAGCCTAACATGTTACGGTTAACCACGTAGATACACACATACATGTTTGATACACAAATATTATTGCAAAAATAAATGAGTATCACCATTGTTTTTCAATCATAAAATCAGCATTAAAACTAATTTGCTATATATTATATATTTGATTCACTTTCATTAATAATATACAAGACCCTTATAAAGCAACTTAAAGCAACATGCTGTATATGCAAAGTACACATTTGACTGTCAGCTGCGTCCAAATCAATAACTGTCCAATTAACAAGTAGAGATTAGTATCAATTATTGAAGTCAGGTTTGACCAAACTTATTTTTAGTTTGTTTTCCCCTTAAATACTCACTAAAGCTATTAGAAATTAGACATACTTTAAGTATTTTTCGTGATACTTTAAGTTTTATTCATCATAAAAATTGTGTGAATAAAAATAAATATTATGTTTAATAATATACATTTATCGTGTACATACATATAAATTACGCATATAATTTTATAGTATCATTAATACAGAATTGCGGCATAAAAACTCGACATTACGACCTTTCAACTGGGTTAATTATTCTTTAAATAATCGTGCGTAATTTGCACGTTTCATTATTGTCCTATATTATCATACAGTCCTAAGTATGAAGAATATACGAATTGATACTATGAAATAACAATAAAATAACATAAATCCCCGACTTGCGCTGATTGCGTATAAAAATAATAATTCAACTGCATTAATTTTTGCAGTTATTATTTCGGGTGTTGATATTTTGAAGCATAAACTACTCATTGAATAAAATTGCATGACAAATATATTTAGGAACTGCAGAATAGAACTATTGATAATTTACAATAGCAAATATTAAAGTGCTGTCAAGAATATAGCAAATAACTGATAAATATTAAAACCACCGCTGAATTTATGGTGGCTTCTGTTAAGCATTATATATCTGCAAAAAAGAATTGTTATTTATAAGTAACAGCAATCAACCAATTAAATTTCTGTTCCTCATCTTTCTTCACTTTTTAAGAAAACGCAATGTTGAAAAAATACTAAAATAAAATTTAGTAAAGAAAAAATGTAGATAATAAAATATTAAATATTTTAAGTACGGCTTTATTCAGTCATAAATAAACTAAATAATGCGAATGTGTCTGATTTGCATCAAAGTTTTATAAAATGAACTAATAAAACCTACTAAACTACATTGTATTCAAAATTAGTATAATAATATAATGTATACTATGTATTATAGTACCATATGTTAATTAAGAGTCTGTTTTGCGATTTTTATAAATTCAGAAAAAATATTTAAATTTATAATAACACAATATATTGTAATAAAAATACTGTTACAATATACTACAGTACTAAAATAGTTTATTGCGCTCTTATGGCGATTTTTAGACGCACAGTTTTTACGTTCGTATAGTAAAATTTTTTTTCAGTTGTGTCGTTCTATGCAGATTTTCACACATCATAACTTTTGGTATTGAATGCAAGTTAACAACGAAAACAAAAGCGTTCTAAAGCACGACGTGGGGGTTGTTTTAAAGCGGTCATTAAAACCAGGTGACCCTCATATATAACTTTTAGTGCTTGAATTTTAGCGCTCGTCCCGCAAACGGTTGCAGCTTAATTATAACAATGTGGCACTCATCGTTTAATAATAGGACAATAACATGAAAATATGATAAGTTAGTTACAAGTTATTTAAATTGATTAATAATATGTATTAATTTTTACGTTTTAAGAAACGGTAATGAAAAATAATTTGTTTCTGCATTGTATGTCCTATTTAAGAAAAAGTTTAATATCATAGCAACATTTATGATTCACTCTCTAATCCAAAATTGTATAAATACATACATATAAATTATTTAATAAACACAAAATCTTGTCTTTGTCATACAATCTGTGCGTTGTTGAGCAAGTTCTGAATCAAAAGGTTCTAAATTAGAAATATGATATTGTTTTAAACTCGGTAAGCCCCGTCAAGTTTTGATGAGGTACTGAGCGATAATACCGGTACTATTAAAATCCCAAATAACCATCGTTTTAATAAATGTCGTATGAAATTTATTTTCAACTATCAAATATTTTATATAAGGAGCTTAAATTGGGTGAAAAAAATAATACAGTAAAATCTCTTTGCATGCGCATTTTTTATTGCGGTTTAGATTAAATGCATATTATAAAAAAAAATATTAAAATTAAAATTTTTTTATTATAGTGAGCTTAAAATATTTATTTAAAAAAATAACAATAATAGCACCTATTAAAGCATTGTAACTAGGGATTCTGTGTCGAGACAAACCGGGAATTTATTCCCGAGAATTCAAAGATGTTTTTCTGTCTCGAGTCCCGGGAATTTAAAAATTAATAACCCGGGACTCGAGACTTACCGAAGTGCAATTTTACAAAAATATGTAAAGAGCAAATTTGATGTCGAGCTTAAAATATGTCTCGATATGAAGACAAGGTGGAATTCCTTAATACCCATGATCTCGAGATTTTTAAAGTTACGAAATTGCATTAGAAAATCATTAATTGATCTTGGCATCGGCCAAATTTGGAATGAATCGAACATTCACGTATTGGAAAATATTTGTGAAGTACTCACTCCTATAAAACTGGCAGCTGAAGCTCTAAGTCGTCAAGATGCCACTTTATTAACTTCCGAAATTATTGTTAATTTCCTTTTAAAAAAAATATTTGAAATCAACACAACTCTGTCGCACGAACCACCAAAATATTTCAACGACTAGAAATAAAAAATTCAACTTTAAAAAGGAGTTTCAGATATTAGACTCAACTATTAAGCGAACTCCGAATCTAGAGCTTTTATTCAAATCATTGCTTACAATTAAGCCAACATCTACAGAAAGCGAGAGAATTTTTTCTACATCTGGAATATTTGCCACAAAAACCAGGAACAGGCTATGTGATTCATCATTAAACGCCTTGGTGTTTTTAAAAACATATTTTTCCTTACAAAAGTAAAGGGTTTTAACTTAATATTGATATAAATATTTCGATTAAAAAAATTGTAATAAATTAAATTTAAATAAATATCGAATAAAGTGTTTTTAAATTGTTTCAATAAATTTTTACCTATCGTACCTATAACACAAATAATATAAGTTAATAATAATAAATTAATTAAAGTTAATAATAATAAGTTAATTAAAGTTAATAATAATAAGTTAATTTTTTAACATCATTTTTTTCATGATTATACGAAAGATAATCAAAGTCTCGAGTCCCGGGAATTTAAAAATTTGGGTCTTGAGTTCCGGGAATCGAAAAAACCCGAGACTTCAGAATTCCTAATTGTAACTAAACTTAAATAAGCCATTTACCATTTATCCATTATCACTGAAATATAACAAAGCGTTTACCCTGAATGACTTACAGCCAGTGAAACCATTTAAATATATTAAATAAAAACGTAAATGAAATGCCTACTTTTATAATAAACGTGAAGCTTTTCATTTCAGTTGTTTGCCATTTGTGTATTATGTATAATACTTGACTAAAAATATATATAAACGAGTTGTACAAAAGAACTCCTAAATTATTCTTGAATTCACTTAAAAAAGAGTACATATTTATTCAATAATAATTTTATAAATAGAAACACAATTTTATTGTTATACTCAAATTAAATTGTATAAAAATAGGTTTATTTTCAAAGATAAGAAACATAAAAGTGTTAATACAGAATAGGTGATAAGTCTAAAATGTTTTTGTATTTTTACATAAGTTATAAAATAATATGTAAGTTGACAATAAAAAGTAAAGATAAACATAAATGAAATACTAAAAATATATTTTCGTATGTTAAGGTTTATATAATCGAATCCTTAGATCAAATGTAAAGAATAGTGTGATTCATGGAAGGCGTAAAAAACATCCTTATGCTGTTTTGCATTGATTTTCAGGTTGTTTTATTTAAAAATTAGCTTTTAACTAACAATTACTAGATATAACAGATTCCTAAAGAAAAGCTCTCATACATTTAAAGTAAACTATAAAATAATTTTTCAAATTATTATCTACACGTTCATAAAAATCTTAAAATATTAAAACATTATAGCGACTTTAATATATCAATAAAAAAAATATTTATGCTTAAGTGGTTAACAATTTTATTATATAATTAAGTGACGTTATAATTAAAACATTAATTACTCGCTGGTAAATCAACGAAAATCAACTAATGGGTAATTTACTCCTAATTAAAACGTGAAAGCTATAATTTTCGCTCAAAATGTCATCGCTTTAAAAGACCTTTGTATTGGATCTATAATACAATATTGTGATAACCATGCATAATTGAATTATGTATGGTGTAACGTTATTATGTATGCATAGTTAATAACATAAAACGATTTGCCCTAACATATTTAATTTTGAAGGGTTGCGAAGTTAGTCTTACATTAATCTCGTTACAAAGTCATCATTTCCTGATCTTTGTAAATGCATAAAAATTGTGATAAATTATGTATAAAGGCGAGATATGTTCCCTTTTGCTCGCTCGCGTGTTATGTGGCGAGAGTGAGTGAGAGATAATGGCGTGCGTTACATGCGTTCCGCATGTCCACTTCTTCTCACTCACTCTCGTCACTTAACACGCGAGCGAGCAAAAGAAAATGTATCTCGCCGTACGCGCCTGATAAATAGAGTCTCCAATTCGAGTAATCGAGTACTCGATACTCGAGTATTTTTGTCTATTTTTCAAGTACTTGATAATCGAGTATTTTGAAAATTACTCGATTAATACTCGAAATTGAAAAAATTTGAAATATTTCAGAAACAAAAATAACTTTCAAAAAGAAATTTCTTTTGTGTTTTCTGTTCGACAGTCCCGACTTATCTAATTTATGGCAATAAACAATATGAAATATCAACAAAAAAATTTTTTAGGTTTTATGACTATGCAGTTGTAGCGTAAAGTGTTGTCAATTGTTTATACTGATCCCTCAGCTTAAAATATAAATTAAAACAATTGTGTGTTTTAAAGGCATTTAAAGTAAAGTCAGTTCTTTGCGAACCGTTTAGCTCTAGAGTGAAAGGGATTCACCCAAATACATCTTCGAAGGATATAGATTTAAATTCTTCGCATTAATCAGAAGGAGTAGAATATTGTACATTGTTAAAAAAAAATCTATTCAAGAAGAATTACAAAATGCTATTTTGTCAATAGTCGAAGGAAATAAGCGAAAAGCAGAGAAAGGAATGAAAGAAGAGAACATAAAAAGAGAGTTCAAAAAATTTTATATGTATAAAAGCGAACGGATATAAATTAGAAGCCTTATCCAACGCGTTAATGACAATAAGACCAACATCAACAGCAACGGAAAGGGTTTTTTCCATAATGGGAATAATAAAACCAAAGGTTAGCAGTAATATTAAATTCGAGACACTTTTTGCATTATTGTTTTTAAAAAGTATGTTCGTGAAGTTAAAATAATTGTAAAAATTAACATACTAAGTATTTTATTTATTTATTTATATGTGCACGAATTTGAATAATAGCTATTTTGGTACATTTGGTAAATACTCGAAAGTACTCGAGTACTCGAGTATTTTAAAATTTTAATATTCGATACTCGAGTAGTTGATGGTTCGAGTAATTGGAGACTCTACTGATAAATACATAAACCGATCGAAGTTTTGATTGAGCAACAACATGAGCTACATCCTACTAACTCACTAATCACTATTCTTTCTCCAAAACAGTAACAAAAGTTCTTGATGCGGATTTTACTATTTTTTAAAAAGTCTTGTCATGGATATTAGTAATAATATTACCGGACCATGCTCACTTAGTTGCCGTAACTCAATTATTTTTTAGTTATTTCAGCTTTTTGTCAAAAAAATATTACACTATTTTGTGACTTATTCAATGGTCTAAAATGTGTTTCTGTTCTACTCATTTTTCAATGGTTAATAAATTTGTCAGAAAAATAATTGCTACTGCAATATTAGGGTGTCGAAAAAAAATTAGATTAAACTCAACAAATTCATTAAGAAAGTGATATTCTAAAACAAATAAATTAAGTCTGTACCATTACTTTACTTTTCATATATTCATTTTACAGTGATGACAAATAAAAATATAAATTAAGCAACCATATTTTAATTAGTATTTAAAAAGTAAAAGTTAATATCTATCTAATTACAATCGACCATACATATGTGACTTTTATATATCACATAGCTACATTAAGGTATATCTTATCGCTTCTGTTTAATTTAAGCAAATAAAACGATGTAACCGTATGCCTAACGTGGATGAAAAATTAATTCGCAATGTTGATATTTTGTTTGGACAACGATAACGAACGCCATTTCGCTCGCATTTCTTACTCAGTTCTCCTTCTCGTCTTTGCCTTTTTGTTTCTTTGCCTGCCTATATTTTTTTCTTTTGCTACGTTTATTTCACATTCTCATTCTTCCCTTTTACGAGTAATTTTGTTGTTTTCATTTCACTCGTTGGTATTCAGCTGCGTTCGGCTCGACTTTGCGTGTTTATTATTTTTCCTACTTATTTGCTTTGACAACTTTACTACGACCATTGCTGCATTCCTATTCTATAAAGTTAATGCTAAATGTTAATTTATGCATAAATATTTAGTAACAAATATAAATTAAAAATAACTAAGATCATTCCCGTCAATTTAACGCAAAAATCAAAATAAAAGTCTCATTTCTCAAGATTGTAGAGTCGGGAATTAGAATATCTAACTATCCTCGAGATTGAGCATAACAAAAGGAAACTTGAAACTACTAAAACATTATCTCTGTGGTGTGTACACAGGTTCAATTACCTCTCACCCCTACCATGAATAAGACATGCAACGTTAGTTTCAGTCGAAAAACATCAGATAATTTTAATTAACGTTCAATTAAAATCGACACCTCTGTAGTTATACATTTTACAGAGAGACTATCCACTCTTTGAAATAACTAGGAGAATTGATTTTTGATTTTATTTTTATCCATATTATTTTAAATATAGTACAATAATGTTATGACTTTCTTGTTCAATTATTTAATTTGTATAAAATATAATATACGAAATTAGTGTTTGCATAGGATGTGGAAACAAAGCATAAATTGCTTGGGATTAATCCATTTTAGCCGTGTACGTAATATAAGCTTATAATTATCTAATAAAACGATAACATTTAACATGCGATATACATGATCAAATTTAATCACAAACGTCTGCAAACAATATTGTATACGTTTAAACTTCAGATAATATGTACATAACAATACAACATAAATAATAAATATATCATAACATTATTCATTTTTAAGTGAGGTTTATGTAATATTTGTACTTAATATTAAATATGTATGGTTTATTAACTATGTATTTATAAAAAAAATGCAGAATAATAGAAGACTTAAAAAATCACATTTAGTTTTTCAAACTAATAATTAATAAAAAGTATCTCAAACGTCTATATCTGTAAAAAAGAAGTGAAATTCTATTTTTTTATGTAAAATATACTTATTAATAAATCGTATTCCTGTACTATAATTTTAAGACAATAACTATATGTTTCTGCTAACTCGATATGAAAATAATATTTTATAAACAATAAAGTAAATATATTTGTTCTAAACTTTACGCATGTATGTATATGTTTATGCATCACTTAAATAAGACTGTTTTTAATATAAAAGTTATAAAAGAGTTTTATTACGGAATAAAAGTTAATAACATTTTTCACGCAGAAACAGGACCACTATTTAAGCAAAAGTTAAAGGAAGTTGCGAGACATTTAATATGAATTATGCAATTTAAGTATTCAATAATATAAAGCTTTTGATTATAAAATACTAGCATTATTAGATAATAATATAATAATTTTACAGATTTGATTTCAGACATAGTTTGTGTTTTAGTAACTGTATACACAAACTAGCTTTTGCTATGCTCTGAGAAAATAATACTTTTTTTTAACGAATATTTTTTTTAAATAATATTTTTTACATAACAAGCATAAATTAAGCTTTATTTTAAAAACTCGATAAATGCAACATCATTTATTTAAAATAATCCATAATAAATCTTAAAAGGATTAGTATAATGGTAAGATTTGCAGTTCTATTATTTTTGTCGGGTTTTGTCCTAACCGTTTTACTGTTACTATCTGTTTTTCAATAGTGACAAAATCTTTTATTGCGTGAATATAAGACGTCATATATGAAGATTTTCAAAAGGATTTCGACAAGGTATGTCATAAGTTATTACAAAATTGTAGCTTCATTTGCATCATTCTCGAGTTATTTAAGCGATCGTAATCTATGGCGTCCGATTTTGAAAAACTATTTTAGTACTTCAATAATTTATCAAGGGTTCAACTTCTGCTCGTTACGATATTTATTATTTAAATAAATACGGCAGTTACAAATTTAGATTTTTGATTAAGAAATGAAAATCAAATAAATTAAAACTAAAGCAATTACATTTACAAAACGTAGACAAAAATAAGGTGAAATAAAAAACAAGGGTTAAATACTTAAACATACACCTAGCTTAAATTTAATATACATATTCAGAAACTTTGCTCTAAACAGCTTGCCACAATTGCATCCCTTAAATTGATTTAATAGAAAGATAGCTAAAATAAGTTAAATCTTAATCTATGAATATTTTTAAATAGCAACGCTTTAAATATAATATATAACACACATTTTTATAATAATCTTATAAAAACTTTAAATAACAACAATTAAAATTCATATAATAATATTTCGCGTAATATACTAACCTATTTTTAAACAACCTTAAATTTAAATACAACGCAAAATAATTAAGAACAATATATAAATGGTCTCAGATTTTAGTGAAATATACTCAAATTAATAAAAAAAATTTATGAGAATGCTTTATAAAAACAGTAACATGAATATGAAATATAATTAGAATGCTTTTTAAATTATTTAAATTATTAAAATAAACGTATTAAAAAAGAAGCAGATGCGTTGTTGTTTCCATACAACTCTTTCAGCAATAGCAATCTATTTAAGAAACTTTTATAACAAAATACATAGCAATAGATGTTTATATATAATATATATATATACATTTTTGCATATATATAGATGTCGAACGTTGAGTAACAGCCGGGCTTTGGCATGAGAAACGGCACACAAACTGGCGTAGATTTAACGAGGTGTCACTATACACGTGCACTGAGGATTATGAGCAAGCGAACGACTTGCACGTGGTAAATGCAACATTGCGAAAAATTCAAATCTGTGAACGTAAAATCTTTAAATGCCGCTGCATATTGAGAGCATTCTAAAACAAGTAAATTCAGGGTTATCGAATATTTAAAAAATATTTTCAGTACCCCAATAACTAAACACTAATAATTTAGTGTTATAAACGATCTTGATCGAATGATTAGCATGGTTGATAAGCGTTAATTAAACTATACTGTAAATTTTATCAACTTATATAGTGTCATAATACGTTATTTCTGTAAAAAAATAATTCTTAATGATTGTATTTTTTATTGTTTATTATAGGATTTATATTAGAAGATATGTTACTGCCTTTATATGTCGTTAAAATTTTTTTTTGGAATAATATATAAACATTTAAAAACTGGTAAAAATACGCGAATTAATTAGAGCTAAAATAGCGAATATAATTTCATTGCATATTATTGACTGAATATATCGGAAATTAGTAAACACATTAATTGTTCAAGATATGCTATTTAAAATGCTTTGAAACGGTTCAACAAATATGGTTCTTATAAATTAAAGCCAAAAATTGAAAGATAACGAAAGACAACTGCCCAGGAAGATCAAATGTTGGTTCAAAAATACCTTAAAAATGATCGAAAAACGTCTTCAAAGCTCGCTGCTTAAGTCTCTGTATGCAAATGGTAGTTAATTTTTTCGCGTTAGTAGTAGTAGGTAGCTCCTTAGTTCATTTTTGGTTGTAAGGCACGAAACAAATCGTGGCTTTCAGAAATAAATTAGAGTTTCCCCGAAAACACCGAAATAGGCGAAATTCATTTGGACTGATGAATCCAACTTTAAGTTAATTTTAAACAAAAATTAAAAAAACCAGATACGGTTTATTGCTACTGATCTCAATACACGAAAACCATGCAGTTAGTCAATCACGTCTCTGGAAAGTAGTTGCTTTATGGATGTGCGATATGATCTTGCATTTTTAAAGCATACCAGCTGGAATGAGATCAGGGCCTGCCAATATTTCACCTACAATCTCCGAAAATCATATTCTAAGCTATTTTAATAATATTTTAAAGTTATTTTCACCTATGTTACATTACAACAAATCATTTCCTTTAAATATTATGATGCGACTTATTGACACATGACGCAAAACTGAAACAAAATTTACAATATCTCAATACGGAAACAGCTGAAAATCACTGCATCGTGTATTGCAGATCAGGGATATAAATAGCCAAACCTCCCGCAAAGTAGAAATATTGCCCATCCGGAATCCCGGTCTGTGAGTTTCATTTCGGAACCATTTCTACGGATTGGCCGGACGTTCTTCAAAATCTCTCTCTCTTTCTCTAGGGTTTAATTTAGCGACTAGGGCGATAGTAGTGTCAGTATGATTGATCCCATCTAGGCGCTCGTGCACCGACATTGCCAGTAATCGCCGGTGCTCAAAGTCACAATAGCGATATTAAAGGGGTGAACAAAGGGTGCGGAACGGGTGGTGTGAGGTGGTTCAGAGTCGAGAGAAAAGGGGTGTTGAGGTTTTAGTGTCGCGAGTTTGTGCTTTTGACAGCAGACATCCCGCTGCGGCTCGTTCAAAGTAGTTATGTATATTCACCCACTGACCAAACATTGTTTATTAATTATATTTAAATGTGGTGTGAATTATACTAGGAATATAAATCACATGTAAAAGGTACGAAATTAATTTATATAAATGCCTCAAAGGACTTGCAGCAATTAAAATAAGTCAATCAGACATAATGAATATCTACAAGTAAGTATTAAGCACCAGACTAAAAGTCTGGGATTAATTTACATTTTTATAAATAATAATAAATTATTATGTTTATTTAAATTTATAATAAATATATTTCAGTTTGCAGCTAAGAGCCGGTTTTTAATAATAGCGTATTTTTAGCAAGTCTGATGCTGTGGTTTGAATCCGCGCCATCTGGATTACCAGTCTAGACCTTCTGGACTACGCATTTTCGATCGTAATATTATGAGTATTCCGACATAAAATCAAGGCCATATTTAAATGGTAAATAGCAATATTTTTAATAAGATGACGAAACATAAAAGTGGTCATGAAAAGTTTTTTTTATGATACTTTCTTGACTTTTAGAGCAACTTATTTACTTAATAATATGTTTAAGCAACTTATGGTTTTTACAACTTCAGCTGTCTAATTTTCTCACTATTCTTACTCGTTAACATTTTAACTTTTTTTGATCAAAATAATAAGGTGTCTACCTACTTTCTTACATAATAATATTATAACAACCATCATCTAAAAATTTGTTTACCATCACTTATCATTTATAAGCTGATGTTTATTTCTTGGAATAGATAAATCCACTCTTTATCATTCAAAAATACGAGAAAGCCAATTTAGTTTCGTCTTAAAGTATTTGAATACAAATTTGTTTACAGACTTTATATGTTTATATTTCTTGTTCATGTAAATATGGCATAAATAAGTATTTTCTTGTTAAAAAACATCATTTTTAAAAATACGTTACTTCAAGTGCAAACTTGTCACAATAAAAGCTATATTTAACCCAGACAAATAAAACCAACCATCAGATCATGGAGTTTAGTCATATAATCGACCATTGTTTTATAGGATTTGGTTTTGTCAATTACGCAACTGGTTGCCATTACGTGTTTTTATATTTTTTTAATCGATATGGATACTTTTGTATAATAAGCGTAGTTTTATTATCAAAAATGAAATATTGACGTGTTGAAAACTAAAATTTTAATTTGCGGTAAATTAAATAAAAAATAAATGTAAATAAGTAAGTAGATATAATTTATCTGCCAATAATTAAGGATACTAGTATAGATATATCTCTACTGTCAAAAATATTCTAAAAACACTACAATTAAAGAAAAAAAATATTTTAAATCACTAATTTCTTTAACTGGTAAGTTAAAATAACTCAACAATGATAATCTTCAATTTTAAGCGTTAAACTATATATTTTTATCAGGCACAAAAAACTAAATCAAAGGTGTTTTTAATCTTTTATTATAACCTAGCAGGCGTTTGTCAAATGCATTAACTAATGATGGGGTAAATGAGATATAAGTATTTACTACTAGAATAAGAGAGTCTGGGATTTGATAACATCTAAATTGTTAATTATAAATTAAAGTGTGTAATTCAATTTATATTGCAAATATATAACTTTGCAGCTAAAGACGGCTTTTGAATAATATATTTTTCTATTTCTACTTCATATTTATTTTGCTCATAAATTTATAAAAATTAACTTTTTTGTTAGCAATTCTGAAGTAAAGGGAGAAAAGCTAGAGACAAGGTTTAACATATTATATTTGTGTGATGAAATACCATGTATACATGTACATAAATAAATGGTATCCTTTTATTATTTTCAATTAAACGAATATAAATCCTTTATTACTTAAATATAGCATTAAATACCAAGACTCATACCTGTACTTCAAACTTAAATATAATAATATTTACATTTTGGAACATCGCTCTAAGTGGCTTCCTGCCATTGTTACCCTTAGATCAATGTTTAATAAAAAGAGCACGCTTTTCAAAAAAATTATAATCCTAATATAAAAGCAATTAATCAGACCTATCTTAACATATGCCTGTTCCGATAAACAAAAACACATGTAATACTATTGATTTTAAATAAAACTATACAATGCACTTTTTTATACTAATAAAAAAATCAAATACAAACATTTAAAATACATTGTCGTTTCCATACCAGAAAATAGTGCAAATATATTTCCTAACTACACCAATCCACTAATTTAATGTATCGGAGACTACAATAAAAATAACCATTAATCTATATATAAGAGCAAGGGCCATTTTATGCCAAAGGGCATTTGAATATTTATAAAATCATTCGCGGGCCATTCAAAATTCTCAACCACAAAGTTATCATTTGGTTGTCATGCATGAACACCAAAATTCTCAGAAAACACCATAAATATTCAGCGTACAGTTGAGCGTAACCTGTAACTTTTTACTGGCAGAAGTATTTATATTAAATGATATTAAAAAAATACATCATTCAATAATTACATTTCATTTTATAAAATAAAAAAAATATTATTAGAAATTGTTAGATTTATTGAATTTTGAGTCCTATTTTTGCCAGGCCAGCTTAAATTATCTCGCGGGCCGTATACGGCCCGCAGGCCGGGGATTCCACATTCGTGCTTTAGAGACTTAATAATTATTACGTAGATTTTGAGGCAAATATAGTCAATGAGCACCTAATCCATTATTTTTTTAAATTTACACTTTTTTTTACTTATATTGTGAAATGATTTTATATTTTTCCTTTTAACTTGTAACCACTTACGTTTTATTTTATATAGAAAATCACAAAATTGTAAAAATTTAAATAAATAAGTGCTAGTTTCGATTAGTGATTAATTTTTAGAGAGAGTTTTTAATTTTTTCGAAGTTAATAGCAATAAATTTATGGATATGAATAATATGTTTAATGGGATTATTGGATACCGATTAGTCCCTAGAAATGTTCTTTAAAAAATCATTAAGGTCTATGATTATAATACCTATGTAGCAAAATAAAGATAAATCCGCTCCAAATGTATTGTTATTCAATCCAAACATGGATTAACTTAATCATGAAAATTATTTATGCTGCACTTATCGAGAGACATAAATAATTATTATTTGAAATTTCAACTTCATTTTAACAGAAGTAAGTAACAGAGGAGATTCAGCGTTAACTTCGTTATCAAACCAGCGATGATCGCGTCGATGTGAACGTAACGTAAGAAGTCGCGGATGCTGCGGGTCCGCGTCTGCACGATTTTGGCAAAGGCCACCTTCGCTCGATATACAATGCTCACATTGTCGAGTAGTATAGTGGCAAGAATAAAGTCTCGAAGCGGTGAAAGGCTCCAGACGTATCGACCCGCGCCTACGCCCACCCGAAAAACACCCTCTATCCGAAAACCGCCCACCGAAACGGACAGCCGCCCAACCACCACCAGCTCTCGACCAATTTGATTAAGACGATGTCGCACGGCTAATTTTTTAGTATTTTTTACCGTGCCTTACCGATGTTTTGCTGCCAACGGTCAAAACATGGCATCATTAACTAATGATTGACAAGGTTTTGTAGTCTCAAAATGAATGTCTTTTTTTAATTTAAAAATTTCAACAACATTCAGTCATAATTTGACTGTTGTTGCTACCTAAGTACTTTTTTGCTACTTAATAATTATTTTATATTAATTAAATTAAGACTGATGGGCAAAAAACAATAGATAGTATTATTTTAATACAAAAAAAAAACATATATAAAACAATAATTTTGTATGAACCGGACCAGCTCCTCGTAACTGACATTACACAGATTAATGTGCAACGTATTAGGGAGCCGGATGGCGTCAGACGTCGGCGAGTCCTCGAGAATAGTTTAATTGTCGACGCTCCAAAAAGAAATGCGTTAGAATACAAAATATCTATAATATGAAATAAACCCAAAATGAATTTTTGTCGCTAAAAATATTAGTAAGCTCAGGTTCAAAGGGAGTATTGAAATCAGACATCAAAACTGATTGTTAACGAATAATCGCGAAGAATATTAAAAAAATAAAATTATCTTGATAAAATCACAATCTCATCAATCATACATAAAACTAAATTCAGCGTGTAATTATATAAAATACATGTAATAATTTAAAGAAGTTCCTAGAAAAGACATCAAAAGCTGTACTCAAATCTGAGCCTTGCCTCTGTTTCGCTATAGTAATTCAAATCTGATATGAAATCCGACAGTTTCAAATTTATAAATTTCTATAATCGTGCGGTTAACGGGAATTAATGCGAATCGTCGAAATTAAACCCGCGCCGCGGGTCTCGTTTCGGATTTACGGCGCGTTAAACCCGCTGATAGTTAAATTTTAACAAAAACCCGTTCCGCCCACGACAAAACCGCGACATAGATAAATGCCTTTGGTAGGTGACGGGGCCCTATTTCTCCCAACGGCGCAAAAAAAAGGTTTGAAATAAGTCGTACGACGTAGTGTTAATCAAATCGTGACGATGGAGTGGGTGGGTGGGACGAGAAGCGTCGTATCTCTTCCTGGATTTCAAAACAGCGACAGTGTTAACATAAATTAGAAGCCAATTTTAAATATTCTATACTGAATTTCCCCATTACCAGTTAGATTGTATTTTTTATAACCTATTTAAATGCGAATTTAGCTTAGTATTTTTTGTGCCAATATATGAGCTGTTGATTTTGAAACTGGGGCAAGTCCATATTATGGTTTACGTTTGAACTGATTTAAAAATATTAGTAAGCAATACTAATATTTTTAAATCATTTTCTTAAATCTTTTTTTTATACAAACTTTATATGCAAAATAATTTTATTTGCGTTATTTAAATAAAACATGTTTTTAATAGGGCTTAATGAACACCTTATTTTCAAAAGCAATGAATATATTTTTATGTGTAAATTTAAAAGCCAGTTTTAATCACATTTACTAATTAGATAGAAACAATAAACTTAAAATATCGACCACCTAATCTGTTGCTTTAGACCAAAAGTGGACATTAAGCACAATATGCGCTTTAAGCATAATAATAATTTTGGGTTTTGGCAATTGAAGGTATACATACCAAAGTTAATTAAACATATTACAGTGGTATGATTAGCGTGGTAGTAATAATGAAAAATCTCATATTAGTTTAAGCAAAGAGCTACATTTTACCCACTATATAGTATCGTTTACAATTAATTTTCAGAAGCAAAGTCACTGTCAGCAAGTATATTTTTCTTATATAGAACAGACTACATAAGTTTGACCTAACTAAATATCTTGAATTTGGCTGTTCCAAAAAAATAAATGATTGCACAGAAGAAAAATTGATAAAAAACCATGACGTAAATACATATACATCGGAATTAAAAATAACCCACTATTAGATATTTTGGCTATCGATTATTCCAGGTATGCAATCCGTTGGCTGATATAATGATTATATTTAATCAAATCTAACGATGATGTGCATTGAATCAAAAACAACGAAAAATTTTATGTATTGTAAAAGGAAAAACTCACTTTTCGACCTCAGAGCCCGTCGACGGAAATTCAAAATTTGAAGATTTCATTACGAAGATCCTTTTATGATTGTTCTAGTTTAATTATTATATTTTTATAATCGTTACACACATTATGTATATATTTCATTTTGATAAGTTATAACATACCTAGTTAATTTGCAATCTGAATATTTATATTCAGCCAAATCGAGCAATGCACATGACAATTTAATGAAAATTACTGTCGCGTAGCAAAATTTTGTTATAAATAATAATTATTCAAAACTGTTGTCACGTTGATGTCAGCCATCTTGTTTTATATTTGAATGCGTATTTTTCATTGGTTGAAACAACAGAAGGCTTTACCGATGGTTTAAAAATCGACGGAGCAAATTCAATTTTAATTTTTATTATTATAATTAAATATATTTCATTTGTTTATTTGTATTATATTATACACACCTTTCATACAAAGAGATACGACTTACAAACTAGAAAATTAAGAATATAATATTTTATTTTTAAGCGTGCCCGTCCAATTATATGATTTATAAGACACATAAATTAATTTTTAAAAATCAGAGAGAGCACCAATATATTTTTTTTAAATACGAAGTGTAATTATATACAATTTGGAAACCAGTTGTTTTAGCAAATATAATATAATATTATATAAACTATTTAGGTACATGCTAAATATTTTAGTCTGCTATTAAAGTTTTTAGACATCTGCTATCAAGATTTTTTTAATGAACAAAAAAACAATGACCTTTTAACCTTTAAAATAATTAACACAGGGTTATTAAATTTATGTATTTAAAATTTATGAAATAATTAACACAGGGTTTTTAAGTTCAAGCACAATTTAATTTTTGTGGGTAGCCTTTTTAAATAGATGTCAGATAATTTAAAGACTTAAGTATACGAATATGGTGATACTTTATTATCTCAATATTTTCAATAGCTCGGTCTTTTTACTTTGTCACGTTTTGCGGTCGCAATTTACCTTTTTTATATTTGGTTTATCTTTACTTTTATACAACACAATTATCTCAAGATAGATTACTCGATTTATAAGCTCTTGTTTTAAAAGAGTATTTGTCTTTTACAATTGATTGTGTATTAGTATATAATAAGTAATATTCAAATATTGCTATTAAGCATTTTTGACGCATATTGTTGCATAAATTAAAAAGTTTTAATAATTAATAAATAATATAAATATTAGCTTTATAATGGAATAAGTAAATTGTGGTGTTGTAAATAATTTAAATTGTATTGAAGTAGAAATTTTTAAACATTCTTATTTTAAACAGATTACATTCTCAAAGACGTTTCAAATTAATCATATAGGAGATTTTTTTAATAAACTTGTGAACCCTTTGTTAACAGTGTACATTCATGGGAAGAACCCTCTTTATCTCTATCGACTTTCAGTGTGTATATAAATTGTATCTGTGTCCTTTTAGAGAATTCGTTTGAAATTAAAAAAGTTTGTCAAACCCTTTACTTTGTTTGTTTCTCATTGACAACTTTATTGCCTCGGTGGTGCTCATTAAAGGCACCTGAAATTATTTACACGGCTATGCCTTTGCCTTTCTCACTCTCTTTGTGTAAAAGCTTTTCAAATGAGATGCAGACGATGAAGAGGCAGTAGCTTTGAAGAAATTTTGGATTAAGATGTTTATACTTAATTGCTAAATTGGGCATATTGCGACATAACTGGTGTGAATTCTTGTAATTCTATTTGTAGTTGTTTCGCAATCTTTTGTTATGCAAGATATTGCATATAACATCAATATTATTTTCTCAATACATAGCCTTTAATAACTGTATACAATTCATAAAATAATTTTGTGCGTATTGTAAATATATATTTAAACATACATAGTATGTGTTTGATTTTTGTCGTATTCTCAATTCTCTAATGATTACAATCGTTCGCCTATCTTTCTCTATTGTTATGTTTATGTATATATGAACATAATTTAATTTTACTTGTGTGATAATACACACTGCATATAAGTTTAATTTTATTATTAAAATAATAATTTTAAATATATTAATTAATAAAAAGCGACAAAGTAAAATAAATATTTATAAAATAATACATACAAAAATGTATAAGTGATAATAGTAATAGTATATTGTAAATTATTTTAACAAGAACTAAACTAAACTTATACATATAATAAAGTAAAATACACATATTTTAAATTCTTAATACTGATGCAATCCGCAGTAATGCAAATTATTGCGTATTGAATCATTATTAAAAATAATTAAAAGTATTAATTATATAAAACATGTTTCATTAAATATAAGACAGAGAAATCTCAATTTGCAGCATACTTCCACAGATCGCGTGAGACGACTGCGGAATTTACTTATAGAGCATCAGTTTTAGGCTCTAACGTTTTAGAAGCCCTATGTCCTATGTTTATGGAAGAACAACAGGGGTCGATACGAGGTGCAGAATTTTCGAGATCCAGCCCAGATTTATAGTAATTTTTATTTGCGATCTGTGCGTCATTTTCTTATAAGTACGACTATGTATGTTTATAGTCAAATATATTACGATTGAGAATCACTATTAATCTCTCTTTAACAAGTTGTATTTATATTAGGTATTCCCGATAAAATATTTGTTTACACACACCGCAATATTGTCAGACAAAGGGCAGTGTAATTTGCTTTTTCGTTTGTTAACAAGTTTCATCGTAAAGTAATAAAGACACCAAGATCGAAAAGTACTAATTGTATCATTTCCGCATTGTCTTGTCAACATTTGGTTACAAAGTTCCTTTGCTCTTCTCTCCCCCTTTATCCACTTCGTATCATTCGACGTCACCTATACCTATGTATGTTTTCTTAGCAATACGCATATTAGGCGGTCAGGAAAAAGGTCTAATAAAAATATATGTATATATATTTATATATTTATTCATATGCAAAAGTATTTATTCTTTATCTATCAATTTCATATGTATGTTACTTTTTTTTGTTCATGTCACGGTCTAACAATTTAAAATGGCTTTTGAAACATGGTAAACAGTTTCTGTCACATGTCATGTCACAGCTTCCACATATCCTGGTGCTGTCACTCCAAATTTGCTTCATATACGATAGAACGAACTAGTTTTGCTATGCGGGATATATTTTTTATTATCATGATGTGTAATCTTTAAATTAAGTTCTGAAAAATAAATCTGTTTCCGGTTTGATGAAACATGAAAAAATAATAATACTATGAGGATAATTTTATAATTTTATTTTTGTTAAGCTTTTCTTGCTACGTTAAATCAATATTTATAAAAGAAAATTATTAATTAATTAACGTATTATTAGATTAAAAATATTTATTTAAATCTAAAAAATAGTCAGAACGAAATTCTAAAAAGTTTAAAGCTAAAAGATGCGATAAATATGTATATGTTAAAAAATTAAACATTAATTTATAATACTAGATAATCCAGAAATAAAAGTCGTTATTTACCTAATATTTATAAACGCTTAAGCACGCAAGCTTATTCATCACATACATTAATATTACCGCTTAGATAAGATATGAGAACAGTACTAAAATTAAAATAAATATACATAATCAAACTCTTTCATCTATAGACGAGATATTACAACTAGCAATATCTTAATTTTTTTGTTAAAGAGTCAGATTGCTCTTATCAATGTGTTTGATTTATCAAATATTGATCAAATAAGTATGTAATATTATTTCTGAGCAAAAAACGGAACGTATAAAAAGAAAATGCGTCTTTTAGTACCTTGTATACATTGTTGTAAAGTTAACACACCTCTAAAACTGATTGAATCATATTCAAGTGCTTATACAATAAACTAACTTGAATATTTCAATGAAAAAGATAAATATTTATTTTCATTAAATTCTGCTTTTTAATAATATTATTATAATATACCAAATATTAACACAAGGTTACAAATTTTTTTCACATATGCCATTTTTTTTCATTGCATGTCTGAATCAATAATTTAAATAGCAAAAAAATCTTCAGATGCAATAACCTAATAACCGCAATCCTTTTTCATCCATTTTCCACGGTCGAACGAATCGGGAGAAAGCTGCAAATTGACATAAAAATGTCGTTCTCTCATTTCCTTCCTCAAGAGTCTGCATCCTGTCATAACCGGTAGTTAAATTCGCTACAACTTTGCGTTTCCCCCGATGAATACTGTCCTTACCCAACGCCGATGTCCAAACACAGTTCTTGACTATTTAAAAACAACAAAAATTGCGTTTGGACAATCAACGCTGAGTGACTATAATTTGCCGATAGTTCGGAACGCATGCTGTCGTCTGCTTCTCTTGTAACTTTTACTTTCTGAAAGACATATCTCATGTTGGGTAGGTTTACGGTAACGACTGCATTTCACGAGGTTTCATCATACATTATTTATGAGCCTATTTGTTCTGAATACGAAATGTACAACATTTGCGCAAAGTTTTATCACGGAGCAGAACCTCGACGTCCCCTTGCCTCAAGTAGCTAATAACGCAAAAGAAACATTACAAGACATCATTCCACACAGCAAAACATTATTTTTATTATTGATAAAATTGACATTGCATATAAATATAAACAAGGTGATATAAATTAATAAACAGCATATTTATTATAAACATTTTTTATCAAAACCACCATAGCAATACAATTTTTTTTTAAATTTCAATTATATTTAAGAATTTGGAATTATATTGATTCGGGTGGACCAGCTGCAGATTTTTTCAGTACAATCATAAATTTGACTCGTACGTTTATATACGTTTTATTTTAAATATAAAAAAACAGATTGTAAAGATGTATAAAAATATGCAATTACATTACTTGATTTATACAATTCATAAAAACTTGGTTAAATGATATATGTAACATTACGTTTTAATAACATATTTCTTATATATTTTAAAATAAAAAAAAATCTTACATATGTAGCAATTCAACCGTTATGTGTTACACTGAAGTCTTTTGCATATTTACCATGTGTTAAGATGTATAGCTAAATTTTAAAATTCACAGAAAAAAATTTGAGTTAAAATATATTTTAATATTGTTTTTTTTTATTGAAAATATGTTTAATTAAAAACATATGTTTAATAAAAAAAAAACACATTAAAATATATTTTACCATCATTTTTTTATGTGAATTTTAAGTTATAAATTCTACCATTTTTATAGCACAAATTATTAAAATATATTGGCATTACAAGAAATGATTTTTATAGCGGTGTAATTTTCAATAATTTTTAAATTATGTTGCAACACATTAGCATCTAGTAGATAAAAGCCTTAAAAATTATCATTAAAAATATGAGTGAAAACTTTCCCAACAGATAATTCTTAAACGCATTGATTTATAAATTAATCATGTTGCCTTTGATTCGTTTGCTTCTTGTTTTTAAGATAATGTTCTAAAAACTGTACAGCATATAAAATTAGTAAAGCCTTTAAATATTCATATCATTAATGTTAAATATTTATTATTAATTAGAGTATGTTGAACTACAAACAAACAAAACTACAACCAGACGGTTTTAATTATATACCTTAAAAAATCTTCGCTAGAATTCTTTTAAATTAATATTTGTTTAATAGCTTATTAAAGCTAAAAATCTGAGCTATTGCTTCAATAGTAACATTCCGCATATTTTACAGGCTATATCAGGGGTCAACAAACTTTTTCTGTGAAGTGTCGGATCGTAAATATTTTAGGCGTAGTAGGCCAGGTAGTAAACTCGATTATTTTTATATAGATTTAATAGATACTTAAATAGCAATATAAAAACAGATTTTAAATTTAATTTTTTTACACACATATAAATAAATGATTTGGCGAAAATCATTTTTTTAAGATAACAAATAATCAAACTGCAGTTCATAGTTCGTCACTTCATATTTAATGCAAATGATCATGTCTGAAATTGTGATTTTATGTACTTCAAAAAATGTTTTCTTACACAGGTGCTGCCAAATACAATTAAATATCTAAGCATATGATCTAAATAAAATTTAATCGTCTCCTGAAAGATACGTAGTTTATTTTTTTGGCATTCACCTTTTAGCTTGTCTTTGCTTTGCAGATAAAATCTTGCAATTCAAGGTAAGGTAGAAGCTTTTCAACTGTTCAACTATATACTATTACTAGTTCAAACTCAGACAATATATTTGCCTTAATGTTTCGTTGAAATAGCGGTTTTTTTTATTTTGAAATTTTTGTCACCATGCAAAAACATAAAACAGAATGATTTGTGACACAATAAGTGTCAATTCTCGTTGAAATGAATTTACCACAGTGTAATTTTAATACATAAGCAAGTTTTAGGTTAAATTAATAAAGAAATACTATGATATTTACAGCAGATGCTAATTACCAAAGTCAATAAGTATTCGATAATGATAGCTCAGGACGAATTCTTTGACGAGTGCTTAACCTTTCTAGCAACTGTTGAAAGGCTGAATCATTAAAATATATTTATTTTATAATATGTTTTATTCCAGTGGTATTTAAAAGCTCATTAAGGAGAGTTACTTAAATTAATTAATAAAATAAACCTTTGGGAAATTTATATATTTATATTTAAGTATTACATTACTTACGGATCTCAAATAAAAATACGGATTAAGGCTTATTGACTTTAAAAAACTTAAGCCACCCATGTGTCTATAATCCGCCCCTATTAACCAGTTAGCTCGTCAATTGGAGTTAAATATATCATAAAAGCAAACCAGTTTAAAATGTAGTCGGTAAAAGCTTAATGATTTTATATACCATTGTATTAGGCGGTTGTGCACAGTTAGGTTAGCTATAGGCCAGGCTATATATTTTAAAGCACCCAGCACACGCGCAGACAATAGGCTTTATACCCGGCCCTGAGTTTCATCATTTATTATCCTTTTATCTTAAACGTCGCGATAATGCCTGACTCGCGCACGGCATCCAGATTCCTTAATCCGCAACGCCGTTACAGCATGAGCCTGTTTCCAGGCTGAGTTATCGAACAACTCCAAAGAATATAAGGTACACTGAAAATATTTTTCTGGATCGAGAATAAGCTCCTTTAAAATGATCTCGGCTGTTCATCTCCGATAAGACAAGTCGTTTTAAAACACTGTTTTAATTTAATATTTTAAATTTATTCAATTCGATGTTATTCTGCATAAGTATACAAACGTCCTTTAAATAAACTAGTTAGATATTTATAAGCTACTTTGTGACTAGCAAAGCTTGCTTTGCTCGTCACAAAGTAGCTTTTGCAACGCAATTAAATTAAATTTTAAAAAGCATTGTATTTTATTTTTTTTAATTGAATGTAATGCAAGAAATGTGCCAAGAGGATCAGTGATCTGCAAAAAATATTACGCCTCAAATATTTCGAAAAATAAAAAATGAAGTATGTTTTGAAAACGTAGTAGAAATAATTTGTCCTAAGAACTTCCAGATATGTATTGTTCCAACGCTTTTGAGTTTGTTACATAACAATACAGATACGACTCCACTTATTTTTTAAAATTGACAACGAACTTACAGATATAATGCATAGATTTGAAATCATATATGTAATTTTTAAAATTATTTATTTAATGTCTTTATAATATTTTCCTTAATTTATTACTGCACTATAAAAAATACGCCTTTTGTATGACTCTCTCTTTTGAAGAGTACGTTTATTTATTTTTCCATATGAAACATACAAAAAGTAAAATAAAAATAAATTGTATATCATTGTTAAAATACTCTTTGTGTCGCTACTTATATTATAAAACCAAATATTGATGCACTGAAATCGAAAAACGTGGCTCAGTGTTCTCATTAATACTATGTTATTGTTTTTTGCGTAAAAATTAAAGCTGTAATCGACCCATTGGTAATATGTGTTACAATGTAATCAAAAATGAATATTTAATATATAGCCTAAAAAAACGTTTGAAAGATTTAACACCTCTGCTTTAAAGCAAGATATGTTTAAGCATTTAATATTTATTAGCAATTTGCTAGCGCACAGTAAACTATGTAAAGCCTGCAGGATATTGTTGCTACGGGTCGCTAATAGGTCGTAGGGTAAGAGCTTATGCTCGACTTTAAGAAGAGGGTGTCAATATCCGAAGTACCTTTACATCTTGTCTCCAAGACTTTTTATTCTTTCTAATGTGTCTTAGCACTGCTAAATCAGACTAGTTTGCTTTCTCGGCCAGCTGATAGATAGCTTGAGGATTTGGACTATATCGTCTATCTTTGCTGGCACAATATTGTAAATTTAATATATAATATGTAATAATAAATCTCCGTTTAACCATAAACAGTATTTAAATAGAGTTTTTTATGCGATAAAGTTAGTTTTACAAAAAATATTCTAAGCTGATAATGTGGGAAATAGCATTCCAAGAAAAATGTTCAAGTATGTCGACATCGCGTCGTGCTATGTAGTAATTGCAATTGCCGGTAGATACGTTAGCATATTCCGGAGACCGGAGTCGAGGGTTTAACGCCCCTGCCTATGCGGACGATGTGGCAACTTGCCTTCCAGTTGCCAGATGATATAATTTGCGCAGTCGATTCGCGTTGCTGAATAAACGCAAACGAATTAGACGCGCTGAAAACTTATGTTATACTAATTCGCACTGCCAATATAATTTCTGTCGAACGTTGTATGTATAGTTATTTTCAATTAATGTTTGATTAGTACAGACATAAATTATATAGAGAGACATCTAACGCGTCAAACTAAAATTATTGAAAATTTAAAAAATCTTATAAAATACACTGATATGCAAAAGACAGAAACAAATTATATAATAATTTATTTTTTTACACTCTATATTAAAAATAATAGATGACATGTGACAAATACATTTTTACGCAAATTTTTCAATTTTGAATTAAATGTCTTTCATAATATTCGTAGTCGCGTATATAAAAAAATACACAAACACAGACAGATATGATGCCTGTCAGGTATTTGTCGAAATTTTATCACTTTTTTGCCAAATAAAATGCTATAGTACATATGTAAAAGATAAACAGACTTCTATCAAACACATTGTTAAAAGTGTTAATTTTAGTCACATTCACATTTGAACGTTTAATGCAAAACAGAGGTTTCACATAAAGCTTTTTCGATTGCTGTGAAAACGTTTTCTGTCCGTATATGCTCAAATACATGTGGGTATTTGAAAATAGACGTCTTGCAAAACAGTAAAGTATTCATATCGATATACTTTCAAAGTCATTCCATTTTCTATTTTTTTGTTAAGAAATATTTTCAAAGGCTTTTTGTACATTTTGGTATATCGCAACGCTTTCATTGCCATATTATATGCTAGTACATTTAATAAAATAATATATGCAAGGTGATTCAGAAAAGGGGAAATATTATTTGTATGGTATCTCGGGATTTTAAATTTAATTGTCACGAATTTTCTGTAAGTTACAGAAAATTTATATATATATTTAAATAGTACCTACAAAAAATCTGCTAATTTAACCATAACATAGAAAAACTATTTTACCTATACTACATACATACATATATTTAATACATCCACGTTGCAATGCATTGACTAAGTTTTCAAACAATTCGAAGTTTTTCTCAGGGCAAGAGCATAGGTGTACGGAATAATATATATAAAAATATGTTTTATAGATAAGACTCTGGTGCAGAATGGCGCGAAAGCTCAACCCTCTTTCTTTCGTGGGGTGAGGATACAAAAAACCTATTTTTACCAAGCACAGATGTAAAGATATTGGATAAAGAAAATCTGAACACACCGAGGGGTGGCTACGGCGGCGAGGGAGATAAGAGTCTAGCGTCCAAATGCGCATAAAATAAAAAAGTAGTAGTAGTAGAAGAAGAAGAAGAGCAGGAGTAGAAAAGAGACGGGGAGAAGGGACTCGTAACATTACTTACGTGACAAGAATTACATTTATCGGCTGGAGAAAAACGCGCGAGAAACCCGATTTCATAGTCGCTAATAAAAATAACGATTTTTGCCTACGAAACGAGAATGTATTTAGGCCATTTTTATAAAATAAGATACGTAGCATAAACAACATAGATAATATGCTATAATTTATAATAATATATCCAATATGTCAGTGTAAAATATTAGTAAATAACATCGCAAAATCTTATTTCATATACATGCTAGTTAAATGACAAAAAACACGTTATTAATATTTATAACAAGCAAGTTAAATTGGTAACACTGCGTTACCAATTTAGTATTTAGATATACTACTTGATCTTTATATCTTCACATTTTTTGGTTTACAATAATTATTAAATATGAAGAAAATTAAAACTGATGATCAAAAGTTTAGGGTAATACAAATAAAGTGTGGTGCTTCAATAAGTTCATATAATCATTAAATTAGGGCTGCCTATTATTATATACATAACTAAAATAACTTATTTGGTAAAATAATTACCCCTTATAATGATTGTTATAATTCAATCATACAGTGATTTATTTTTTTATTAAAATAAAAAATGCTTTTACAACAACCGCGATCCATAGCATAGTTATAGTACAAGCTAGGGTTAATTTGCAATATAATAAACTATTTGAATTCAGATCCATTATTTAATCAATAAGCAAGAAAGTGATTTTATCAGACATTTATAGCCATTTGTTTTCCAAAAACATATTTTAGACAAATCATAAGGTAAAAACTCAATGATGTTTCACGTAAAACTATTCAGTAAATGTGACAATATTTGACCAATACTGTACACAAAAAACACAACGCATGCAGAAAGGAATATTTTATGCATCGATATTTGAATCCGGGAATTTTATATTCCGATTTTGGGATTGCGGCGGTGAAGCATAAAAATATAAAGTATTGTTATCATGCGAATAACATTTTTGATAGTTGATCTTACCCTTCGATACTATATTGTACGCTCAAAACAAATACACAAGTACAATACGCTGAGCCATAACGTTTCAACAGCAAAGCAATAAAACAAAAAAAAGTAAAGAACAATATCGCGAAGATTAAGAATACGAGCAGTGTAAACAGACGAGCAGCTAGCTCGTCGAATTTTTATTTGCTCCCGCATCCTTTCTTCGTCCTTCTTGTATATTTTAGGATCAATGCAAAAAAAGAAGATAATAATTACAAAGTTTTTCTCGGTTGGAAACTCTGCGGGCAAAGTTCGGCGTTGGGCTACAGATTTGCTAGTTTAATTTCCAGTGGCTAAAAACTTTTAATATCAGCAAAAACTTATTTTGCCGACAAGCAAAAAATTGCAATATGAGATCCATGGCCACGGGTGGGACGTGCAAGAAATTTTAATACGCAACAACATGCGAAACTCTATGGGAAAAACTGGAAACGACCCGATACTTTATTAAAGGAGATTATTTGTAATATGACCCTATTTTGCGCCCTTTTGAAGACATTATTAATATACAGGATGGCCTATAATAATTTAAAAAAATATTCCTCTTGCATAAGTAATGCTTTATTCCATTTAATATTATAAAATACGTAGCACCTAAACATATAAATTAGCCTAAAAAGTGGCACCTTAAAAGTTTTACATATCAAAATTAATCATTTGATTTTTAACTAATTAAAAATGTAACTTTATGACATTTTTGAGTAGTCATTATATGGCGATCATAGAGAAGGCTTAAAAAATAAAAACACACTCAAATCGGGATAAGTCTGAGATAAGACATGCCATAAAAATGTAAAAAAAAACCAATTAGACAACCGGACATGATTCGATATAAGCAGAGTTTTAGAAAAATCTAAACGAAATTCCCAATAAAATAAATTTCGAGAGCAACAGTTATTCCCTTTCTAAAAAAGACCATTTCGAACTTATGCAGCAATTTCAGACTTTTAAATGATATTATATATACAAGAAAAAATGTTGCAGTTTGTAAGTCTGTTTTCAATTGATTTATACTTGATCATTGTATAGAAAGCCTAATTTATATCAGGCTAGATAGACTAGAAATTTGATTTGAAATCATTTATCAGTAATAAACATTAAGGGAGTTCAAACCAAAAAATATACAATACAGAGAGGTGTCAGAGATATGTGTTTTTTCTCCTACTCTTTCTAATTTATACTCGAAAACCATATTTAAAGTAGCACTTCAAGAACAATAAGAAAAAAATCAGCAAGAAGACAATTAACAATAATTGTTATGTTGATGTCACAGCAATATTTGCTTCAAAGATCCCTAAATTGTATATATAAAGGACCAAACAGAATATATATAAAGGACCAAATAAACATCGATAAAAACAAAATAAATGGTTATTAGCAAGCTCCCCACGGGCCCGGTGAGCTTATCATTAGACGGAGATAGAATCGAGAGGGTGGAGCATTTCAAATACCTAGGTTGTAAGGTAAATGATTAAATAGACCTCGATGTAGATATTAAGGTCCGCATTAAAATTGTTAGAACCCAGTATTTAAAATTTAAAACTGGTTTCATCAACAAGTACTTATATATTCAGATTAGAAATAAATTTTTAAAGTGAATCTGTAAATTAATACAATTATTAGACTAAAAACGTAGGAAATATGCCTTTATTGGCGTATCCTAATATCACAAGACTGAAATTAAAATCTGTAAGTCATTGGCACTATTAGCAGGATTTTTTTCAGCGCTAAGTTATAACTATGATTTTTCAATTAAAATATTTAGTATAAAAATATCTACATTTTTTTTATATATTTAAAAATAATCCATGGATTTGCTATTGTATAAGCAATTCTATTCTGATTCTAAATATTCTGATTTAGAAATATAAAATAGAAATATTAACACAAATATTAAAAAAAAAACATATAAATAATTAAAAAAACTATATAAGCTGAGTGAATTATATGAATTATAGAAACATATTTCATAAAAAAAGCGTTTTCACTCAACAAAAAATCTCATAGAAATGTTAGGTGCCCAAGACTTATAAACGTTAAACCACTATGGAACACATAACTTGCATCTTTGAATATATACAAGCGTTATATATGTATACCAATATGTATGATAGTATACAGTTTTAATAAAATACAAATGTACATACCATACTAGTGCATAAAATTACTATTTGTAATTAAAATGTCGTGGTAATATATTCCTTTAACTCAACAACTTCATTCAACTTTGAGAAATAATTATGCCGAACGATCCCATCAAGTTTTACTATCTGGCAGCGTTTTATAATATACTTTGCTTTAATTAAATGTGTTGATACTTAATAGCGATGTAAAATATTTTATATTTAAAGCATATATTAATTGAGATTTCGCTCATTTATGCGTCAGTTAAAAATACGGGTAGTTCTTAAAGTTTATGTCCGTTATCTTAATAAATAAAAAATAAAAATAACAGTAGTAAAATTTATATAGTAAAGATAAAAAAACTATTATATCAAAAACATTTAATTTTATAATTAATATTAAAGATTAGCGGGATTAGAAATTAACACACTGAAAAAGCAGCGTTGTTGCAAATGAGCTTAATAAACTAAGTAAAATATTGCTTCTGTTTTAATGACCCTTGAATTTTTTTTCCTGGATATTCATCAGTGAAAGGTGATCAAGTTTTTCTTTAAATATGTCATGAATCACATAAATAAATAATAGAATTTAGCTTCACGTGCTAAAAACCTTATTATTTATTATAAAAAATATTAATTTTAAATAGAAATATAGCACAGTTTAGTGTTAATGGCATAAACATATTGTATTTTATTTTAAAATTTTAAAATCGGCGTAATCCTCGAAAATATGATCCTGTTTACCATAATCCAAAATTTAACCCTCGGTACAATTTTTGGGTCATCCAAGAAAGCTGTGAGGGGTTAGATTTTTTTCGGTCCTTTTTATGAATTTATTAACTCGGCGAAAGTGTGTTACTTCGAGCATCGTTAAGATTCGCTCTTGAATAATCATTAAATGAATTTGCTTATCTTTATTTTGCATCAGCTTATTTTATAAAATATTATATGTATTCATTAGTTATAAATTTCAAATAAAATATTTTTATTGAAAATTATATTATAAAGAATTATATTATAAATAAATACAAAGGTAAATGAAAATAGTATCAAATAAGTAAAAATGTACTTATTGTAAAAACAAGCTTAAAAATTAAATTGATAAAAATATTTATTATTTTATTTATTAAAAATAATTGGGTTAGACCACAAGATCATCTTTCAAAAGTCCAAGTTAGACTTGCTAATTGGCGAATCAGAACTAATGAAACTAAATCAGTCCATGTTAAATTTATGCTGAACAAAGATACTTATTCTGTGGTACGGGAAATTGATACCACGTGGGAACTCCGCCTAATATACGGGAATTCATCTCGACCGAAGATTGACATGAAAAACTAATATTTGGAACAGAAGGAAACATCTGGAATTTCAATTTTGCAGTTTGTACGGGCTTATTATTGAAAAATAAAATTATATAATATAATGCTTGCATAAAACTGGCGTAGTCTTATAGAGCTCAGATTTGGGGTGTGACTAGCATATCTAATATCAATATTCTTGAGAGATTCCATAATAAATTCTTCATATTGTTGACCGGTGCTTCTTGGTTTGTGCTTAATATTTATATATTAAACGACAGAAACTATGTCATTGTCAAAGAAACGATTAAAAAAGTAAGTAAACAATAATTAAACAGATTAAAAACTCACCCCAACATAATGTTATAACTGAACGTTATCTATTAATATATTTGTTAGTTTTAACCGTTTAAAAATGTTTAAACTAACAAATGGATTTAATTAACATACACTTTTAAAAAGTACTACCAACTAATCAATAATAATACAATATAGTAAAATAGAGCTGAATATTTCTGAGTAAAAAAAAATAGCGTAATATATATATTATTAAATTTTCTTATTGTCCAAATAAACAGATTGCATTATAATAAAAATACAAATTTAATAAAAAAGTTTATATTCCCTTTATTTATTTGCATAATTAAAAGTTTTACAATAATATATCGGGGTTTTTTATTTTGTGTTTTGTTGTTATTATACAAAGTTATTTATTATTGAAAAATATATATTTAATTTATAAAAACTAGAAATGAATGTTTATGTGAAAGGTTTAGTATGATATCGATTTCCATTGGTTAATGCTTATTTTGTACTGAGATTTCCAATCATTAAAGAGGCGAATTCATATAAATTTGTATCTAGCTAAAGCTTTATTGAAATATATTATTATAAGGGGAGTTCTAATGAAAAATAATTAAATTTTAAACTTTTATTTGCATTTAAGATATTTGACATATTTTATGGTATTTACATCGCTATCGATTATGTCCTTTAAATTTCATTATCCTTATGACAGAAAATATTATACTTCTTTTATAGTTAAAATACAAATAGTATTCTATTATCTAAGTATTCAATGTGTTAAAATTTTTAATCTATAGGCATAAATTATGTTTTCTATCGCATTGTGCCGCTTTTGGTTTCAATTAAAACTTCAAAATCAAATGTTTATTCATTGTTAAATTTATCCATGTATATGCGGACTGGAATAATTTTCGCATAATGTCCCCTTATTACTTTACATACATATAATAAATCGAATTATTATTGCGGATGTATTCGACAATGAAATAATGAAATTGCCGTCAACATTGAGTCGTAATTAATTCGTTAATTATGAGGACCACTGTGGTTGTTTAAAATAAGTATGAACAGGTAAATTATCAATGCATTTATCCGTGTCCTGAATTAAAAATTCTGCATTGTTCTATTAATGATGCATATTGTTTTGAGTTTTAATAGGACATATACAAATTTATTTCATTGAAAATTTGATAAAATAATGTTTTTCATAAACTGATATTACCTATAAATTGTGAAATCTGATAGTAGCTTACTAAAGTATATGTTTTTAATTTTTCATTAAAGCATATAATCGCGTTTAAATTTTCGCGAATTTATGTTATATTTTTTTTAATCCTACGATTTGCCTGACCAATGTAATTTTTTTTTTACATTTGCCTCAATAAATTTAATATACTCCTTCTGATTCGATGTTAATTTTGTCTTTTCTATTCGCTAGAATAGTTTCAATTTTATATTTGATATTAAAATTGTTCTAACACCTCTTTGGAAAGAACACGCCCTATTTTTATTTGGACATATGATAAAGGTCCAATTTCTGTAAAATATTTCATTTTTATCTATGTTATTATTATTGTTTTCATATTTATTACGAATATTAGTGAAGTCAATCAATTATAATGCTTCTTTGACAATTTAAAATTCCTTAAATTTATGTTTTTGATCTGAATAATCTGCTATTAAATTTAATTGTAAAGAATTATGGTGAATTAATATCTTAATAGCGATTTGTATATGTTTTATTTTTCTTAAACAATAATATTAGCCATATACATATGCTTAAATATTTGACAAACTTTAATAATGCAATAACATTATATGGCAACGTCACAAATGAGCGCTGACAAATAGGCGTGCGTCAAAAGATCGCTGCATTATAAGCGCTGCGTCATAAGAGCGTTTACCAAAGTAGCGCTGTAATAAAATAGCGTGCGTCAAATGCGCAGACAGCCATATGAGCGTTTGACAAAAGAGAGCACGTCATAAGAGCGCAAAAATACTTGGAGAAAATCAAGTAATGAATATTTTAGGAATTAGGTATACAAAATATATGTAAATTGTGAGAAATTTCAAAAATAAAATTCACGAGATATAGGCGGTAAAATTAGTATTTTATGTGCCAGAGCGTAATGACGATTAAAATGATTAGTCAATAAAAACATTATTATTTATTAATTATTACGTACATACGAAAGTATGGCTCCCCATCCCCATACGAACGATATACATATATTTTTATTAAAACGAAACGCTGGTTTTGAATTTATCATTAGATTTGTTCTGTAATGTTTCATTAAATTGCCAAATAATTGTCGACTCGCCTAGCAATAAATGCGTACAGTTATAGGGCAGGTATATTAATTATATGCGATAAATAAAATATGATATTCAATTTTCACAGCATCGCGGTTGGTTTTTGGGGTCCTTCGGCTTAAGAAATTTATGGAAGGAACACGAAATTCACAAAAATATAGTTTAATCGTAATCGCGAAAAATTTAGGTCTCTAGTAATAATACATTAAAACTAAATATCAGACTAATAAAAGAATCATAAAGATTCACCAATTACTACTTTAAGTCTTATTATCGTAAACATAATTTAAATTTTAATTTTAGTATTTAAAAAGTCGTAAGTAACTCTCTTTTTGATAATTATACAATATGATTAAATTTAATTCGGCAAAATTAATCTTTTAACTATAATTAGATTTTAATAATATTTTTCATATAAATAAAGTTGAAATCATCGACATTATACTTTAAGTAGGTCAATAACAACACAAAGGTGACCTTCGTGTCACTCTCGCATTAAAATAAATCGAACGAGAGATACATATTTAAAAATAAACAAACAACTTGCATTAAAATAATTCGAATTAGAGATAAATATTTTAAAAATAGACAAAGAGGTGAATGACATTTATTATTTTTAATGAAGCATAACCTTGAATTGTCTGGATGCATCTAGAAATATTTAAAAAAAATACCAGTAGTAATGCGACCTCGGTCGTAAACGGGCGAATAAATTCTTTTGTTACATTTTTCTCCAATAAGTGTTCTTTATAATAATATCCGTTTCGATGTTTTTAATTATAAAGTGATAGTGTAATTAAGTGTATGTGTTAGAATTAAGTAGTGTATAATTAAAATTAGTGTTTGTTACTATGCAAGGCACGCGATGTGCAACCGACGCGATGCGACGCGTCCCTTCTCCCGCCGGCCTCGCGGGGGAAGGGACGCCGATTGAAGATATTTACAATTCTAGACATCATGCGGTCGACAAGGTAGTGTCTTTCTAATTTTATATGTAACCCTTTGTGCTAGTAACTCGACAATTGGTCGACATCGTATTCAAAGCATTGCACCCAAAACTTGAAATGCATTTATTGGCTTTGTGTTGGAGCTAATTTTGCCAATTTTAATTTCTTAATGGTAAAAAAACTTCCGGTAAACACATTTTAGTAATATTCAATTTGTAACTTATGCAAATAACTCAATAATAAGTTTATTGTAAAATTTTTAATCGGAATATGGTCGTTTCGCGTGGTGTTAAGACCATTAATTGACACGATAATTTACGGTGTCAATTAAACTCATTTTTTCCTTTGAAGGGTATCTATATTTTTATGATATGGCATTATATGCTCTAATTGTGCATAATTGTTACTTAATATTGTGTGTCTGTTAAAATAGCGAGATGCAAGCAGAGCTCGCTTTTTCGCTCGCACTATTCAAACCAGCGATTGACAACTATTGACAACTCAAATAATAATATTAGTCTTTTCGAGCTAGTAAGTTACTAACGGAATTAGTAATTTGTGTTTTAATTATTTATAAATACATATATTGATTTATTTTTACAAATTATTCATATAATTAAGAATGACGATATAATAATGTTATTACTGTGACAGTAATAGTAGTAGGAATGATATCTAACCACTTAAAAGAAGATGGATTATGCCAATATTTGATGCAAATAATGAATCTTAAATATTATGACAATTAATTGGTTTGGTGCCCCAAGTAAATATTTTCAGCCTAATATAATATGTACCTCTGCACCAACAGATCCATTTAGTGTCCAGATACCCAGAGACCCGAAACTATAGAATAATATATCGATTTATAAAAACAGTAATCAATTTACTAAGAGAGATTAGCATAATAGTTTATTATTATTATTTTTAACCTAATAAAATATTGTTTCTAAAATACGTTTAAGTATATATAGTCCCCTTTTAAAATTGTAAATTCTACAATTTTTTTTATATATTTTTCATTTTCATTTATTTTATACACTTTCTGGATTGATAGTGCAGCAAGAGCATTTAGTATGCTAATACTATTTCTACCAATATTAAATATTGTACAAGTTTCAAGTTTTAGAATAATCTTTTAATGTAATCATTTTTATGATAAATTTAATTGTTTTTTTAAAAACTGTTTTAATAAATTCCTAAATATTTTGGTATGTCCAAATATGGTTTTAATTTCAAATATCATTAGGGAATAACAGTATTTTCATATTTCCAAGGTATCGGGTTTTGTAATAAGAAATTACAATTTTTTTCTGCCACTGAAATTAATGTATAATTGTCAATTGGAGTTTGGTAAGTCTTTTTAGGAGATTTGATCTTTTCATTGAGCATTGTTTCAAAATGTTGCAGAGCTTGTTTTGCAAAAAAATTAATTATTCGATTTTAGTGATTATTTTAAATATTTTTCTTAAAAACCACAAAATTTTATGTCTATTTTTATCTTCCAAATTATAATATCTAAAATATTGGGGCGATATTCAAAGCTAGTTATGGATAAAAAGGGTATTTTGTCAAATATTGTAAATCTTACAGTATTATTTATAGTAATCTTAATCTCATTGATGTAGATCGTATGTATGAAAATGGGGAGCCATACTTCCGTATGTACGTAATGATTAATAAATAATAATATTTTCATTTACTAATCATTTTAATCGTCATTATGCTCTGGCACATAAAATACTAATTTTACCGCCTATATTTCGTGAATTTTATATTCCTAATTCCTAAAATATTCATTGCTTCATATTTTCCAAGTATTTTTGCGCTCTTATGACGCGCTCTCTTTTTTAAAGCGCTCATATGTGTCTCTGCGCATTTAACGCACGCTGTTTTGTTACAGCGCTACTTTGGTAAACGCTCTTATGACGCAGCGCTTATAATGCGGCGCGTATATGACGCACGCTCTTTTGACCGGCTGCCACATTATCTGTATAAAAATAAATTTACGACTAATTAATTATTATTTTATTTTAATGTTTTATGATTATCACAATAAAAAAGCATAGTGTCATGTTCTTTTTATACAAATTTAATAATCAAAACTAGAGGACTTATCCTATTGACTTTTGAATACCTGAAATAGTATATTTGTGAATTTACTTCTAAAATAGATATTGTTACGAACATCATTATATTATCAAAATTTATTTTATTTATGATAATTTTTATTTTATTATAATCTATTTAATTTATTAAAATATTGATATTATAGTATTTTAAAAAAAAAAGTTATACATCACTATTTTCAAAATATATTCAAAAAATCAATGGATTTGTATATACACTGATAATATTGCCTAAAGATAAATCTATATATAATACTGATTGAATTTAGATCAATTTGACTTAGGCCAACATTACCACTCTGTCTAAGAAGCTGTTATGTGCTAAAAGTATTGTTAAATTTATAATTTAATTTTCTTTGATTGTAAATATAAAAGTACATATATATTGAGTCGCATATCGAGAATCTTTACAATTTACATTAGGAGACTGCTTTTTTTTCTTTGACAGAAATCTTATAATGCCAGTTGCGTGCAACGTGACGCTTTTTGATAAATGGGAAGTACTTGAAATAAGCTTTCATCTCAAGAGTAGACTAAAAGAACGCGGTATTGTTTTTCTCATTCCAAGTTAATTGAATTTCAAACTTTGAAATTTTATTGTCAGCGTTTATATTATTAATATTATCAATTATTAAAATTCTAAAAACTTTACTATATTAGCTTAAAAAATATAACAAGCAATACGTGGTACATATTAATTTTATAAAATACTTATTTTAAAAATCAAACATTGTAACATCAATGACATCTAATGTTTTTGGTACTCAATAATTTGCGAAACATCCGTAATAAATATTAACGTGTTTGTATTAAAAATAATTAATTTCTCTAATCTAGATTCTAGCGTAACTTATTTGCAATGTTAACGCCTAATCGTTTCAAGTAAGTAAGCAATAAGTTAAACTCGTTATTTTTGCAAATCATGCGTAATTCTCTCGTATGATACATATTATATTATTACACTAATAACGCCAGGTAACGTTGCAAAAATCTAAAATAAAAACGCGTCAAGGATATAGAACGAAACACACTTTCGCAATTAATTAATTAATTAATATTTTTAATTAGATATTGCTGAGCGTTCGCAAAAATGAGATTTATTGTTATTTCTTTATTTTTTCCTTTCGTGAAAAGATTTACGTAACGAGCTTTCTTTCTCTTTGTATTTTATTCTTAATAAACATAATTTTTAAGTGTGTGTTTATATATATATATTAAATTTATATATAAATATATCTATATATATATACTTACAAACAGTATATACTATAAGCTTTCACAAGAATTTACCTTTGGCCGGATTTACCTTGTGTTCATGATGGATTACAGGCTGTTTTTTTTTTCTATAAGGCAGATAACTTGGCTTTTACACGTTTCTCTTGCAAATTACTGTAATTGAACGTTAAACCTAAGATATACAATAAAACAACGTGTAGAGTGATATTTTTTACGTCAATTCCCCTAATAATACACATTTATATATAATTAGATTAATAAAATCCATGTTCATATGGATTGAAAATAATTTTGCTATGTAATGTATGTATATGTAACTTTATTTTATATAAAAATTATAATTTATAATATACGTAAAATTAGGCACGATATTTTTCTTGCCAAAATTTAATAAAAAACATTAACTACGTTGTAGAAAAATAATTTACCCGTTATTTTAAATATAAATTAGATTACTTTATCTTTGTAGCAAAAACTTGTTCTTGGACATTTTCTCATTAACCCTTATAATTGGTTGTTCGAAAGACTCTTTTGCACAGCCTAAATTTACATTTAAGCGAAAGATGTGTATTGAGATACAAAATAAATGTAATGACAAAGTGAGATACGCGAGGTTAAAATGTTAAATTTAATTGTTCCTTGTAAATTTAAATGAGATAAATATCAACTCTTTACTAAGATTTCAAAATCATTGATTGGCTTACTAGAATGGATTTAAAATCGAGCTATGCTTTTTTTTTATAATTTATTTATCCAAACAAATAGTAACTTTCAGTTATTTAAAGGCAGTGACATTTTAAAGTAGTCTAGGATATATTTCAACGCGCAGAAATTTTTCTTAAATTCAGAAACTTTTACAAAAATATGAATATTTTTTCAAATATGTTTAATAAAATATTCAGGTAAAGTAGTCCTTACGGTAACGCGCTTAAAAGTAGTTTATATTCTATATCTCAAATAAAAATGATACTCTATAAAAATACAGTTTTGAGACAGACGATGGGGCGCTTAAATTTTTTTCGTGATTTTTGATATGTACTTTTATTAATAAAGCTGTTTTTTGTATACAATAAAAAAATAGATAATAATATGTTCGCTGAGTCGATTTAGTTTTTAAATTAATTGATACAATGAACGCAAGACAAAGTTTAAGCTTATCCAATATCTGGGCTACTTATGATTGCACCGATTCGAATATTGCAAATATTCACAATTAAAAAAAATTATATAAGTTAAACACGAGTTATAAAATATTCAGAAAAATGAAAAACCTTATAGTTGTGCGCTTAAAAGTAGCTTGTCTGCAAATTATTTTATGTTATCAATTTAAAATATCACAGATATTTCGAACTCAAATAATAACGATTTTCTGTAAAAGTCTGCAAATTTACGATGGTGCGCTTAAATGTAGCTCCCCGCTCTCAAAATTCATGCTATTTTTTAATCGCGATTTGGGATAGATAGTTTTATTAAAAAAGACTGGTTTTTGTATTAAATTCATTACTCCAGAAATATTCTTATTTAAAATAAAAATATATTCGCTGGAAAAGTCGATTTATTTTTCAATCAATTAAAACAATGGCTAAAACCTCTTGATGGCGTGATTAAAATTATCTGAACTACGAAATATAAGCTACTTTTATATGCGCCGCTTTATATATTGCAGATACTATTAACAAAAAATTCGTTTCACCTTAGACAATAGACTTTTATCCTGATTTTTTATAAATATTAAAATAGAGAAGTCTGAAAAACCTTATTGTGGCGCGCTTAAAAGTAGCTCCCCGCTCGCGAAATTCAGGCAATTTTTAAATTTGCGACTTGTGTTTTATTTAATTTTTAAAATAGATCTGGAAAAGTCGATTTATTTTAATTTAATTAATATTAGGAATTGATAAGTAAAACTTTTTAAGTTGAGATTTAACATAAAACCTAAGGATGGTGCGCTTTAAAGTATTTCTAATTTAGGCAATATTTGAAATACTTTAAAATGTGATACACGACTCTGAATATTTAACTAGCAAAATTTCTCCTAACTATACAAAAATTATACTTTCATCAATTTTTTAAATTTCTATAAAAAGTTTCTTTAAATACTGAATAAGTGATTTAAATAAACAATTTTATTGTGTCTGTAATAAATATTTTTGTACAACAGTATTACATGTTTTACTATTTTTATTTTTATTATAAAAATATTAATTTTGTAAAATAATAAATTGCGAATTTCAGTAAGATTTTCAAATTTAAAGATTTACTAAAAGACTTTAAAATTCGGTTAAATTTAATCAAGAGCTCTAAAATTGCTCCATAAATTTAAATTATTAACAAACAAGAATTTAAAACCTTACGATGGCGCTCCTGCAGAATCTTGGGATACCTTTAAAATTTGATTAATTACCTGAAAGCTGTCGATGGCACACCTAAATGTAGTTCCATTAAAAATACAGTACAAAAATGCATTTATGATATAATAATGTTGATTTAAAAAATCATTCAACATCTTAATTAAAAAGAATTGCGGTAAAATACTATTCGTTGTAGAGGTTTTAAATATACTACATAAAATATATTCAGGAAAAATTTAAAACATAATGAAAAGCTGAAATTTCGCGGGCGGAATGTTTCCATTTGAAATAGGTAACTTGAGAACGAACTATATTCGCTCTGATAGGCGAGTTGCTCATATTAAAATTCATATTTATATAGATATTTACACATATATATTAAGTGTGGTATATATTGCATGTTTTATACATACACATATATTATACAAAGATAAGGGTGAAAATTCATAAACTTACCAATGTTTACCCCGTACTTCCGCCCGTTGATCGCGCAGCATTTATAGATGTAAAATGTAAATTATGTAAATGTATATGAAGTGGTTTGCGTGACTTGTGTCTTATTTAATGATATATAATGATTGTGAAAAATAATAAGAATAATTATTAAAGTAAAAATATACAAATAATATAAATATAAATGTGAGAACGATCAAATTTTGTTTTTTCACGTTGATGCACAATTTTGAACATGCAAATAAAAAAATTAAATAAAATTTGTTAATATATATACATATTTTTTAGAATACACAATTTTAAAAAAATGAGCTTTTTGCTCTCACGACACTACACAATTTATAGCCAGAAAAATATTTTCTCTCTTTTTCTCTTGTTATCATGCTGTGTTGTTTATGTTGCGTCAATTTATGTTGTCCAGTTCTCTGATCGGTATGTGTGTGTAGTATTTTACGAAGCGAATTCTTATTTTAATTTTTTTTTTGTTGAATTTTTTCTAAGTTCCATGACGGGAATCAAAAGTTTACAAGACCCGGAGTCCCGGTCGGCTAGTTCGAACTTCCCGAGTGTCTGCCGCCAACTGCGGCTCCTTCGGGCGCGTTTGGAGTAATCAACCCCCATCTGGGGGGTGTAGATGGTTGGGAAGGGAGAGCTCTCTACTGCGCACGCGCTTTTCCTCAAACCCTTCGCACGCAACCATCCACAGAATTACTCCATTAGATGCTGAAACGCGACAAATGCACAGAGCTACCAATGTTTGCAGTTACATTAAAAAAAATACATAAACATCACTCTAACCGCTTAATTTAAAAAAATATCTAAGATTTTTATAAAAATATTTTCATAGAAAAAACTAATTGCTAGAAGGGTTAACTAGGTCTCGATCACAAAAACCTTCTGTTTGCAGCGTGTGTTTAGAAAGTACTATGTTTCTTAATTGAAAGTTATTCGTATCTAATTTTTTTTATAAAACGAATACTATAATATTATATTAAAAAATAAATTAAAAGTTTTTTAAATGTATTAAGTAAACTTTGTGTCAATTCTTTTTGAACATCCGTCCTGCTTATGTAATATTTATTTGCAGTCTGAATTGAAGATTAGCGCTGCATGTCATCTTTCTTCAGTGCTACTAAGCAATCATGATAATCGGATTGTAAAACCGTTTTCTACATTCAGCAAAATCAAATTATTTCCAGCACGGTAATTACGGTTTTCCTCTTATATTTTCAAAGTAGTATAAATTGATTAAAATCTATATAAGGTACGGTATAAGGCGAAAGACCTATAATCCAAAGCCGTAGCTGCAATATCTGCAACATAATTAAATTTTAATTAATAATAAAAAAATGCGCAAATAATCAAAATTGTCTTGTGTTGCTCGAGACATAGTAATTAAAATATTAAATTAAAAATAATTTACATGTTATAATTTTTTTATTATCTTCCGTTGTAACCGGAATTCGTTACAACGAAATAAATATGTACCCTTTCGGTAAGTTGATCAAACATAATAAAATATTAAGCACCTGACATTTTAGTCTAAGAATCAGATTGAAATACAATAGAAAAGTAAAGAAATAAATTATTTTATTTTTTCTAATTACAATTAAACTCTTGAAAACAGTAAATCATTGCTTTTTAAAGTGAGGTACGTACATTGGGTCCTATTAAAACATGTTTGTTATTTAAATAACGCGAATATAATTATTGCATATAAAATTTTAATGAAAAAAGACTGTGAACAATATAAAATAAATCTATTATTGCTTACTAATATTTAAAAAAATTAAAAAAGTGAGACAAAACACTAGATATAGAACTTAACAGATATAAAATAAATAGCTTAAGTAAAAAATAAAGCATTAAATATTTTTTTGTCAAAACTATTGCATCTAAGCAGTGATATGAAACTTATATGTTCTTTCCATTTTAACAACATTCCCATTGCTAAATATGATACTAACGGTTAAAAAATGAGATTTACGAATATATTTACTATTTCTTCGACTGAAATGCATGAAAGAAGTTTCTGCTTTAAAGGATGAGTGCAAAAATATGTTGAGTATTAGTATTCGTCAAAAAGTTTAGTCCTAAATATAAAAACTGTAGCGTCATCATCAGTTATTTATTTAATTATTTAAATTAAAGTAGGACTATCAGAAAGTAATATGTATTTAAAAATAATGCATAGTATAAAATATCATAAAGTGATAAATTACTCGCACAAACGTTTCGGAACCCAAATATTAAATTTCTAGAAAATAGTTAAATTGCCAACAACACCCTTCAGTACTTTTAAGAAATGTTTAGCGACTTACAACTTGTATTAATCAAGTTTATATTTTTATATTGAGGTATCTCAGGAACTTTTTTTTATTAATAGAGTGTATTTGGTTATTTGGGGATTTCAAATTAAAGATCTCTATTTAAGAATGCTGCAAAATAATGTGTCCCAGAGGACAAGAAAAACTGACGGATCGTAAAAGTAAAACGCGTTCCTCATAAAAAAGCCGAGCACATTGCAAGATTTGTCGTAGACGTCATTTACGTGAAGGGGGACATCCACTTGTTCTCAAAAATATTTCGAGATCTTTATTGAAGGTTTCTCTAAACCAAGTATTGACTGAGTATCAATATGTTAAAAATATGTTACAGCATAATATATGTAATTATTATTATTTAAATATTTAGAAGTGTATACTTTATCGCTCGTTAATTTGTTAAACATGTTTGACGGAGGATATTGATTGAGCATTCAAGCGTTACATAAACGCTGGGGAAAATCCGGCGAAGATTTATATTTCTTTGTTAAAAAGCCCATATATATTATGGTCGGTCGGTGGTCGGCGAGAGGAACTAGGAGAAGCACAAAGGAGACTAGGAGAATAAGAAAGAGAAAGAAAAGGAGCGAGGGCTGAAGAAAAAAGTATGCGGCGAACGAGTAGAAAAGTTGTCGTTGTATACGGTATCAACAATTCGACTATTCTGTACATCGTTGGCCATAAAAGTTTTATCAAACGGACTTACGCTTATTAAAGAAGTTTTTCTTCTCGTGCTCAACTTTTTACGGCTAAGCACCGGCTAAACGCGAACTTGCAGAAAAGTCAAATTTTGTCCTGCAATTTTTCTACGCGCGGTTGATTAATATTTATTATGTTTTCCTAAGATAAATATTCTAAATAAAGCGAATTTCTAACATAAGATTTAACATGTTTTAAATATATTTTGCATACGAATGTAATTAGAGAAAATCCTAGGTATTTTATTAACATTTAAATGTATTATATATTATTAAAGCAACAACCTATTCACTAATAAAAAAACACATATGCTACAACTAGTTTATTTATTTATATTGAGAGTTATTTATTTTTATTGATGTATTGAAAAAAATTTTGTATCTTAATTACAATTGGTTTAGGACCGTAAGAATCAGTTAAGATTACTAGTACATAAGTCAGTATTTTATTAATAGAAATGTCATTAGTATATACATTAAATTGAAACTACATTGCGGAACCTAAATTAAAATTTTACGTGATATCAAAAATATGTACATTATTTAACAAAACATCATTGCTTCGATATTTCAGGTATAAATGTGTTATATGTAGTACAATATATTGCTTTATTTAAATTAAATTATTACGATCGCATCTCATGAGGTTACTTTATATCATCATGATGGTAAAAAAAATACATATTACTATTACAATACGCAACATATATAGTTCAAGTGAGATAAAAAATAATAAATTAGTCTAAATTTATGTAAGAGATAGTGAACCAATTTTAATATTATTTAAAATATCTCACGAAATAAATAAATTGCTTTTATGATATTTTCTGAAAAATAAATAAATAAAAAAAGATGTACATATCTACTTTAAGCATTTAATTGCATAGATTAACACTTACTTGGGTATTTTTATTATTATTTTTTATCGAAATCTAATCTTTACTAGAAGCTTGCATCCAATGCATTCGTTTCGAACGTTAGTATTATGTTACGTGTCTGATAACTTAGTTTTAGTTTAATTAACTTATTTCCAAACTTACATATGAAGTTGCACAAGTAACGGTGCAGACAAATAGTATTAAATTTTATTAATTAATACTTGTAAAATAAACGGTTTATATAACCAATCTATGGTTACAGTGAGCTTTTAATTAGCAAACATTTACAGGGCTTCGAAAATAAAGTTGTATAACTAAAGTGAAATAACTTTTTAATAAAGATTTCCATAAAATTAAAGAAATTTTGGACATTAAGAGCGCGTATTTAATGTTGATTACTGATTTTCTGTCATTGCAAGTTTTACAAGAATTGCCAAATACGAAATAATAATGATTCCCATGCTTTTATAATATTTAAATTTCAAAAGGATCCTATTGTGAATCTAATTTTAATCGATAAAATCCAGTTTTGGGTTCCAGAACGTCTTCGGGAATCACGATCGCGTCCACCACTGATACCCGTTAGAGTTTGGTTGTCTCGCTTATGACTATCGCTATCTGACTCTTTACTATGCTTACTTTGTTTATTACTCTAATACAGTGGTTCCCAAAGTGTCCCCGGGATCATTCAGGGGGTCCGTGGAAAATTAAAATTGATTTGGGGGTCCCCGAACAACGTCAGGGGGTCCGCACAAGGTTTAATATAAAATAAAAAAATTGTGACACATTTTTATTATTATGGAAGTTAAAATAAATAATAATAAATAAAAAAATTAACAAAAATTGTTATTTGCTAAATGTTTGGAAACTGATACAAAAGGTGAAACGTTATTTACTGAATTAAAAAAAATTTTCGATGTAAAAGCTAGACCCTTGACTAATATCATCTCCGTTGCTACTGACGGTGCTACAGCAATGGTAGGACGACACCGAGGCTTTCTGGCATACTTAAAACAAGCCATTCATCGACATCATTTGGTCGCAAAAAACCTTAGTGAACGTTTGCATGAATCACTACATTATGTCATTAGAGCAGTTAATAAACTCAAAAGGAATGCTTTAAATGAGAGATTATTTGCTCAACTTTGTTTGAAAAATGATGATGACTTATGACTATAATCGTTTACTACTTATCACAGAAGTACGTTAGTTATCTAAAAGTGCATGTTTGGATCGCTTCTATTCGCTCTTTGATTCAGTGTTGGAATTCCTGGAGAGTAAAGACAACGATTTGCGTCACAATTTAAATATCTCAAAAAATGACATCGCTTATATGACTGATTTATTTGCCAGATTTAACGAGACTTATTTGAAACTACAAGGTGACACATTAAATTTAATCAAAACTAAAAGTGTAATATCTGCGTTTGTTGCAAAACTTCTGCTGTACAAACAAAACTAGGGAAGAGGAGAATATTCTCAGTTTCCAATCATTCAAAATTGCAAAATAGAGATGAAGATTTGTTTGCTTATTGTCAACATTTAACGTCGCTTCATTCGGACCTTAACCAAAGATTTCAAGACATTCTTCACTTGGTTATTCCCGACTGGGTGTTGAACCCTTTTGCAAGTAGTCAAACTAAGAGCACAAATATAGATGAATACATACTAATACATGAGAAACTTATTGAATTATCCACAAATTAGAAGTTGAAACCAATGCTGTGACAAGGATACGACAACGTTCTGGTTACAAAAACAGATCCAGCATTATGGGTTATTGTACAGAAGCTGTTGATTGCTTTTCCGTCTTCCTATTTTGTAGAACATGGATTCGGTGCCGTTATGAGCCTCATCACAAAAAAAAAAGAAACCGACTAGAAATTAGTACTCGTGGGGATTTGCGGTTGCTACTCACAAACATTGAGCCGGACATAAATACACTCATAACATCCCATCAGATTCATCTAAGTCATTTAATTTTTTTGTATTTTAAAACAAAAGTTATAATTTTAATAAATACTTGTTCAACAAAATGTTTTACTTATATTTTATTTTCACGTCACCATTTACCATTCAAGACATCAAAGTTAAATTTGTAATTTTTCTATTATACATTTATGTAGTTTTTCACCCAGAGTCCGTGGGAAAGTTTTGAGTATGAAAAGGTGACTGTGGGTCAAAAGAGTTTGAGAGCCACTGCTCTAATAAATGTCAGCTACTTCAGCAGTTTAAATTATTTAATTTGATTATTTTATTTTTCTTTTTCTTTTACTGTGTATAATTTTTGTGTGTATTGTTAATGTATTTGCCTTTAACCATCGTGGCGCATTGGGGTATTCTGTTAGATCACGATAGTCTTTATTTTATTTAAGTAAATATATAAATAGATGAACTAACGCTTATGTCAGTAGCGCAATGGTGTCCCTGGTTTAATTTAATTTAATATAGTCAGAATATTGTGTATATTAAGTTTAATGCACATGAACTTAATCATGCTGTCATTTCAATATAATACCATGTATTTCAACGATGTATCTTTCTAAAGTATTATATCAACTAGTAATATATCAACAATCGAGACAGACAGACACAACTTCATTATACGTCAATTCGCGTGTTCATATTGCATATTCCTATCATTAGCCATCATCAATCAAATGGTCTTTAAATACTTTTTAACATACACAGGCGTTATAAATTAAATCCCCAAATAGCATACAATGGTATCATTCTATCTTAAAAAAGTGGCTATATACACGTTTTGGTGGAGCAGTATTAATCAATAAGGATCAAAGCGGCGTTACGGATAATTAGTGACCATGGCTGGAGCATCGCAGCCGAAATATAGAAAGAAAGTAAGCGAAAATCGCGATGAATCCCGAGATTTTAAATATATATATATACTCACAATATAATTTAATATTTGTATTTTAATATATTGGTTATGTCACTTATTCTATATATATATATATATATATATGAATATTCTATTATTAGTTGGTTTTATCAGGTAATTGTTTGTAAAAATTACAAATAATGTATATCGCAAAACTAAACATAAAATATATTTTTTTGTGAAGATAAAATGTATTATATTAGTAACTAACACACACATTTTTAATATTGCGATCGTGTGAAATATACACACAATCGCAGCACGTTTTATATCGAACATCGAGACACATGTATTAATAAAAATCTTGATATTTCCAGGAAATGATTCCCAGTACGTTTTATGAAAAAACTTTTTTTACATGCAAACCTTTCACGTTTTCGTTGCGTAAATAAAAAACTATTGATTTTACTCTTGAAATGTATATTTATATGAAAAATATTGCATGTACATACTTTTATAAAATCAAAATTATTAAGAAAATTCGCAAAGTCTCGTTCATGAAGCACTTTCGTTAAGTGAAAAACTTTTAATGATGAAGTTTGAAACCCAATATTTTTAACATGTATTAATAATAAAATACAACCACATATATAATATATAAAGCTATATCTTCATGCGGTTTACGTATAAATTAAAACGGATAATAATAATCGCTTTTATCAGCTGAATTTTACAGGACTAAATATAGAGCTCCATTGGTGCACTTTAATTTGGTAACGATATGAAAAAGGCAAAATGGCCCGAGGGCTTTTATTCTATGTAATTTACAACGCACTAACATAAACTGAATGTATCTCTATCATTATTTATATCATCATGTTGGCTATAATGCTTACAGTTTGCACTATTTATTATTTAATAAAAAATGTATGATAACAAATTTATTGAATACATAATAAAAACCATAACTCATTAATTATGTTTCATAAATTATATTTTGCTTTTAATAAAACTGATCAAATCAGATAGTATAATAAAAATGATATTAACCACACTAACATAAATTATTGTTAAATAGCTAAAATAAAATTTATAATCAGCATATTAGTTCATGAAATTATATCAAAGGTATGCCTCAAAATATTTATATTGATTTTATAACTACACATTAACCTACCTTTAAATACACTGGTTCATATAACATGTTTCTTGAGAAATCACATCAATACATTTAACTTATTCATTAAAAACATATTTTTTTCGAAAATATTATTCTAATGAAATGTTTGGTATTTTACTCGTGCTCACTTCAATCGGGGCAAAACTCGAATTCGAGGCAAAAATTCTAGCGTCAAACTCGTCGATAAATACCCTAAAGGCCTTTTTCAGATTATGTGACAGCAATTTGATGGATGTTTTTCTTATGCTATACGATGTAATAGAATTAGACGGGCAATTTGGGTCGTCGGGGATTCACAAATTTCAATAAAGAGTCGCTTATGCCGGAGCACATTGGAGCTAATGTAAAAAAAATTTATAAGATATTGATCGACCGATATATATGTATATATCAGGTTATTCCATAAGTATTTGCGTTTTTTAAGGTGCGGGTTAAATGAATTAAAAATTATAATAATAAAATCTTTTTTTAAATTATTCTACACATATTAATCAATTCTTGTATAACTGATTCGAAAAATAATTTTAAGAAATATGTATATCAATCATCTTAAATATGTTATTTTCATTTTTTATGTTTATCTATTTTAAAATGATAAATAATATGTTTGACCAGCAACTATAATATATTTATGAGAGCTTAGCTCTCCCTTTGAGATTCACCACAATTTACAAAGTACACACTTAAGTAACAGGCAAAGCAAAAGTGAGACACATGGAATAAGCATAAATGAAGTATGAAAGAACACGTTCAAAGTACAAATTATCAAATAGATGTTAATTTACTTGATATATTTGCGTTGGCAAACTTATTTGTTTTTAATTAAATAATATTTTTTTATAATTATAGTTATGAGATATCGATGTATGTTACGCTATAGGAGTTAGATGTTATTTTCGCTATCACTTTGATAAAGCATCTAAGAGTAATAATTGCTTTTAAAGACGTCTCCTAACGCCAACTCAGCATTGTAGCTTCTAGTTCAATTGTGAAGCATCTCGTGGATCGTTTAGCGTTTTCGTTACGAAAAGCCGTAAAAGTATCATCTCGGCAGTCCTTTGACCCTGTGCAAATCTCTTTGAGTGTGTCGCATAAACGCTTTTTGAGACAAAAGGTCATTCGGGAAATACATAAAGAGCCCATATGAAAAATAGGCTATTAAAGCCGGACACGGGGGGGGGGGCTTCCGGCCGGATCGCGGAAGAGGGCCAGGGCTCGTAAACATTTATGTTGGTGCATGGTAGAACAGTCCTTGCCGGCAATTCAAACAACACTAAAAACAAACTCAAATCCGCGTGCTGCCATTTTAGCACAAATTGCCGCCGGCTACGGCCAGAAATAACGCGTCTTATGGTACTATCAAATCGGTATGAAAACCCAGAAAAGAAGTACCTACATGGCGGTAGCATGGGGCCATCAAGGGTTCTGATAAGGCAATAATGACGACGAGACTTTTTATTTATTTTTTTAACTTTTGATATATTTAAAAAAATAAACATTTTATAAAATATTTTTGGAGCAATATTCAATTTAAACGTAATCTTTAACGACTTTAAAAAATATAGTGGTTTTAAGAAAAAATGTTTTAACACCGAATGAGTCTAATTTTGCAGCCACACAGTTTATTTTATAAGCATACATGAAAAAACCCATACATAGATAAATATGACGCCGCTATCGGGTAGTGGAGTTAAAATGACAGATCTTGTAAGTCAGAGTCTTCGCTGGCGTGTCGAGTTATATTTTTGTCGGCCGTAGTGTATATTGAACAACTGGTTTGTTATATGTTTTGATCTGTTCCTGATGTGTTCCTGTGATGCTATTTAGACAATCCGCTGATGTATATCGTGTCGATGCAGTCTCCTGACTCGCCTCTGCTGCTCTGACTCCATGGCGTCTCTCTTCTACGACCAAGTGTCACAACTCTGATGACTTTTAAAAAAACTTAATTAAAACGGACCAGATGGCCACTACGGCGATTAGTAACGAAATTTAAAGAACAATGGTAATGTGCGCAGGGTAGAATATATTATCAGTAAAATACTGTGTATGGACTTTCGAGACGGGTGGATCTCTATCTTTGTACAAAATAGTCGTTAAAATTACCTTTAAATCATAAAAAATATGCAGGTGGTCAAACCATCACAATTCCAATATCATCTTGCAGTCTTATATTTCGGTAAGTGTTTCATAAAAAGCAGTTCGAATTAAGTTAGCTAAAACAGTAGTGTTTTCAACCGAATAAAAAATCTTTTTAATAAGCATTTTTATTAAAAAAAAATTAATTCCCTTTTTAATTCAAATTCATATCAATATTATATAACATTATTTTATTTATACATATAGGTATAAATAATATTTAATGGTATATTTAAAAGAAAAGCTCTTTGAATACGACTCTTGAAGTCCGGGGTTTTTAGAAGTAATAGATGTAAAAATCATACTGCGTATTTTAATTTATTAAATATAGTATATGTATTTATTTATATACATATGAATGTAAATTTATTTACATCAATTTTATTTGTAATACATTTTAAATTAAAAAATATCATATAACTTGTGAAAATCAGACTTTGAAAAACGTTTTCATGTATCAGTTACATTACAGGTAATTCGAGCGGCTCGGATAAATAAATTTTTAATTACTAGGATAAATAAACACTTATAAAAGAACAGATCCGAACATCAGTGGTCAAAATGTCGGCAAACGAAATACGAGAAAAGAAATCTAAGTAATGTGTAGAATAATTCCGTTAAAAATTAAGAGAACAACGTTAATTTGTACATATATATTTATTTATTTATTTTATTATACCTTTTGTTGTAAGCCCAATGCGTTACACCGGTATAAATCCGTACTAACTGAGTCAGTATATCAGATATAATGAATACCTATATATAAGTATTAACCACAAGACTGAAAGTCTGGGAATCAATGACATCTACATTTTAATATTTATAAATTATTATGTATAATTTAATTAAAATCAATAGATGTCACTGCTAGTAATTTTATTAAGTGCGTATATTTTTTTATAAATAGTTTTACTAGTCTGAGACGTTACGGACCTTATATATATATATTTATATTACTAAGAATACCGTAATCTAATTAATAATATTTTATTAAGACTGAACTAATTGGCTTTAGCCAGCTTAATTTGGCTCATAATCCTTTAAGAACGTTTTTTCTGTTAACCCGTATTTTTTACGTGAATAGAATATAGCAAAGCATATTTCAATCATGAACAAGGTATTGAATTTATAATTGAATCGCCAGAAATAAAATGGTATGAATAGGTATTTATTTAGCAACGTTCATTGTGTGTACAATAGGGCGGGCAGGTAGGCACGTTGATACAATTCAATCTATTTTGCAACACGTATTTAGATTGTGTTTTTTTTAGAATTCAGTCAACAAACCTATTTGGATAGTATGCAAACAATATGTGTATTTCAATATTTTTCACTATAAAAAATATTTTTAAACTGATTGGCACATTATTTCCAAGATTTGCTTCGAATATAATTTATAAGAACGAATACTAAAGTGAAGTGTTAACATAACCAATTATATATTTGCACATCCAGATACTACATTTATTAGTTAATATACTACGAATATACTTACGATACCGTTTAAAAAAATTAGAAATTAAAAAAAAAAGTTTTTTTTTACAAAACACGTTTAGTATTATGAGTCGATCGACCCAATATACATACGCTAATAAGACTTGCAATATAGTTAAGGTCAGTGTGAGCTTATTTATACATATTTAAAGTTGAATTTTTGTGACAGTATAGAATTCTTTAGCACCCTATATATGTTCGTTAGCAAAATCCAATGTGTCAATTTTTTGCAAAATGGCGACAAGTATAAAAATTTAAACACTCGTAACTCAGTAGGTTTAAATTTAAACGAAAAAATTGAAACGTTTAAAAGTCTAAACTACGTCTAAATAAAATATAAAAAAAATAGTTTTTTGCTTCAAAACAAGCGATGTATCAGTTCGATCGGACCCCCATACGAGCTATTTTGAGACTTTCAGAGGAGTTAACGCTCTTAACTGCTTGGTTTTAAAGATTAAAAATTAAATTTTTAGTATCGTATAGAAATACCGCGCACCTCTTATACGTTCTGTATGAAAAAATATTTAATTTTTTTTTACAAAATGGCGGCCAATGTAAAAATTAAAAGTGTCATAACTTTGCAAAATAAAATTCTACTAAAATTCTACAAAAAGTGTTTAAAAGCTTAATTTAGATTAAAAAAAAAAATTAACTATTTTTTTTTTATAAAAAACGAGTCTTACGGTAAATTGACCGGGCCCCCGTACGAGCTTTTATGTGACTTGGCATGTAGTTACTTGTATTTGGTTATTTTTAAAGATAAAGACTTGAATTGTCGATACGAAATAGAGCTTCCGAATATACTTACGATACCGTTTAAAAAAATTAAAAATGAAAAACAAAATATTTATTAGTTCATAGACGAATTTTGACTTTGTCTTATTTTCAAACGTCGCAAAAGTAGCATTCTTATTTTTAAATATACATTTGAGTTTTTGATGTTTCTCTCGTGATATTGCGACATAAAATTAAAAAACAACCATTAATTTCAATAGTCGATTTCTACAATATATACTATTTTTAAATAATAAATATATTTTGAAACTATATATAAATATATACATATAATATAAAATTATGTACACGGTACATTGTCAATAAGCTTTTAATTAACATATAATTAAATTCCTAACGCTTTTAGTTAAATTAAAAGTATATGTATAAATGTAAAATTTTTGAGTCTAGATACGTACTCTCATTTAGCTTTTTCGTATTCGATGCATTCGAACAGTATGTTCAAAAATGTTATTTAGTTAAAATAAAATAGTTTCAGACGATTTCACGCCTTGCAACAGCTGGTGCTAGAACTGAAATCGGCACAAAATGCTGATATGCAAGTTCGAACCAACAAGTTCAATTTCCTTCCGCAATACTTTTTCGATTTGGACTTTGTCCATTATTACACATACACACATCCGAACATACTTACTGCCTGCTGCACAACCGAATATGTAGATATTTGCGTATATTTAGCTTCAATTCAATACAAATAATACTATTGTACTTGTAAATCATAAAATGGTTATAAACAACTTGTACTTAATTTTTATGTATTTTTTTTTATTCTTGATCTTGTAATAAATCTTAATATCAAATATACATGTCAATGAATTGATAAGTACTCAATGAAAATATATTGGTTATGTGAACCCAAAACGTTTTAAAAAATGTAAGTAAGTATTTAATATAAATAACAAATCATTTTTATTATTTTTTCTTCTATAGTCTTCAGACGTTATTTAAATAATCGTTGAAAAACTTCCAAGTATCATGATGCAGCACAATTTTCAATACGGGATTAGTACATATAATACCGATCTATCGGAAAAAAAATTTGACAGTTACAATCGAGTTGATGTGTACAAAATTAAAACGTCAGGTGCAGCATCACCTGATGCTCAAAAGTGATATATGGTATAACACTTGACATGGAACCAAAACTTAATCAAACACATAACAACATTCGAAATATAAAAACAATAATAATTTAAATCAATTTAGAGGAAGAAAAAATTATAACTCAATAATGACAATAAATCATTATTGAGTTATAATTTTTCAGCAATTATATAAAATATATTTTCTTAGCTCAAACAAGTTGACTAGCCACAAAAAGTGTTATATGTACATTTAATTAATAAATAAAATCGTCACTAAAAATAACGACCTTAAAATATGTAAAATTAATAACAATTTAAATTCTTAAGAAAAAATGCCACTAAATTATTATTAATTTACATTTTTGCATTAATATGTGAAGCTTAAGCTATAAATAAAAAAATGAGGTGTAGTGTTAAAAACTAGGAGCCTACTTTAGCGATATTACAAGCTCATATTTCTGTTCATGATTTGAGAAATCAAGACCTGACTTATATCAGACTAGATGACAGACATTTAAGACTACTCAAAAATCTGTATTAAAATCCTTTATAAGTAACAAGCATTGAGGGAAAATAAACTAATAATATTTCAATACAGGGAGGTGTCATATGTGTTATTTCTCCTACTCTTTTTAATCTATACTCCAAAACAATATTCAAAAAAGTACTTCAGGGACAGTAAGGTATGAAAATCAGCAGGGAAACAAGTCAAAATATTCGTTTTTTGGTATTTTCTGAGACCTTAAATGACCTTCAAAGATTCCTGTATAGTGTACATATGTGTATATATAAAATGTATATGATGCACCTACGAATAATCATTAACAAAACAAAATGTAAGGTTATAAGTAGCTCCTCGTGGATCTTATTAGAAATATATGGAATTGAGAGTGCGAAGCATTTCAAATACCTAGGTAGTTAGGTAAATTACGAAATGGATCCTTACGAAGAGATTAAAGTCCACATCGAACTTGTTAGAAGCCAGTTTCGAAAATTTCAAGCTTGTCTCACAAACAAGCACTTATGTTCATCTTCAGACCATAATTAAATTTGCAAAGTGCCTTGTTCGGTCAGTTCTAATATACGTATGCGAGACCTGGGCTCTGAAAATAACAATCAATATACCGAAAGCATATTAAATGTAGCTTTTTAGGCGTATGCTAAAAGTTTAATAAACTAAAAAAGTCTCCAATCAGTTTTTTTCATGATAGGACACGATCAAATACTCCTTTCAAACTTCTCAAATAAATAATAATAGGTATGAGTTAACCCTTTCTATGCTACGAATAAATATAAAAATGAATCATTGTTGCGACATATTTTCTGAAATCATATTTTATGCGTAATATTACAATTATTAAACATATCTACTCATAATATTTACTTGATGATCAGTTGTGTTTTATTTGTTCCTTTGTAACATTTTATGTAATAAAGTTTTTTATCTCCAATTTTATCTAAAACTGCTGTAACTTAATTTAAATTGCTGCGACTAAATTTAAAATGTATGTTTATCACATGCGTTGTTATCCTTTTACCAGATATTCATATTTGTGGTTCTTAGTTTAAAATAAGTATTGATGTAGTGTGCATTCTCACACATATTTTTTAAATATGATCCCCTCAAGTCATATAAAACGCTCAAAAAACGCTTGACGTCCATAGACGTCCATAGCACTAGTGGAACATCTTATGTTGACGTCGACTGACGTCTGTAGTATCGAAAGGGTTGAAAGAATATGTATATTAAAAAATATTTAGCATGTGTAAAATTATAAAAAAATATCAATTATATTATTATTAAATAGAAATCAAACGTAAAAAAAATTTAAAAATAGCTATCAAATAATAAAAAAATATAAAAAGTGTTTATGTCAAATATCAATCAAATATTAAAAATGTTCAATAATTATAAATAATATAAAAACAAAAACCAATTTCAATAATAATTAAATATATACAGTACATATATGTAAAATCTAAAATTACGACAAAAATTAATTTATAACATAAATCAAATATAAAAAAAATTTAGCACAGTCATCAAATTATATATTTTTTAAATAATTATAAGCATATTTAAACTGAGTTTTGAAAAATATGAGAGCGCAAAAAACAATTATCGCTTCTCAGAAGTCAAAAATCCATGTCAAAAGCAATAAAATCATGAATTAAAACTAAAGCAATTATTTTTACAAAACGTAGACAAACTTTACCACTAACTCTTCTAAGTGAAGAGGGCAACAACGTGAAATGTAAAACAAGCGTTAAATACCTAGACTCCAAGCTTAAATTTAAAAAATATATTCTAGAACTTTGCTCTAAAGAGCTAGCCACCATTGCAATATTTAATATATATAGAGCGTTAACTATTATATAAAAAATAAAATTTTAATCTATAAACAAATAATTAGACCCATTTTAACATATGCCTGTCCAGTGTGATGTAACACTAGTATTACTATTTTTTTTAATTACAAGTCATTTAAAACAAAGCTATACAAATAATTTATAACACACTTTTTTACACTAATTAAAAAATGCACATTAGCCTTAAAATAGTATTTAAAGAACACTCATTTTTATTTTTATTTCGCTTGAATTGTAATAAGTGTTTTAATATTTTTTCTTTAATGATAACCACAAACGTTTTGTCTTATATTCTTATTTTTTAATAAATTAAGCTTATAATTAATTATAAACATGAAAATGGTTACATGTCCTTAAAATTATTTATATTATTAAAATAAACGTATTAATCTAAGAGAGATATTTTCCTGAAATGGCAAGCTTAAATGCAAGGATGTGTTTATTTTAACAATCCCTTTGATTTATAGCAATTTGCGTTTTCGCTTCAAGTGGATTAAATACACAAGGACACTCGCTTTATGTGACAGCATTTTCTCGATTTGCATAGAAGAAACGGATCACTGAACACAAACTGCAAGCCTTGTAAACTTTCAAAGTGTTTTCAATCGAAAAAATCGTTTATATCTTAAGAAACTTTGTATCGCTACTTTCAAATATTCCTCGCAATATGTATATTTATTTTTTTTATTAAACATGCTTCAAGAAAACTTCACCACAGTAAAGTAACAAAATGTTATTTTGAAATATTGTTTCCTTTAAAGCCAAAATTGTAAATTCTGAGATTGACATTTTTTGTAGAGTTGCAATCCCTATGACAACTGAACCAATTTATCCAACCGTCGAGCCGAAATCGAATTTCAAACAAACGAAATCGCGCTAACGTGTATCGCTTTTCAAGCACAGACCACTGGACTTTAAAGCATACCAAAGGGCTGTCAGATTTGTTTTTTGCGTTTATTTATACAAAGTGCGGGTAAAGGACGTACTATTCGGTGTCAAAGCATATCGATATTGTCCAATTATAGGTATTCCATCAAAGGTTCACAATTAACGATTCCCGTCGCCAGAGATCAAAGTACACACAGACGCAGAAATAATAATACAACATTTGTCGCTTCAGCTGAACCGTAGTGTTCGAAACCGCAATGCTGATGTTGACTGAAGTTTTTGAAGCGTGTAATACGCTGTAAGTATTCCGCCAACAATCCATCCATCCGTTCGTGTTTGAAGTGCTGCTTTAGCTTAAACAAACACCTTAACCCACCTTACCCGGTGCTGGCGGCGCCCCAGAAATGGTTTAACGATGGCCACGACAACAACTTCTCTAACCAAACACATTATGAGCGTCATAAAAGTTCTCACACAAGCACACACACGCGTAGGCTATACTAATATATATGCAGCCTACGCGTCTTCTGCAACTGGTAGCCAGAGGACCCCTTGGGGTCCACGAGTTTTTCACAAATATACAAATGTAGAAAAAATGATCATCGTGACGCATTAGGGTAACCTGTGACGTTACGATAAAAATAATAATTAACTTTGTTCGATATTTTAAAGCATAACTTACTATTATAATATTTAGAAAATATATTGTGAAATTGTAACATTATTTTATAGCAACATTGAAGTAAATCAAACACTGTAAACCAATTACTGCGATCAGTCATTCATCGCTAATCTTATCAATTATTTTCTTTTCCATTTCGATGCGCATTGAAGCTATTTTAAATTACGTTTATATTATTAAAAGCAGTTTTTCCATAGAGTAGCTGTAAACCCAATGAAAAATTCACTTATGTAAATCTACGATTTCTCAATATATTGTCTAAATAATATTATTGTTCTAAGTAGTAAGAATTTATTTCGGTTTAAAATTTAAAGTAATAATGAAGATTTTTCTTAAATAAAGTCGTTCAAGATTATTATTTTTTAAGAAGTTCTGGCGGTAGTTGAGTTTTTCCATTTTCATATATCAAAATATATTCAAGCTCTTTTTTATTGTAATGGTTTTATTTGTATATGATTTTTAAAACCTGTTTCGATATGTTCATACATATAAGCTATTACGATATTGCTTTTATTAAAATGATATGCGTCGTATTTGAAATTGAATACTACATAAGTTTAATACGACATAAAATACATTATCAATCATAATATAACTTTGCATGTATTAACATTTCAAGTACCATATAAACAATACATAAACGAAGCACAGGAATATACAGAAAGGCCAAAGAGTAAATTTTATCTTAATAAATTCAGTTTAATATTAATTAAAACATAATTTTTCACGGCACACTGTCTAAAATAAATTAGGTAATGGCATAGTAAATTTAGTGCATATCAGGAACTGAAATAAAACGAGTAACAACTCAAAGATCAAAGTTGAAATGTGTGAAAGTGAGGGTTCTTCAAATTCATAATAAATTGTGAAAAATAAGGTCTAGAATGTGAGACTTAAAAATGGTAAAGCTATGCTTTCAGAAAAAATATGAAAAAAGGCTAGTTTGTGTTTGTCAATATCGTGAATAAAAACTAGACAATTGTACAACATTTATTTGCTCTGACGAATCCAAATTTGAGGTGAGTTTAAGCTTTTAAGCTCTTGTTTGTATCAATAAATAAGCACAATTTTCTTGCATCTATCTTATATGTATCATCTGCAAAGGCATATTACTAATGACAATGCACCTGTGAATTCTAAGTAGACATTCATAGCATTGTTAACTTAATTAATAATCAAATTTTAACGCGCATCTTTTAGTATGACTCTTATTTTGATATAAAAATCGTTTTGTTAAGCACGTTTACCTTTGCTCTGAATTACTATGCAATCTCTCTTCATGCTGTAATGCAGCGGTTTCCAAGTTGTGCGCGCGGACTAGTTCAAAGGAGAGCGAAAAGTTCAACCATCAATCCTTTATTATATATAGTATATAAATGTATTCCTAATATTGTGAATAAAATGAATTATTTATAAATAGCCGCTAATAATATCGATACTGAAGTTGATACTAAAATAATAGAAACTATTAACCGATAAAATACAATCTATCTGATTTTTTTATGGATAAGTCGTTTTTTTTTAAATAATTAGATAGGCTTAAGAAAAATATGCAAAAATTTTTCTTTCTATTTTTAGCATCGTACTAAGTTTTTTTAATTATCGCAAAATAATTAAATATGCATTTATGTACATAAAATATATATGTATGTATATATGCGTCTACCCAAATATATTTTAAGATAGGTAGTTAATTAAATTGCCGCACTTTTTGCCACCCACCTTCGCTTGCTGCTACATAAATCAATTTTCCGAGGGTAGTTTGCTGCCTTAAAAGTTTGTCTGGTTTATTTTATGCTGTAATTCGCGGAAATGGATCTATGCAAGTGGCCATATATTTTAATTAAACATGTTTATGTTAGAAAAAATGTTGATTCGTATTAAAAAAAAAAAATTTTTTATTTTTGTATTACTTATTTTCAGAGTTTAATTTACTCAATTTAACCATTTTGCTTATTTATTTATAAAACATATGTTTTATTACAAAACCTAATCACAATCCAAACAATCTCAACATATTCCAGTCATTAAAATGTTAAGTGTGTTTTAATACATTATTCTTAAATCATTCGGGTTTAACTCTTGAAGGTGTTGGGATACTGCTTAACTGGATCAAATCAGATAGCCGAGATGAAAGCTACTGCTCTTTTCAATGTTCCTGGTCGATTAGGCTGAACTCTTGTACATTTTAAATCAGTTCAAGTAAAAGTTGCAGAGTCTGATGTCACTTCTATTATATATCTCAATCCTTTCGCCAATGCATGTATTTGGAACAAAACTAAAATCTTTGTTGTTGTGTAATATTTATTTAATTATTAAAACTAACAACAACGGTTAAGCTCTAAAATGTTGCAACTCATAAAATATAGTCGGTGACCATATTCGCAGCTAACTATTTTTTGTTAGAGTACCCAACAAAAATTATTTAAAAAATAGTTTAGGCCTAACGGCGCCGTTGATTGAAAGTAAAAAAGCATAAAAGGTTAGCAATAAAAAAACAATTCAAAACCATACAATAATATTAATAGCTATTAAAGCATTATCCTAAAACCACAATAACAAAACTAATTAAAGAGATTTTAATTTATTTATAAAATTTAAATCTTAAAAAAACATTTACAAAGAGTTAAAAATAAACAATACTCACAAATTATTATTTTTACACGTATTTGACAAAATGCCACATTCGCAATTTTCACCTCTTGGGGGTGTAGATTTAAAACATCACGTGGCAAAGGGGCGGGTCGTCTAAATTTAGAACACGTGACAAATAAAAACAAACCCCATTCATATATTATGCCTATATATAGGTATAATATAATATATGAATACATACATGGTATGTATTGTTATATACAAACAAAATATATTTTAAATATAAATTTTTATTTTTTTTAAAAACTCATTATTAGGTAAAAAAATCAATAATAACTCTTATCTAAAATAAAAAAAACAACTATATATGAGTTATCCATAGATTAATTTATAATTATTAATATAGATGTCACCGATTCCAAGATTCAGTTTGGTGGTTAATACTTACTTGTAACACCAGACTGAAAGTCTGGGAATCGGTGCCATCTATGTATATTAATAATTATAAATTAATATTTGTAATACAATTTATAGCCAATAGATGTCACTGCAGCTAGGGTCACATTTTTTAATAAGAGCAAAAAAAATAATAAATAAAAATTTGAGTGTCGCTGTCGGGGTTCGAAACCGCAACCTCAGAGTTACTAGTCTGAGACGTTACGGGTTACACTATTTCGTTCTTATATATGTATATATATATATAAGAACGAAATATATATATAAGAATATATATATTATTGTTATTTATATAAGGCTCTTCTGCCCCACATTTACATAATAAATAATCAAGAGTTCATACATTGTATAATGAGATAATCACATAATATCCATGTCCTTGTATTAACTGTTTACTAAGAACCTTTATTTACATATTTGGGTTTCTCTAAGTAAATAGTTATTTATATATTTTGTTGGTTACACTATATTTGACTAAAATATTAATCAATAAAAATTGTAATAACCACTTTGCATTGAAATATTATATAATTATAAGTACAATAGAATATAACTATAGTTAAATAGATTACAGTTACTCTTTTTAAACGTTGATCGTTATTTTACAAGGTCGTTTTAAGTGGGTACAAGGAAACCAAGTGACCTGATTTCGTACCCAACCTCTTTTCAATGACCTAATTTCTACTTGACATAGAATTGATATTAAATTCTCATGTGTATAGTAAGTAAACTTATTTAGAAATCAAATTTATATCATTTTTCTGAAGTGTTGCATTGACTTATTTTTAATAATATTTTGAATAAATATCAGCGATATTTCAAGTCACAAGGTAAGGTTACTTTGATTATAAACCACGTAAGTCTGATTATCGAAAAAATTCAAGTAATGGAAAATGTTTCAGTTTGCCTTTTGTGAGAAGATATTTGCTTTCGAACAAACGCTACATAAACATTGATGTGTACAGTGAATGTGTGAGATTTCGGGTAATCTCGGGTGTGAGGGTTATTGTCAGGCGATGCTTGAGATGGGATTACTTATGAAACGTCTTTAAGATTACCATATTTCATAGTTTGTATAGAAATTGTGGTGCAAACATCGGTGCGATGGAAAGTGCAAACGTTGTACGCGATGGAAAGCTTGTCACACCAGAGCCACAATTAGGCACCACTTGTGGTATTTATATAGCTTTTAAATAAGTCCCTAACAATAACCTAATTGCTTACTTCACTTAATTACGCGTTGAAGATGACGATCAAAGACAATTTAAATTAGTCAAAGGGAGAAGAACAATAAATAATAGTGGAACTAAAAATATTTCTTTTTCTGAAAATCACAGCATCGGCAATATATCTAGTAAACAAAGTAAGAACATTTCTGCTTACTTGTAGTAATTAAAAGTACCTACAAAAAATGATGCTCATATTTAAAGTAAGCATTAAAAGAAATCATTAGACTGTAAAACTAAAACTAAATTTGCAGAAAGCGTTTTGAGAGCAATAAAATAAATTGTCGAAGCACTATTCTATATCTATTCCATGATTTCGCAAAGTATGTTCCGCATAACATTAATGTTCCTTTAATAAATTTGAAAGGTTTTTCATAAATAGTGATTATTTAATAATTATTTATTCCTGCAGATATTTAACTAAAATAAAATAAAATTAACCTTTCGTTATAAGAACAGAGAGTTTTAATACAAGAGAAAAAATTGTATCTGTAAAAATATTAGAAATTTAAATTTCTGTATTTTGATAAAATAAATGTGACTGTTTTCTCACCTTAAATTATATATTTTAATACAAATTATATCATCATGCATTGACAGGTTTTCCCAATGCGTCATGATAGCCATTATTAATAACAATAATTATGCAATAAAAAAAAATATAAAAACAAAAACGAAACACTTATGCCGCACACCTAAAATATATGGGCACCATCTAACATATATCGCTGAAACACTTTCGTGATTGGCAAGTTTGTTGTAAAGCTGGGTGGTTCATGCAAGAGAAGCGTTCTCAATCGCTGATGTTTTGACCACAACGGGCAAGAACAAGAGATGTAATCGCGACTCTCTAAGACACTCAATTAAGTCAATCATTAATGTTTGGCTAAAGCAGATGAAAATGTTTCTAAAGTAATTTTAGAACACTACAGTGGCGTAGCTAGGGTATGTGCCACCCAGGGCGATCCTTAAAATTGCCGCCCCCCTCCATACATTTTTTGCAGGGTCTCTTGTTATTCGTGGATTTATATATGTTTTAGTGTATTCAGGGTTAAGAACCACGCTAGACGATCCCATCGCGAATATGCCGCCCCCAAGCAAGTGCCGCCCGGGCGGCCACTCCGCCCTACCATAGCTACGCCACTGGAACACTTACATGACTTAAAAAAACTTTTTCACAATATTTTTTGAAAAACTAGTAGATGCAATTCTAGGGTGAGTTTACTTTTAAATTCTGTTTCAAGTGATTTTTAATACTTATTTTATATAATAAATAACTCTAATATAAGATAAACTAACAAAGTTAATATTTTTTGTCAAATATATTTATTACATACCCTACAAAATAAACATGATCTTCCGTTAAAATTTAAGGATTTACAGAGTGTTCGAAAAGTTTGAAAAACCATAGACTCGATACATAGCTAACTTAATCACGCGAGTTAAAATCACATTGAGCGAAGAAGCGATAATTTTATATAAAAATAATAGAAGAAAAAGCAAAGAATAAAATATTTAACTGATCACTGATACGTTGAACTATATTCTAATTCTGAATTTACTTGGTAACGATGATAATGATGTCACGTTCCCAGTAGCCGTTTTAAAAACTATTAAGGAAATATTAAAAACTTTTTTAATTTCTGGACTACTACAATATAAGCATCATCTGTAAAATTATCATTTAACAAGTCGTTTTCCCAGATACACTGGAATAGATTATGTTACGTTATGTTATGTTAAGTTATGTTACGCAATCTCAAGTGCTCAGTGATAGCTAAAACAAAAACTCAACATTGTTTGGCAAATTATTATAATAAATAATAATTTTATATTACATATATATAGATATATTAGATTATATATATATTTTTTGCGAATAGTTCGTGATCATGGCCGGAAAATCACGGCCGAAATATAGAATACAAGTAAGCTTAAATCGCGATAAATGATTTATATATATATATATATATATATATATATATATATATATATATATATATATATATATATATATATATATATATATATATATATATATAAATCGCGATAAATCCCGAGATTTCAAATATATATATATATATATATATATATATATATATATATATATATATATATTTGAAATCTCGGGATTTATCGCGATTTAAGCTATATATATATATATATATATATATATATATATATATATATATATATATATATATATATATATATATATATATATATATATATAAAGTTTTCAAACTCAATTAAAACAAATTCATGAGCTCGTCGCATGGGAGGCGGCAGATCAATTTCATGTCAAATCCATCATGAGTTTCGTTCTGACGAAACGTATACATACAAAGCATGTGTATGTGTTTTATTATTTATATTTATTTATATTTTTTTATTAAAATAAACAATACATCAAAAAATTGTAAAGAATCGACTAAGGATATCTAAAAGACAAAGCGGTAAAAAATAATGAATTATATTAGTACAATTTTTTTCAACGACTGTCGTATTTCAATGCCTTATTTTTTATTATTAATTTTAATTGGAAAAAACAATATAGCGTGCTTTTTTTTATCAGTAACGAATTTGAACAAAATGTTTCAATAGAAGTGCAGCCTTTTTAAGAAAATGCGGAGGAATTTGGAATCTGAACAGACAACACAATTAGCAATTAAACTTGACTTGAATTTTGCTTTTACAAAGCTATTTTATATCGTCAACAGTTTCTATTTATGTATTGGTCTAGCTAAACTAATAGACAAGTAACATAAAAGCAACATTTACATTTTGCTATACATAAATTGACTGTAAATGTTGATATAAATTTTGATCAAAATTTATCTAAATGTATAAAAATGTCATTTTCACAACTCACATTTTATGCAATATAATGTGAGTTAAAGCGTATATTTTTTTAATTTACATTTTGTAACTTGCTATTTTGTCAGTGACTAAATAGCAAAATGTAAAAAAAATGTATTAGCTCATGAGTACGCAACAACTCATCATCTTAGATAAAATTTATTATTTTTCATACAACAATGCATATATTCTCACAACTAGCTAAAGAATATAATCCCTGGATCCCAGACGATTCAATAAATATGTATTCCGGGATTAGTAAACACGACCCTAAAAAAATTATAATTAATTTCTGACAAAGTTAAATCTGTAAATATGTTATAACATAGTACAATTTATGACTAATCTACGGGGATGTCGTAAGTATTAAATCAGTTACAAGCAAATTAGCAGAGCTATTTCATTTTTACAATTTAGTCTTGGAAAATGAAATTATTACTTTGCATTGTGATATTTCTTTGATAGACATTTGATATTTAATAAAATTTAAGGACACGTTTTTCATATAAATAATGTATCAGATAGCATTTTCTTATCTTAAAATGATAACATTTTTGAATCGAATTAGTTTAACAAATAATTCCTTAAAGTTAGCATTATCAAATTATTATTGTTGATTTGGCAGGAAAAATAAAAGTTAAAAATTTCCATTAAATCAACCCCAAATCCAATTTCGAGTATTTAATAGACAGCTCTTGACTATTTTTTTTATGTAAAAAATCGATCCAGACAACAAACAAGTGTTCGAATGCTGTATTACTATATATCATATTCAAGCGTATATTGGTAAATTTATTTATCAAAGTGAAATACACAAATACCTTTTACATATGACAAGTGGAGCATAAAAAATATCAATATGTGATCGTCAAGTGCTGGAGGCTAATATAACTGTGAACAAATTTAAGTCTGGATGGTTACGCTTTTTACCTGCGAATATATATTGCAATATTTCATAAACGTTGTACCAAACAAAGCCTTTGATATAACCTTTTACATCAAAAACTAGTTATTATTTTAGTCATTTAAAAGTAAATACCCTTATGGACGCTTAGATAAACTAAATTTAAAGCATCGCCAGAGAATTAAAACTCATCAAAATGCGTTAATAAAAAATATACGAATAATAATAATAAAAATCTTAAAATAATATGTAATTAAGATTCTATACTAAAAAATAATAATTAAGAAAGTTGATGCAAACATCCACCAAAACTAGATAAGCAGGTAAGAAATTATGGTCCAGGAACTGAAAAACAGATTATAATACTGTATATATATATTGTTTACAGTGCAATAAATTACGTTTTTAATACATTTAATTAACTTGCAGTAATTTTTTCCTTATTTTTTTATCACGATCCCAGCAAAGACTCACTATTCAAAGGATTTCCAACCGGCTATAAAATTATTTATATGACCTCGCCAAAGCAGGTCAATTGAGAACGAGCTAATCCGCTCAATAGTTATCTATTATCTTTTTTCCGTTCTTCTCTCTATTTTTTTATATATTCTTATTTTCTCCGTCTCTCTCACTCTCTCCTATCTTGTTGAAAAAAATTAGAACTAAGAGATGTTTGCCCGTGTGACCCGGAAATATCCGTACTACAGATCCAAACGATTGCACTCTTTCTGCGAAAACCACGCGAAGCGTGAAATTGAACTTTCAAATGAAATTCTCTAGTGATCTCATAGTTAAACAAAAGCAATTGCAGCTGCTCTCCTGCGGTCATTGTGTGCGTTCGCCAGGGCAGACCAATCGCTTTTTGAATTTTATCATACGAATTCTTCACTAATTTAAAAAACTCATAATACAATATGGATGTCTATTTAATTTAACAACGTTCTCGGAAGATATGCATCAATATGCTCTCCGCATACGAGTCTAATAATATACTACGAAGGATTTCCGGGAAGTAAAGATACAGGGCTAATAAAAATAAAATCGATTTTATCTCTATGTTAGCGAGATATTGCGCTTAAATGAAGAAATTCGTTTAAAAAAGTTTTTAAAAACAGCAAGCATTAAATAGCAAAAAATATTTAATAATAAATAATAAGTGCTCTTCTAATCAATCACAAATAAAATGCTTAAAAAAATGTATGTACTTTATATTTATTTATTTTTAAATCTCACATACATTAGTTGGTTTCCAAAATATTTTGCAATGCCTATATTTTAATATTGCTTAATTAATTCATAATAAAAAAAAAAAAATATCAAGCTACTAAGAGCAACGAACCCGAAGTTCGCGAGCAAATTATGCTTAAATTTGGAAAGTTATATTAATTCGAATCAACTTTGAATGTTCAAATGTAAGTAAATATATTTCCAGATCGTTTTAATTACGAGAATCACATCAAGTATTATTCTAGCTGAAAAATAATATAGCCTTACACCAAGATTATTGAAACAATAAAAATGAATAATATTTAAATCTGTTCCATTTTATACATAATATGAAACACATTTAAATATTAGTAACTTTAAGGATGGAATAGCGTAGTCCGTAACGTCTCAGACTAGTAACTCTGAGGTTGCGGGTTCGAGCTCCGGCAGCGGTACTCGAATTTTTATTTATAAAAATGCGCTATTATAAATTGTATAATACTAAATCATTTATAAGTAATATTATAGCTGTCACTGATTCCTATACTTTCAATCTGGTGGTTAATACTTACTTGTAAGTATTCATTATGGCTGAATGACTTACTCAGTTGGTACAGATTTGCCCATTGTAAAATTTATTATCAATATTATTTTTCTTATATTTTCAACTTACTGTGCGAATAAATTAAAGTTTGTTAATAGTTGTATGACATTAATTATCCAGTACTTTTTTTAGTGTTGATTAAATATACATTTATTTATGATCTCAGTCATGATGATATAAACATTTATTTTGTTAAAAAATATTTAAAAATGCCAGCTTGTTTGCTTACTAATAATTAATTGTTTATTTATTTTTTTTAAAATAGCACAAAAATAAAATTATAAAAAACAGTTTCATTTATATACATAAGATAACATTTTTTTATATGTAAATATATTTTCACAGTAATTTTAATTTAAACATTTATATTAAGTACATAAACATTGGCGACAACTGCATGGTTAGCCATAGAAAATGCTCACTTTTGAATTCTGGTTCCATGAAAACCTTTGGCACAAACATGTGTAGATATTTTCTGCCTGAAGTAGCAACAAAAAGTATAACATTTTTATATGAATATTGCTAATGTATTAAATTATTATTAATTTTATGGATACGTTTTGCTAATAATTGTTAATATAATTTAATATACATATGTTATATTTTTATATTTATAGCACAGCGATAGTTGGAAACGACTTTAGAATACAATCTTATAAACGATGGCCACCAGAGATTGTTGATTGCACAGAGAAAAAGTACATAGCACGGCTGGTACAAATTAAATGATTTGGTTTCCTTTAACTGAACCCTTTCGTCGGTTTTACTCATTAAATATACTTTTATATACGTACATATAGTTGTAATGAGTAGTAATAAACATATTAATTAGAGCACAATTTGGCAAATAATGTCATCTTTTAAAAATACATATTGATTAAAAATGCATGATATTTTAATACTATCACTAAAGTGAAGAAAATTGAGTTGTTTAAAATTAATACCGATAATTTAGAAATTTAAGAACAAACATAAAAAATGTATATATGCACATATAACATTTTTTATTAAAAATCAAAAAATATAAATAATTAACGTACAAACTTCATTGCCTTTTTTGTAGCTAAATCTTTAATTATATTGACGAAAATAATGAAATTTGCTATTTTTCTTTATATAGAAAAAAATCCAAAGATGTAAATTGGTTTTTGCTCCTCGATATTAAAGATCACTTTTAATTAATTTAAACTTTAAAAAACTGCAATCGGTTGAGCCACAATAGCAAAATTTGTAATACTAATATTATAAACAATTATCAACCAAAACATCTGGATTTCTTAAAATAATTACCTTTTAAATACATATATGTGTAAATCATGACAACATTTAAATATATATTGCTTGAACTAGCAATTTTATTAATTAATAGAAAACCAAACATATATTGGTGACTTTTATATGGTTGAAATCTGTTTTTAAAATATATAACTGCGGTATCAATTATCTTTAAAAACTAGTTGATCCTAAAATTTCATTCGTCGCTAAATATCAAGGTTTCGTCTCACCCCTCGTTATCAAAGAATTTTATTTTTTACCCTCTAAGCGAAGATTTGAACTCCGCCCTTATATCTTATTCATTTAAAATTTCTTTTCCCTTGATAATAGCCTTTCCAAAACCTTCACTTTTGTATATATTAAAAAGATAATTTTATTCATTTAAATGCTGCATAGCTAAATATATATACATTTTTTCACTTTGCAAAGCTTTTCTAACCATATTTAGTTTTGCTAAAAATCATACAAAATATAGTTTCTAATACTGAATTCAAATTCATTGAATTTTTGCAATAGACACAAAATTTCACTCTTTAATGTATTGTCAGATAAATTTGTGACAATACTATAGTATAGAAATAGTGGATAATATAAAATATTTAGGAGTAATTGTTGATACAAAATTAAATTTACAAGAACATTGTAATTACATATTAAAAAAAAATAGTAGAAAAATAGGTTTATTATCTAGATTAAGAAATATATTAAGTATATATACAAAAAAAAATTTACAATAGTATAATATTGCCCCATTTTAATTATTGTGCAACACTATTAAATATGTTAAATAAATTAGACAAACAAATGTTGCAAAAATTACAAAATAGGGCAATGAGAGTAATCTTAAATAAAAATAGATTAACTAATTGTAAAAGTATGATTGATAGATTAGAATGGTTGAATGTTCAAGAAATATTGAGTATGAATGTTTTAGTATTTATATATAAGTTAGAAAATAATATGTTACCAAAATATTTTAATAAGTATTTAATAATAAATAAAGATGTACATAAATATAATACTAGAAATAGAGAAAATTTAAAGATAATTAAGTATAAGAAAACGAGTACGGCTAGGGGAATTATGTACGGAGGTTTTGATTTATATAATAGTCTTCCAAGAGAAATCCGAAACAGCAAAAATATAACGGGTTTCATAAATGGAATAAAAAAACACCTTCGTACATATAGAAATAAATTATAATAATTATTTCTTTCTGTTATGTATTTTTTATATATTTTTATATATGTTTACTAAATTTGTTAGATGTAAAGATTAGCTATTAAGCTAAATAAATTAATAAAATAAAATAAAATTTGAAATAAATCTGATATTTTGATTTGGATTGTTTTAATGATACTGTTTGTTTCTGTTCAATAAAATCTTTATTCTTCATCCTGATTTTTAATTTTCCGCTTCAACTAATGTATTTTCTTTCTTCATTCTATCTCTGCCATTCATAAAAGATTCTAGAAAATATTTTTTTAATAGTATATTATATTGTAAGATACGATTTTTTATACTTTTATCTACATTAGTGGTCCATAAGCATTTTAAATAGTTATATTTCTAGTATATTTATTATAACATAAGCCTTTTTGTTAAGCATCGATAAGAGATGGTGTAATTAAAAAGGATATTATATATATATATTTATATTATATTAACCAATTTATGCCGGGATTTCTTTTATATATTTGTAACTAAAAACATCAGAGATTTTTATTTTGTATTAATTTTCATTATTTAAATATTATTGGTTTACATAATTTAAAAATGAAAATAGTTTAAAATAAAACACAGAAGCAGCGAAAAAACCGAATAATTTTTTTTTTTTAATGTTACATAAAATACTAACTATATACTAAAAATTAGAATTAACTATAATAATAAAAATAAAAAGTAAGAATTTACACAAAAAAGTAATATTGGCAAAATAAATAAAATTACAATGAAATAGAAAATATAATAAAAGCTAAGTTTACACGAAAAAAAATGAGTTTTCTCGCATTTTGAATTTGCAAACAACATAATTAATTAAATGTATAGAAGAATATATAAATAAAACTAGCTCAAGTTCTTATCCCTACAGTTTTTTTGGAGTATGTATTATTTTATTTTAATTTTTAAAAAAATTCTTACACATTCATGACCAAGTATCATATCTTCGATTTTACTATTTTTTTATTTGTTTCAAATTATTATTATTACCTGTCTTATTTTTCTATTCTATCCAGAAAATTATTTAACAAACTTTGACGCCCGAAATTAAATTCTGTGATTTATGTTTTAAAAAAAGCAAGTAATATTTTAAATTACAATAAACTATTTTATAATTTAATTTAGAAACACTCGAAACTAAATCGATAAAAATCCAAAATCTCGTCAGTCATTCTTTTCGTTTATTTTTTATCCATATAACTAAAAAACATAATAATATAATTATTAAAACCGATTTTATTTCAGTTTAAAATGCACTAAAATAAGTAATTTTAATTTCAGCAATAAAATAATTAAAATCTCAATTTTCAGTAACATATTAGACATTTTTCGCTTTATTAAAAAATGGAACTTTAAAATAATATATAAATATATATACTTCTTTGCAGAATATTGAAGATTGAATATTTAGGAAAAAAAATTGATTTCAATCGCCAAATAAGTTTTTCGTTTAAAATAAATTAAGTTGTACGAAGCGAATATGCTTTATTTTTATATTTTTTTATTTTATTCCTCGAATACATGTTAAATTTTTCTTGATCTTCACTGATGCTTCTTTAAAGATAGATATACCGTGATTTTATTTAATAAAAATATGTAAAGGTTAAATTATGACAAAGACAATACGCGCGCCGATAATTTTGTACGAAGTTCGCTAAGTACAATGCAGTTAGTAAAAAATTTCAGCTGTAGTACATAATGGTGAATTCTCAGCTGTAATGACTAGACCCTTTTTATTTCGCATTTCAACCGCCTGAAGCGATCTTTTAAAAAGTGTCGTGAACCGCGAGGATTTTTAAACGCGGGGCCCTGCATAAAGTAGTCTGACTCTAATATATGATATATGCTTAATAAAATTAACCCTTGTTTTAATTAAAATATACTTTTTTATATATATGTTGTTATATCATTCAGCATATATTTTTTTAGTTTTATATAATATAAAGACATTTTTTTAAATTGTCAAAGTATGGTAAAACAATAGCTCCACAATACTTAGTCTGATTTTTATGTTGATTAAATTGTATTATTTTAGTTTTTTAGGATAAACATATTTTATTTTACATGCAATATAATATTTATTTTTTATCACATAAATAATAAATAATACATTTTTTTGTCATACATATATTATTGGTCTGATATATTTAATTTTATAAATATAACAAAGGTTTATTTAAAGAATTTTTTTTATCCTTTTGACATTAAAAATCTATAATTATAATTAAAAACCAATTCTGATAAAACTGTACTATTTTTGCGCTTTAAGACGCAAAAGGTAATTATATACTTTTATAAAGTATTTTACAATGAATACAATTATTCTTAAGAATTTTATCAAATAAAACGTTGAATTTGTCTGAAAAGTTTTATACAAAGTACTTGGAATCAACGTGCAATTTTCAATATCAAATGACTTATTATATACATTTTGTGGCAATAGCGTATTGTATATTATAATTAAAAAGCCATTAGTCTTGTGATATTTTTATTTATTTATAGATCTGTAGTTGAAATTTAATTTAAAAATATGCTATTATAAATTAATACCATACAAATGGTCTGAAAATATTAAAATATGAATATATAAAGATTTATATTTTGGTAAATGTATATAGATTTGCGTAACTACAATTAAATTATTAATAACACATAATACGTTTAACGTTATATAAAATTATAACGTCGCTTTACCCCAACTCTAGCATCTAAGATTATTTGCGCCAGCTTTTTTTTTGCGTCTAGTTAAATTCACGTTACACTTTTGAACCTTTAAATAGATTTGATTTCTAATATTATTATCGGGAAGCCGAGAAATGTTTCGTTTCATCTCCCTCTTTTTAGGCTTGGGATATTCATCAATCCCGGAAAAGGACCACCCCTTCGTAGCTCCGTTAAAAGAATGAAAAAATATAGGGAAACGTGTCACGTTGGTGAGAGAAAAGAATAACGGTCTACCCTTGATTCTCGCCGCCCGCTGTCCCTTCGCAGGAAGCGCGTCGGTAATGTCTTTTTAGATTATCAGATTGTATTAGACGTTTGTGCAAAAAAACGCTAATAAAAATTCTTTATTGCAAAATAATATTTATTCCGAAGTGAATTTACTACATATACAGGTTGCATATATCATGATGCTTCTTATACATAAGTCACATGTCTTGCTATTAACATTAGTTAAATAAAATGACATGTTAACTTAATATATAATACTTAATAAGCAGTGACAATATCTTTGCTTGCGGAAATACAATTTAGACATATTATATATCAGTTTTGAAAATGCGTTCGATAAAGTTTGTCATGGGCTATTAGTAAAAACAAATACAATCGTAAACAGTTCATAACCTATAGCGGCCAATTTCACCTATTCGAGAGTTTCGCAATTTAAAAGCTGGACCCTCTGATTTTCGTTATTTATTAATGATAAATATACATAACAGTTTTTTTGTTGTTTTTTAGTTGCATTTGAACTCTTTCTTTGTACAGAGTGATTTAGATTCTCTATGTAGATGGGCTTTTGTCAATCGTTTGCCTGAAAGTGCCATATTATGTAATTTTTCATATCTCATTCACAATTTGAATATTAATACTATATATTAATACCTTCTGTCTAGAAAAACTTTGCCAAAATATTTTGAAATCACTTTTGAGAGCAAAACTTTTCAGCTAAGCATCTTCCAAGATGCTCAGTTATTGTCTAATATAACACTTAAGTCTAAAATATCTCAAATACAGATATATTATTTAAAATCTCCAAATAGACAAATACGTCTTTACAATCAATAAAGTTTTGAAATGGTTCTTGAAATACCATTATATAAAATTATTTAATATATGTGTATATATTTAAAATATATACAAAAATCAACCGGTTAGAAAAACATGCTTTATTTTAAGGAATGCAACTTTTTTTGTAGCTTTAATGATCATTATAACATAATTTAATATATTAAATAAAGACAATCTCCTAGGTTCGGTGTGCTCTAATACTCATACCTTGCGGTAAATCAATGAAATTCTGAAGCCGTCAGTTTGTAAGTTACGTGGTAACAAGTTGGTGCATGTTTTCGCAAGCTATAAACATGTTTCAACTTTATCTACTACACTCAACCTGGATAACATAACCCATACAAATTGCGATATAAATTTAATTTAAATTTATAGACAAATTTTATTAGATCGTAAAAATATTATACTCACTTGGGCAATGATTGTGCTGAAGCGTCAAAGATGTTCGCGTATAACAAAGCATCGTTATTGTAGCATCCTCTTGTGTAGTATTACAGAGAGGCAAAGTACCCCCTGCTGTTAAAGGGGGTTTAGATTGAATTTCTAAGATAGACAGATCGTACCTGTATTTGCACTCTTATACCTTGATGTTAAACGTTCGTTTAAGTACGTTTAAGTAATACGCCAATAATAATCAACTTTCAAGGTATTTAGTCCAATTTTGTAAAAATCATTTGGACGACCTAGCTCAATTTAAAAATCGAGATAGGCCGTACATATCTGATATTGGATTTTTTTTAATAATAAGCTATTTTCAGCTCATAGATAAAAAAATAATATTAATATTTTTTGATAGGATCTTAAACATTTTTTTTTAATTTTAATAGAAATAGTAATATTGTTGAAATTATCAATAAGTTCTACAAAGATTAATTACTAAATAATTTATTTCACAATAAATATTATACGTATGCTTCAACAAAATTAACAAGTTAACTTATCATTTATTATAATAAGCAACACTCAATTTATCGAAAAAATATTGAAAATAGTGTGTCGACGACCACAATCCTTAGATCCCCCGGTGTATACTATCATACTAAGAAGTACCACTAAGAATCCAAGTTGAACTCTCTGCAAGACTCTCAAATTTGTTTCTGTCCTTTGACTTTGTCTACGTTGCGGTTGCAATAGTTTTCGGAATTCTAAACGCTTTAATCCCGGCCACGCTGGTTTGTATCCATTGTCTCGATTTGTCCAAAGACACGGTGGTCCTTTCCGGATTCCGGAAACGAATAATTGAAATAATGTATATCGTCTAAGTCCGGTGCGGAGGACAGAAAATAGCGTGCGGATTAATTAAAAGTTTTCGATAAGGTTTGGTAACGGCGCTGACGTTATATTCACTAGCTTCTCATTTAATTGCATAAGTTTTGAGGTCTATGCATGTTTGAGTCAACAATAATGCATAAAACAGTAGTTTTGCTTGCAGAACTCTATTGCATCTATTGCAAGTTTGTATATAATGAATTTTGTTTAATACATATATATGCATAGGTTTCTAAATCAAAAACTTTGCAATGCGCGGTTATTCTAGTGCAAATTACAATAATAACTAATTATTAATATATTATATATATATATATATATATATATATATATATATATATATGTATAGCTTTACTAGATAAAGCGTGTATATTTATCTCTCATACGTTAACGCAACTTTCCAAACAACCTAGCTTATAAAGGCTTGTTTAAGATGTAATTTAAAACTTGTAAGTTTCTCAATCACATTTTTTGTCACAAGACTCATCTAGTTTTTATAAAAAAAGTATGGATTCATTAATGTATTTAGAATGAACTTTAGTTAAAACATTTTTAATCTTTTTTAATATTATTTTTTGTAGCATATAAAACATATATCATTTAATAAACATATTGATCATTTACTTAAATGTGTATTTCAAAGTACTTAGTCGAGAAACTAGCTCCTAGCAAGATCACACGAATGCTTCACGATGGTCAATAAAAAATACAATTGATTATTTCAATTCACAAAAAAAATATATATAAAAATAATACATAGTAAGATTAAAAAATCCTATTTATTTTAAATTAAATAACACTAACTTAGTTTTTCCAGACCATTTCTTATAATGATAAATAGGATGAGTTGTATTTTTTTGCTTGGGTGTTAATATTTTTTAATTTTATTCAAACCATTTTGTATCTTCAATACTAGTAATTAAAAAAAAGGTATTTATTTCTTTAAAAATATTAGGAATAAATTGTTAATAAAGGATTAAAAGTTAAACTGTTCACGCCCCACAGTTAAAAAAATTCTATTCTAGAGTTCTACCATCTTTATCTAACCTAATAATTGATGCTATTAATATACATATATTGTAATTCAATAATAATTAATGCAATAAAAAGTGATGTTCAATCAAAAATTACGCAGAGCAAAAATTATTTATCATTATTTATTTACATCCGATGTTTAAATGTTACAGTAAATGTGTATTTTTGGTAAAGATGTATTTTTACTAGTAAAGTCCAAATACATTTTCTCCAGTAGATACATATTTCTACTAACAAAAATATAATTTAACTGATAGGCGTTAATATGCTGCTCTAAAATGTCTATAAATTTCAATTTGACAGTTGCGAAACGTCCATTTGCTGTTCAAACCAAAACCTAACTCAATGAAAGTTCCAAAATTAATTATAGTTTTAAAAAAAACTTATAGTTTATAGTCAACTCATCTCACAAGGGACATTAAGCGGAAGCATTTCGATATTACACTATGTTTTGAAAATATAGTAGCTATCATTAACGATATTACATATATATAATTTAATTTTTGTCATGAGGCCCGGAATCATTGTTTTTTCAGGGCTCAGGTTTGCTCCTGACGGCCTTAATCGTAGATAATGAATATACACATATATGTTTATTTATAGAAAATAATGACTGCATATATACAAGATGTTATCACGATTTTAATCTAAAAATATTTTTTAATTATTTTAGTAATTTACATTGGTAAGACACATTACTTAAAATTACACTCATTTTTAATAAAAATTCTAGAAAAATATTAAGCATTTTTTTAAATATTAAGCAAGACAATCAAACACTAACCTATATTCGGATTTTTGTATGAGAAATAATTTGGCCACCCTTTTTGCCATGTCAATTATCACATGCCTAAGTTAACAAAAAAAAATTAAGAAATGCATAATGCAGTCGATAAAGCAGATTACGCGTTGAATTGCGCTTCCAATCAACGTCGCTAGATGTCAGTAATAGGTCAATATAAATATTGTATATTATTTTTATATACATAACATATATAATGTTGAATAATATAAATAAATATCATATTATTTTTTTTCAGAAAGTTAAATATTTTGCGGCTTCTTGGGGGGTCGCGTTTAAGAAAATATCTGTGCAGCATTCCTGTAAACCGCTATTGATATGACTAGTAAATTTGTACAACCAGAGTATGTTTCGTTTGCAAACAGTATTGATACAGGGCCGCAAATCAAGTAATTTGAATTTGGGTCGAATAAGACCGCCCGTCGGGAGAATCAGGGGGCGGTGTTAACTTTATTCGATATTGCACTGATTCGGGACAGTGGTGGTTAAAGCTTCACATAAATTAATTTTCGCCGACCGCAACAAACAATTAAGGGAAAATAGCGGATCAATTTATGAGCGACGAGTACAACCCCTGGTATATATTCCAGTGTAAATATGTGCATATGCCACTGTACTTTGTGCTGAACTGGCGGTACAGCGATGCACACCGGGATCGGATACTAAAATAAGTAAATTTACGATATTTGTTTATCGGAGAGCGTTTGCTTTCTGGTAAAAAAAATGTTATCTATCTGTAAAAAAATAAAAAAATATTAAAACCGGTGCCTTAAAATAAATTTGTATAACTCACTTTTAATGTGTTTTTTACCATTTAAAAAAAACGTTAAAGACCAAATAAAAATATATTTAATAATTGATTACACTTTTATTTTTGTATAGTTATACTACCACCAAAATATGGGAATGGTATTCAGTTTGTAACCTATGGTGACCGATTGTCGAAAGAATATTTCAACTCGAAAGTCCAACCTGGGCCCTCTGCACTTTTCGTTATTTAGTAGTTACAAATTCCAGTCTTCTTACGTATGCAGATAATTTACAATTGCTTAGATATATTCAAGTAGGCGGTCAATAAAAAAAATGTTCGAATAGAAAAATAAAACAGATGTATAATTAATTGTTATTATTTTATTTAATCAAAATATTCATTTTCACACATATCATTTAGATAACAATAAATAATTAAATTAAATTTATTAAAATTGTATTTTTTTTTAAAAAGTAATACTCAATGCATCTAATGTTTCATATTTCATAGAACCTCAAATTTTTGATGAAAAATTATTAGCATCGAAAAAATTATTATTAAATTTAGTGTCTGATAAACATTAATTACCTAGTCAAATAAGTATTAATGTGTTATACTATATATGTAAATATTGTATATATACATATGAATTATTCATGAAAACAATAATATATTTATACGTATTCTATGAAATTTAGTAATGGCTGTCGACGCTGAAAATTTTATGATTTAAATTAAATTCTAATAAATATGTTTTCTTTTAATAATATATTTAGAAGTTACAAGTTTTAAGATGTGTGAGCTTATAATTATTTAAGCAAAACTTTGAAAGTTACTATGAGAGAAATCAGACGGAATTGTATTTGAATATTGATAACAAAAATAAATATATTTATAAACTATGATATTTATATCATTGGTTTAAATGAATTTTATTTACAGAATACAGATAAATTTATAATTGAATTTGGAAAACAAAAGCGGAGGTTCAATAAAAATATAAGTAAGAAGAGGGAGAGGGGTTCCTAAACTTCAACAGTCAAATTAAAATTTTGATGGAAATTAGTACTTGAAAATTAATTACAACGGCCGCTAAAAATATTATTTTTTACAAAACTACTATGGTTGATGAATTTATCAGTTTTTAAATATTCGTAGAATATAACCTGATAATAACTTATGTTCACCGCAGATTAAACTAATGTGATTTTTATAAAGTTGTTTCTAAGAAAGATTACATTTTAGTCATAATATATACATTTTAAAGTCCACAATCAAGATTAAATCTTGTTGTGAAATCAAAGGTAGAACATATGACTGAGAAATATTTTAGAACCACTCTTGTCTGTGAGGGTGGGATAATTTTAATATATGAATTATCGTAAAACACGTGAAATGGCTCACCCGTCCCAATATATTGTTGACAGTAAAAATGTGTATCTACTATGAGTATAAGGATTAATAGAAACTGTATGAATTGTCTACCATTGTCAATTCTCATAAATAATAAAGTTAAAAGCATCATAAAAATTTTAATGAAAATTGTATTATCTTTTATTTATGGACTCTATTCATGTTTGCAAGAGTAAAGAATAAATATTTTTTGTTACTTCTAAATCGATAATAAATAATAATAATTAACTAATCGAAGAATTTATTCTATGTAATTGATATCTAAATTGCATTGGAAATTTAAAACAACATCTCTTGCTAGCGATGCTAACCATCAACCGATGGATAGCGAGCAAGCCTACATAACGATAATAAATCACTGACGGTATATAATAAAAATATACTTAAATGGTGTTTATTTATGTACGACCGTCCACAGCGTATGCCGCGGTACGCGACAATTGGGCGACAGGCAAATAGGTGATTCCGGTCAATTGGGCGACAGAAATTTAAAAAAACTTGCACGCTTAGTTTTATTGTAAATATTAGTAAAATGTAAATTAAAACGAAAAAGTATTAAATGAAAAACAATTAAATTTAAATTTTGTATGAAATTTTTTCTATTATACCTCAAAACCTTTATACCAATTATTTCGTCAGCTTCTTCGTAACGTCTTATTTGCGCTGATGTTCAACCCCTACTATAGTTCCCCCATAATCAGCATTATAGCTTTTTTGGATTTTTGGATTTATTTGAGACCATTGATAAAAATGTATAAATTTAGATGACTTGAACTGCTACAAAAGCTCAATTGCAGTTTCTGATAACATGCCTCGGCAAAATTATTGGTCTTATCGCTTCCGTTTAATGTTCTATGATAAACAGATCAAGCGTTGTATGGAAAAATCGGTGAAACCTTACTTCTATTATTTCTTAGGCGACCTATATAGGCGTTCGTAAACCATTTAAAAATTGCTTTTAATTCATTGGATAAATGATTCTCTAGTTCAGAAAAAGTATGTATTATTTTTTGTTCTAAAACGAAAGCATATGAAGTAATCATTTTTGGATTTAAAGCGAATCATAATAGTACCTGGGCAAAAGATTACATGAATCTAAATGCTTTCGAAGATTTTGTACCAGATTAAAAAAGCAACCATTTATGTTAGTTTGTGGAAATACCGTACGCAAAGTTTGATGTATTGCAATTTAATAATCAACATTTCATTTATCATATAAAATAATTTTATGAGCGTTTCAAGAGTCTTATTAGGTAATAAATAAATAAAGCAGGGTAAACAAAACCTCCGTCCTTTCTAGGCAAAATGACAAAAATTAAGAAAATAAAGGAGGTGAAAGTAAAAATGTGCCATTGAAATAATTCTTTCATGCTTTGGCTCCACATTGCATGACTTTGACGATCGAAAATTAAGATTCTCATTAGGTTGACTTGTTCTAATGCAGAATCAACTAAAAGAAAACGTTAAAATTGTGATGGACTGAATTCATAATTTAAATATTCTACAGGAATAATTAATGTTTCCCTAGAATTAGGTAGCAAAAGTACGCTATGCGATAGATCTGGGTTTTTGGAACTACCCTTATATAGTTTAAAATCGACAACTGTAAAATATGCAATTTTTGGAAATTCCGAAAGTTGTTTCTCACAGTAATTTCCAAGGCTCAAAACATAAAAAAATATCGCATATAAGGCAAAATCAACGATAAGCATTTCTCAGTAGTGATGTTAAAATTACCGGCTTAAGCCAAAATGTTTTATGATATTGGGTAACTCTCACAAGTTCTTGAATAAAAAAATCAAACAATCATACAAATATTTTATGATTTAATAAAAATATATATTCTATGTTTTGTTCAGACCGTATAATGCTTTGTATTTTTTAAGTCCTTTCTAAAAAATATCAGTAATTTTTATTTTCGTGTGTACGTATGTATATATTTTAATATGTAGTAAATCATGTTAATTAATTATTTAATAATAGGGTTATGTTACTACATAAAACGATAAAAATAATAATTTTCGCCCTTTTTGAATCGACCATTTGTCCGTCGCCCAATTAACCGTGTCCGCGTATGCCGTGTGTATTTTTTGCAAATTCCTGTATTTTAATTTTTTTGTATCAAATATTGATGATTCCTGTATTTTAATTTTTTTGTATCAAATAAATCAAATATTGTATTGGAATTAAAATAATCGGGTACGCGTTAAAAACAACAGGATGCTCGGTTCTTTTAAAAACATGGAGGTAACGGGTTCCGTTTATACTCGGGGAGGAAGCCCTATATCGGTGCGACGTCGAGCTAACGATAGATGGCGTAGCATTGTACTTTTCACATCAAGAGCTTCGCGGCGCCACCGATAGATTGCGTGCGCATCGGCGTGGTGCTGTGGGGCTTTGACAACAGATGGCGTGGATGGTGATGCTGTGACAGCGTGCAACTGTGGATCGAACAAAAGATGGCGCGCGCAACGACGTATGGACGCTGGGCGAAATGTTGAAGTTGTAATTGAATAATAAAAGCTAGGACGACATGACAGCTTTGCTTACTTTGCAGACTGTGTAAATTATGATACGTACTTTTGTTGTGGGATTTAGCGTAAATTTAGTTAAATGCATACCATAACAAGTAGGGGATTTATTTTACAGATTTTTTTTACCTAATAAATACTAGCTGTGTGCGAACTTTTTAAAATGTTGCTTCTCTATTAACATTTTAATTAATAAATATGAGTCAACGATGAAATGCTGATTAAGTGCAATTTGAGTAGTAAATCTAGAACAGTCGAAACCCGATCGAATAGCGTTTTGTTATCTGCAATATTTGCGCGTCCAAATTGTGTACATTTGCATATTGACACGATGCCTTTTCAACATGAAATATCAACAACGATAAGCTATGTTTATTTTAATAATTAGAAATAAAAATCAAAGAAATGTGTACATAACGTTTCAATATACACAAAGAGTATATGAATCATTGCTGTTGCTTGCAAATTAAATACTGATAAGACGCTTCTAATAAAAACAGTTCTTCTCTTAACGCAAATAATCATAATAGAATACCTGATTATAAACGCTTTATTGTTCACGCTTAACAGTATCGTAACGAAAGGAAAACGATGGTTTTCAGTCATAATTGTGGTTTCAACCATTGAATTCGACACGTAAGAATTATTTACACATAAGCCCATAATCTGATCCATTTGCATTTACAGTGATTTTCGCCATAGTTTGAGCAATATACATATGTCATTGGATTATAGAAAATGGATGCAAAACGACTAAAGCAGAATTTTCTGCTCGTATTCGTGATCGAATTTTACCAATTTAGTGCAGTCTAAGTGTAACAAACAGTTTGCAATTGAATTTGTTTAGTTGCTTCTCGTTACTCGTGCTTAATTTTAAGTACCTCGTAAAAACTTGGTTTTAATGAGTAAATCTTTTGAATGATTTAATGATCGGTTTTTAACTATTATATGTGGAATAACTAGCCTTGTACTATTTTTCTCTCACCTCAACTGGTTTCAACCATTTGTTTTACTTCCAAGAAATGTTGATCAAAACCATTTCCTACTAAACTTCAAGTTGTATAATATATAGGCCCGCATTTTCGCTGTAATGCTTTGTTTGCTTGTTCAAATCATAGTATAATTTGTAGTATTTTATACATATATGAAGAATATATAAATCAACGTACAATATAATAAGTTTTTCGGAACAAACTTTTTGCTCACTCTTAGCTTTGATAAATATTTTTTTTATTCTTTCAGCCCTTTTTTTATTACAGATAATACTAAATAAGACTTTAATCTTTGACAATAATATCTATACTATTTAAAGTTCAGAAATATTTCCAATCCATTTTAAGGTATTTTGTTTTATGGCCTGTTCCTATATTGCACCTACTCAGTGAAAATACAAAACACCAGACGTTTTTCTTGGAAGCTATCTAAAAACAGAATTCCGGAAAACATGCATGCTTCAGTTTGCAATATGCAATACGACACATTATTTTGAAAAATGCAGTGTTCTGAAATCTAAAACTTCAATACATAATGAGCTATATTATCTTTATATATGTAATTAATTTAATTACTCTACTATAAACTAATGAGCATAGCTAATAGAGGTAATAAAACTAAATATTAATTGAAATAAGTATAAATATAAATCTCATTAGGATTTTTCGTCTTTTATTTTCATCCTTCATACTCCAATTATGAGCGTAATAATTTCACAGTACATGAAAATATGTAAATAAATGTTATTTAAATAACAATATTAACCTTATAACATTAATATGGAAATAAACAACGTCTTCACTATTATACTGATCACACTTCAAATGAAAAAAATCACTGAAGTTTAGATTCGCTATACTCAAACATATTTGCATTAATTAAATTATTTGTTTTGACTTTTAGTTTTATTGAAATTAATATTGCAAAATAATGTTTCAATTTTTCTAATTTTAAATTCACATTTCTACATGTACACTAAGTGTACATCACCGCTTGTGGAATTTTTCCAACGTAAAAACTCGATTCGAAATAACTTCAAAAAAATATTTTTTAATTATAGATTAACATGTGTATAATACATTAAAGACCTTAAAAAATATCATTAAGGATTACCAAATTTAGATTGTTTAATCAGAATCCAAAAAGTGTCTAGTATAGTTTTTGAAGACATTACTGTCGTTTAATTTGAAAACAATTTAAAAAAATAGCATTTAGTAAAAGATGTTTTAACTTCGAACAGTAAAGATTAGGTCTCGCGAAAAAAACACTTTATTTATGTATGAAAGATCGAAATGAAATAAAGATTCATCATCTCTTAGTACAACGGGAAAAAATTAAGAGTGCAATTAAAAAAATTGAAAAATCATTATAGATGTAAATTCAATTGTCAATGTTATTGAAATTTTAAATATCGCCAAATATCTTAAAAACCAGAAAAGTCCGGGACTTGATAGATTAGATAATATTATCATACAACACCTCCCATTTAAGTGCTTTCAATTCTTATCAAATATTTTTTATGCTTGCCTTTTGGGTACTTCCCCGAGATCTGGGAAAAAGTAAAAATTTATACCATTAAAAAAACAGGTAAAGACCTGACTATTTCAAATAATTATCACCCGATAATCTTTCTTTCGTCAATTAGTCAAATATACTCAGTGGCATAGCTATGGTGAGGTGGAGGGGACGGGCCGCCCTGGGCGGCACTCGCTTAGGGGCGGTATAAATCCACGAATAACAAGATCTTAATAATAACCAATTTATTATTTTAAGAAATGCTGATTTTATGATCCTGAAAAAAAATGTATGTTGGGGGCGGCAATTTTAAGGATCGCCCTGGGTGGCACATACCCTAGCTACGCCACTGAATATACTATATCTGTGGCTTTATTGGTGTTACGGAAAGATGAACCGCTACTTTAACATCCATTCGGTTTCGGTTTGTTTCTTATGACTGACATTCCCGAATGTATTTTTACATCAATATGTAATGAAAAAAGAGGACAATAATTTTATGGTTTTGTATCTAAGAGATAGATATTATATTTTTAGTGATATCCGAACCTTAAACATTTGCTTTATTTTATGTCATGACACTACAGTGGTATCAGAAAACAAATCAAATAAGTTTTGTTTCTCTCGAGTGCACATAAATTGAAATGTGCTTATTTATCCATATATAGCCTTTACAAGTGTTGTTATTGGAGTAGCAGTTACTAAAGTTTTAAATTAAACCCCCAAAATGTTGAACAATTTTGTATAAAATATTTTTTTTTTGTTTAAGGCAGCAGCAATCAAAAAATCTTCCAAAAGTTTTTTTATACGCGGATATCCCAGAGCTTTAGAAAATCTAAAAAGAAGTCTAAATGCAAAATTTAGACATCCATTATTCATCCAACAATGGCTCTTTCAGAAACTTTTTTATTTCTTTTCTCAGTTCAACAAATCGTGCTGAAACCCTTTCTCTAGTTCATGGCTCGAGTTTGAATTTCGAAACGGCGTCCTTCACCACTCCTTTTAATTCAAGAAAAAAATTCTTTCAAATATGGTGTACTCGTTTTTAGACTATTTTTGGTGTTTTTTTTCTATTTTGTAAAGCTTAAATATTTTACCTCAATGACACAAGAAATAGTTATTTATAATATTAATATTTATTTATAATATGGAATTTATTACTTCTCAAAACATAATATGTGAACAACAATCGGGATTCAGAGAAAATCATTCCACTGAAACTGCATTACAAGTAGTGATAAATGATTGGCTGTTGGCTAAGGATACAAACAAAATCATTGGAGCAGTTTTCTTGGATTTCAAGAGAGCCTTCGAAACAATAGACAGAAAGAAGTATAGGTATAAGTGATATAGTTTTAAGATGGTTTAATAATTACTTATATAAAAGAAAACAAAAAGTTAAAATAAATAATGTATATTCTGAAGAGAAATTAGTGTCTTATGGAGTACCACATGGGTCTAAATTGGGACCATTGTTATTTGTTTTGTATATTAATGATATAGTTAATAACGTGAAAAAGTGTAAAATTCATCTATTTGCGGATGACACGTTAATGTATTGCATAGGTGATAACATTAAAGAAATTGTAAATAATTTAAATAATGAATTAAGTATATTAGAAATATGGTTAAAGAATAATGTACTTAAATTAAATGAGAATAAAACTAAATGTATGTTTATTAATTATAAAAATGTGTTAGATAATAGTACCAAAATAGTAATAAATAACTCTAGTATAGAAATAGTGGATAATATAAAATATTTAGGAGTAATTGTTGATACAAAATTAAATTTTAAAGAACATTGTAATTACATATTAAAAAAAATTAGTAGAAAAATAGGTTTATTATCTAGATTAAGAAATATATTAAGTATAAATACAAAAAAATTAATTTACAATAGTATAATATTGCCCCATTTTAATTATTGTGCAACACTGTTAAATATGTTAAATAAATTAGATAAACAAATGTTGCAAAAATTACAAAATAGGGCAATGAGAGTAATCTTAAATAAAAATAGATTCACTAATTGTAAAAGTATGATTGATAGATTAGAATGGTTGAATGTTCAAGAAATATTGAGTATGAATGTTTTAGTATTTATATATAAGTTAGAAAATAATATGTTACCAGAATATTTTAATAAGTATTTAATAAGAAATAAAGATGTACATAAATATAATACTAGAAATAGAGAAAATTTAAAGATAATTAAGTATAAGAAAACGAGTACGGCTAGGGAAATTATGTACGGAGGTTTTGATTTATATAATAGTCTTCCAAGAGAAATCCGAAACAGCAAAAATATAACGGGTTTCATAAATAGAATAAAAAAACACCTTCGTACATATAGAAATAAATTATAATATTAAGTCTTTATTATTGTATATTTTTATTTTTTATTTCTGTTATGTATTTTTTATATATTTTATATATGTTTACTAAATTTGTTAGATGTAAAGATTAGCTATTAAGCTAAATAAATTAATAAAATAAAATAAAATAAAAATAAAATAAAATAAATATAAAAAAGACGGTATTAACAAACGATGTGCATGGATTTTGGAATTTTAGGATAGCATTTTAAAATGGAAGTGAAATATTTGTTGAACATCAAATTAAGAGACACTGGTATAGTCAGTAAAAATATCTGAAGATCTGGGTTCCAGTACCATTTAAACTTAGGTGTTTTTTTATTTTTGATCTTATCATGGAAATTATAATTAGTCATTATTTTATAATTATAATTTTTATCAATAATTAAAGATAAGTTTTTTTAGATTTTTTTGATTTCTCAAATGAATTAAAGCAACAAATGCATAGTGACATATGTTAAATGTAAGCTGTAGCTGTAATAGATGTCAGCAATTTACATACTGAATTCAGTCTGGTGTCTCAGTTCTTAATTATATGTGTTAATTTTGTTTATGTTGAAACACATTAGACTAACGTCTGTCATTAAAGTTAATCACATAATCAAAATGAGTAAATTCACACAAAAATCAATTAAAAAATAAAGAACACAGAATGTAGTTTTAAATTAAGATAAAAATATATAAGACACTTTATTTATAAAACAATAAAAATATTTAGATATTTTTTTGTAAAGTTATATATATAAGTTATATATAAAAAAAACCTTCGTTAAATTTGAAATATGTATAACATTTTGTATGAAATCATAAAAATTTTAATATGTCGCAAATAATTAAGAACATGGGCAGAAATATTGTTTTATAAATAGTCATATTTAACAATCTAAAGTAACTTAATTTTTCTTTATTTGTCCTGTTCTTTTGTGTTTAAAGCCTTGGAAAAACACGCGAGAGGGATAATTATATATATTTATTATTCATTCTTTATTAAACATATAATTATTTTAATAAAGGCAATGAATTCTAATTATCAAATATTTCATTGTAATAATAATATTATAAATGATTAAATAATTGATCATGTTTATTTTAACATATTTTTCCAACTCGCCTATGGCTGGGGCCATCCGGCTCTTTAATACGCTGGCATTACACATTGACCTGCTTAATGTTAGTTACGAGGAGCTGGTCCATATATAAATATATACAAATATATTCTTTTTGTATATTGAAATAACAATTATTAGCTTCAACCATCGTGACGCTTTAGGGTAACCTGTTAGGTTACGATGGTCTCAATTTTATCTAAATAAATAAAATAGATTTTTTTAAATATGAGTTTTTAATTTGTATACTAAGCTTTGTATTATTTGACTGATTTATAAAATTAGTATTGTCAAAAATATTATTCATTTCAGTTTAAATAAAATTTGTTAATTCTTATGATATGTAGTTCTTAGTAAAAATAAATCTCTGCTATATTATTCTGTTACAGTGTTATTTATAGTTTACTGCATTATTCGCTTAAATAAAAGAGTATATTTTGATTTATAAAAATATTTTATTTCATAAACTTTAAATCGTAAGTATTATATAAACATACATCTAAATAATAAAACCAGTAAGGCAACGATTCATTTAAAAGTCAGATTTTCACTCCTAAGCTCCTGATGCTTATTAGACACTTAAGTTAAACATCTAATCTATTTGAAGAGCATCATGATTATTTGAAATTACTGGTTGTGTAATATTAAACCTAAAATAGTTAAAAATTCATCAGATGACCACTGAAGACTCTGGATGTTTACCAATGATCGCGTATGTATTGATCATATGGGTCAGTACCGGAACTGTCCGCTGAAATGCATTAAAAATCATTTAATAAAATCATACAGTATACATGAATCTAAAACCTTTGACAAAAACGTACTAGTATTATTATTATAACGAAAATAATTAAACAAATGTGGATTATGTAATACTAATGCGTTAACATTTATTTCTGTATATATTAACATGTTCATGTCATAGGTTTCTTAAAATAAATAAAATTGCTTACAATCGGAGTCACTCTCCTCCCTTATGGAAAACAAAATATTTTCAAGTCTGGTTTCGATTTCACTACTTATTGATATATTATCGTCGTCATCATCGTTATTGTCATCGTCATCGTCATCAGCCTCAACCTTATCATCATACAGCTTCAATAAAGTCAAAATTGGGCGTTCAAGTTCAGAGTTAGGATTAAACTTAGGCCAAACACGTGGCTTAGTAAAAGCCTCGTACTGTTGTTTCAGATATATATGGGTAACTATTTGCTCTTGCTCCACTTTTTCATCATTTTCTCGCCTTAGTGCATCTTCCATTTCATGATCTGCAGTGCTCGCTTCAAACTTAATTTCTTTACACTCTTTCTTACAAGCGATTTTATGCTTTTCAGCTTCGTGCTTTCCTTTATCGTTAGATTTTTCCTCAATTATTTTCATAATGGTGTGAGCCATATCCCAGGCTTTAGAAGTCCGATCATCCCAATATCTCTCCAATGTACCTTCAAGGAAAGATTCTAATGGTATGTCTTCTTGATCCAAAACACAGAAGATTAGTCTTATGGCTCTTATCTCCGAGATTTTTAAGTGTTTAGATTTAAAATCACCAAGTATAACTTGACGTGCCGTCATTTTGATCTGTAAAAATACATAAAAATCAGGCTTAAAATCGTAGGCTTTCACTGTAATTTATTACAACAAGCTTATCGAGCAGATAATACATAAATAAATTTAAAATAATGGCATAACGCGACAACTATACTATTATTCCAACCATAAATTTTGCATGAACTTGTTTAAGTAAACCTAACAATGCATTATACGTGTTAAACATCTAGTCTAGCAAATTTCTTTATTGAGCGTTCTAAAAACAATGGTGTAAAATCTGCGAAATTGCGAAAGAATATATAAGGAGAATTTTAATTTATTTTATTAAAATACAACTTAATGTTTGACTAAATATAATTAATTGGAATACTATCATATAATAACTATATAACAACATCCCTCAACATTTGGAACAAAAGTAGCAACTGGATGTGAATATATATTATTATATTTATATTATTGTAGAGGTAAGCTATTTATGGTTTATCTTCATCTAGCTTAATTTATGTAAAGTTAGTTGGGTTAGCTTGATTAGGTATCTCGCAGCGGAAGACCTCACCAGGCTAATACCGAATGTTGGTAGACCCAAATACAAGAGAAAGAACGTATATTACAATATGGTTCATGTACCCCTTCCCCTCCGTGTAGACAGAAAATATATTATTATATTTTTATCGTAGAATATTTTCTCAAACATTTACAACAGAAATTCTTTTTACTTTAACATTAACATGAATCGAAATAAATAAGTATACGAAAAATAAATCTTAAATAAAATTTTATTGCGATATTCTAAAATTAATATAAAATGTACAATTTTTAAAATAAATATATATAAATAAATTACATTCAAATCTCATAAATATGTTTTTGGAAAAAAATATGTCAAATTTACAATTGTATACACACTCCTTTCTCATATTTAGGATAATCGTAACGGACAAAAAATAATGGTGCTCTGGCCCATTGTATGAAAACTTAGGAAGCATCTAAAAGCGGTCAAAGAAAGACGAAGTTTCAAAAAAATAAAAGATTTTTAAATTTTTTTTTGTCAATTTAATGAATGAATGAAAGTGAAAAAATATTTTTGTATACAGTCGCTTTATTTATTTTTATTGTACACAATAAAAGATCGGCGTATATGATATTTTTAGAAGTACCTGAATGTTAGGAATATTGTTTAAATGCTACTGATCGTATGAAACACAAAATAATCATAAATAGTTAAGTGAATAATTGCTCATAAATGTCGGCAATTTAAGTCGAAATTTGACCTGCTTGTTAATTATGTTTTAAAAATAAATCTAAGACGACAATGGTTACTACATATTCATTTAATATATGTATGTAAAGAAAATGTTTCAACTCTTATTTAATGAATATTGCATGGTGTCAGGAAATGTTTTAATATGTCTTTGCACCCCCTAAAGAAATTTAAAAAAAAAACTAAAACAAAATTTTACAATCAACATATAACATGGAAATAAGAAAATATTACAAAAATTAACATTTGCATAAAAAATAAGAGTATTTCAAATCGTGGCACTTTGCACCCAAGCGATTTCTGAATTTTGTTTTGATTGACAAAATGGCACTAAATCCAGACTCGCATAAGTATGTCGTCACAAAAGCCATGAGCAAAGCTAATTCCTTTTCACTAAGTTTTGGGAACATCTTAACCGCCGAACACCAATATAGTTCCAAGGTATAATTTTCATACTGCATTTCAAGAACACGATTTGTGCGCAGTACTGAAAGATCTTCCTTTAGTTCTTCAACATCAAACATATTATACAAATTAAAAGAGTATGAAAGAAGTTTTAAAATACCTGTCAAATGACTTTGAAAATATTTCCAAATGCTCCACAATTTCTTTACACACACTTGAATTAGAAACTTATTGCTATCAACCATTTATTTGAGTGATGGAAAATTAAAAAGATTTTCTATTATAACTCGTCGACACCAAAGTTATAACTTTTGAAACCATTAATTTTCTCGCAGCATGTCAATATGCTTACATTTTACAAAACTTAAAGATGCGGTGGATCAGAGCAGTCGCGTACAGTGAGATACTTTCCCTTAAAAACGGAAAGTATCTCACCGACACCGACACTGTCCCTTAGAAAGGGAAAGTATCTTACCGTACGCGCCTGGTTCAGAGTCTTCGCTGAAGTGTCAAGGACTTTTTTCATCTTTGGAGGTAATGTTTTTGATATCAGAGAAAAACAGTAATTTGGATATCCAAGTCATACTTCGCAAATAATTCATTCACATAATAAAAGACGTATAAATCTTCTAATATGGCATTATCATAGACATACCTTACCAATGCAATGAGTTGACTGCAATTTGCAACATCAATTATTTTATCAAACTAGAGAGAGAGATTTTTCAGGGACTAGCTCTAATATCAGCGACTTGATCCAAAATGTCCAAACTCAAAACACTAATTCGGCTTTGAATAACATTATTTGATTACGGCACTAATTTAAGCTAGTTTGAGGTTTTTCCCAGAAAAATTGTTGCCATTTATTTAAAGAACATTGTAATTACATATTAAAAAAAATTAGTAGAAAAATAGGTTTATTATCTAGATTAAGAAATATATTAAGTATAAATACAAAAAAAAATATTTACAATAGTATAATATTGCCCCATTTTAATTATTGTGCAACCCTATTAAATATGTTAAATAAATTAGATAAACAAATGTTGCAAAAATTACAAAATAGGGCAATGAGAGTAATCTTAAATAAAAATAGATTAACTAATTGAAAAAGTATGATTGATAGATTAGAATGGTTGAATGTTCAAGAAATATTGAGTATGAATGTTTTGGTATTTATATATAAGTTAGAAAACAATATGTTACCAGAATATTTTAATAAGTATTTAATAAGAAATAAAGATGTACATAAATATAATACTAGAAATAGAGAAAATTTAAAGATAATTAAGTATAAGAAAACGAGTACGGCTAGGGGAATTATGTACGGAGGTTTTGATTTATATAATAGTCTTTCAAGAGAAATCCGAAACAGCAAAAATATAACGGGTTTCATAAATGGAATTTATAATGCACATAATTTTATCGACTCTTCTGCAATTGTATTCTTGCATTTACGAAGTTTTCTTGTGTGAATTTTGGAAGAGTTGCTCTAGGGTCAAATTGGACTATCTTAGCTATTAATGATTCAACATCACGGCTTGCAAAATCTGCACCACCATGTCGGTTATTGAAATGTTCCAGCAGTTTAGACGGCTTTAGATTTATTTGCGTTTGAAAAGACAGCGCCACAAAGTATGCACTAGGGATTTTGCACATCATCACTCTCTAGACTCGACTAAGTACACAGGCAACACACAATTGGCCCTGCATTAGAAGAAGACAGAAAGAGTAATGAAAATCAAGTATTGCTGGTTAGCTTTGTCCTTCTAATGCTAATAAATGCCGAATTGTGATCAATTTGACTAAATAACAAAACATTCTGCCGTTTTCCAATTAAAAAGTGTTAGCGGCCGCTAAGTGAATTAAGTTCACGACAGTGTCCTTTGTCTCACAGACTACTTCTATGCTAGACAAGATCAATGCCAAACGTTGGTGGAACAGATTCAAAGAGATAAAAAAAACTTATGAAGCAAATTATATTAGTGTTAAAAGAACGAGAATCAAGCACAGAAATTTTAGCGTCCCACCCATACAGCTTTCAAGAGGTAGCCAATTTAAGTAAGGTAGCTATCAAAAAGCGCTTCTATAAAGATTCATCAAAAACCTATAGACCTTATAAGCTAAAATAGCAATGGATTCAGGTATTTGCAAATGCCTATTAAAAAAAAGCAATGATGCGGGTCCTGAATGTAGCACTGTAGAAAAGTAATAGATAACGCAGACCACACGGCATTTGAAAGCTCAGCGTAGATGGTAAATATAAGCTTGGTTAAAAAAATATTAAGTAAAGGTAAAAGCCTGCTCGACTTGAGTGGAATACACGTAGCGCGTAAATAGAAAAACTGTGCAGATGACAAAGATAATAAACTCTAAGCCTAAGAGTAGCTGTGTGCTAAATGAAGGCATTAAAAAATCCCAGTAGAGTTTGATGAAATTCAGTCACAATTACAAGCCACTCGTTAGAAAATATATAAATAACATCAAAATAGATTATGGTTTCTTCGATTTACGTATATTTGTAAACATTTATTATATTTTCACAGCATCATATTTTTTTTAAATAGCAGTGAATTTCGATACAATTTAATTTTATTATTATTTTTTAGTTGGGTACACTACAACATTTTAATATTAAACCTCAACAATTTTTTTAATTTCATAATAATGTTTTTAAAATCTAAATAATTACATTGAATCAATCCTTAAATTTCAGTTGCATTGTACTAGATGATTTTTGAAAAACTTTGCAAACTAGTCGCCCGTTGGCAGAGCCGTAGCGTAGGGAGGAAAAAGGGGGGCATATGCCCCGAGGCGTAAGATTGAGGGAGCATCAAAATGAAGTTTGTAATAATCCATATTCAAGCAATATATTTGATTTTGCCAGGAAGTACATTGCCTTATTTGTAAAATGTAATAACCGTAGTTTGAATTCAGCTGAAACACACTCACCCAAGCAGATGGGCAATTTTTCGAAACAATTGTAAGCACAAACCAGTTTTTTATCGTTCTACTATTCTATGGAAAAAAATTTAAAAAAAACACTGACATTAAAATACTATTTGGAAACACCCTGGAGCACAACAATAGAAGCTGTCACAGCAATACATCGAGGATACACTAGTCGAACTTTTAAAAAAATCGTCAAAAGCCCCAGATTTTGAAACTAAAAGCGATGTAATAATTGCTATAAAATATTTTTAATTTGAATTTCTGTGATGGTATTGAATCAAGTCAAATCAAAAGCGATTACAAGATCATACAATAAATTTCACAAAAGCAGTAACTGATATTGAATATCTGTAATTAGAATTGCTTAAGCTCTGCGATGGTTTATGCGAAAATTTTGTTAAGATATCAAAAATAAAATGCACGGATTAAAATTAAAAAAAATAAAAAAATATTAGGCGGCGTAGAAGGATGCCAGGAGAAGTATTAATTGACGCAGAGTTTTCAGTACAAAACAAAATCATACGTGTTATGAAAAACGTACGTGAGCTATTGCAACGAGAAATATCAACACAATTTTTAAGATTAAAATACCTAAGTAAAAATTAAAATATATATATATATATATATATATATATATATATATATATATATATATATATATATATATATATATATATATATATATATATATATATATATATATATGTGTGTGTGTGTGTGTGTGTGTGTGTGTGTGTGTGTGTGTGTGTGTGTGTGTACATATAATAATATTCACAAAAAATAGTTTATATATATATATATATATATATATATATATATATATATATATATATATATATATATATATGTGTGTGCATATGTGTGTGTGTGTGTGTATGTGTGTACATACATATTAATATTCACAAAAGCTCAAGTCCACTATTTTGAAACATAATTTTGATAAGTTTGTCGCATCAGCAAGGCTTCGTTATAACACATGTTTTGTTATGAAGTTAAGTTAGGCTTAATATGTTAAAAAAATCACTCGGTGTGTATTAACATACAAACAAATGGATAGAAAATATTTTCAAAAAACATTTACGCAAAATGAAAAATATAAACAAAAAAGATGTACTTAATCCGAGAAAAGGACCAATATTGAGTATAATATGACAAAAAGTTAATGTTTAATAAAAAATCTGAGACGCTTACGGAGGAAAGCTACAGCGACGCGAGCGCCGACGCCACCCGATGACGAATGGTCAGCGTGTCAACAAATCGGCAATACCAAGTATATATTGAGACGCGCGAATTTTTAAATATGGCAGCATTACGAATCGCGGTGTGATTTAAATTGTTGAAAATGTATTAAATTTTGTTTAACGAACAATAAATGTTTTTATTAATATATTATTATTTATTATATATATATATATATATATATATATATATATATATATATATATATATATATATATATATATATATATATATATATATATATATATATATATATATATATATATATATATATATATATATATATATATATATATATATATATAGTACACATATATTATATAAATAGGTAAACCAGAAAAAATATTTTGCAAAATTAATTTAATATTTGTATTCATGTATATTTATAAATAGCTAAATTAAAATGTATATTTTTATAAATAGGTTTATGTAATATCAACAGCCATACCTTAAAATATCCAAGACTTACACAGTCAATGAAAAAGGTAACCTTTTATTTCTTAAAAAGAATACTGAACAATATTTTTTAATTGTACAATTTTATTGAAAAGAACAATTATTTATTATGGCATGTTTAAATTTATTAATTTTTAATTTAATTTAAGCAATATTTGATTTGTAATTATATATTTTGATAAAAAATAAAAATAAATATCACCTAATTAAGGCCGAGCTATTTATATTTAAATTGAAAATAATTAATTGAAACCCTATGATGTTATTTTTTCAACATGTACCTACTCCTACATCATAATAGAATGGAGTTTATTTTCGCGTTTTTTTTTTGTTTAAAAATTGTTTTGTTCATTTGTTTCAAATATTATTATTGCAATTTATTGTATTTTATTTATTGATGAAGCAAATTCAGTGGCTCTCAACATTTTAATTAAAGTTTTTTAATTTTATCAACTTTTTTATTACTTATATATTGGAATATTGATAACGTTTACATAAGTTTATATAGTAGTATACATGGGTTTACCAAACTTTTTTTTTAAACAATTGATCCAGTTTTTACACATTGGTCCCGTTGTAATCTGGATTGTCCTGGTTTCACAAAATTACCGAAATGATTTTTTTTTAACTTGTAAAGCTTCCGTAGCAATTTCACTTGAATTGTCCTAAATAAACAAAAATTTCTGAGAATGCCTTTAAATAAAATTATTTTGAGCATTCGCGGCAATTTAAGATTTTTTTCTCATTCAAATAAATAATATGAATACAATAATTAAAAAATATTATTACCAGTTGGGAAAAGTAACAAAAATAAATTTACAAACATAAAATAATTGCGGCCATACTCTGCCTGAATCACTACAAATATACTATATTCTGTTTTAAATTATTTATTTATAATTATAAATTAAAATGCCTTTGTAAATAATTTAATATTATTCGTAGTATTTATTATTTCCTAATATTACATCTTTTTATTTATTATTCTAATATTTAATTTATTTACACATTTATTTATAGTTTTCTTATATGATCCTCTTATTGAATAAAACATACTAATTAATTATAAGAAAAGCGACATTTGAAAATAAATATTATATGCATCTAAGAGTTGATAAAAAGTCAAATAGTTTATAGTATATATAAAAAATTTGAATAGATTAGATAACATATCTAAAATGCTTAAACTCTCGGCTAACAATAGCGCAGGATAAAATAGCACAAGACAAAATAGCGCGGCGGTAAAACAATTAAAGAAAAACAACGCAAAGCATATATAAAAAAATATAAACATAAATCAGAAATTAAAAACATTAAGAACAGGAATAATGTGTAACAATAAAATTAGAACCGTTCCCACGTGGGTTTTTTTCTGAAAGTGCACATCTGAACCTTCGATATTATTAATAATTGAGCTTATCAAAACTAGATAAAAATGTGAATTTAAAACATCTATTATTTTTCAATTAAAATAAATCTTATCTACCGAAAAAAAAAGTTAATACGATTATAAATAAAGTACAATCAAACATCTTACATCTGAATCGAATAAATACGTATATTTAAAAGAATTCTATAAATTTGAGAATAAAATTGGATTTTAATAAATACAGATTTCAATTTACGTCTACGACACATAACTAGTTATTACGGTCTTTAATCAATTGTATTTAAGGGGCAATACTCTTTACCTTTTCATCGTTTTTTAAAGATGAAAACCTGAATCAATATTTTTTACAACACACAGACAATCTTTGGATCTACCACTAAAAAATAAACGGATTAATTGCATTTAATTTTAGGCGAGCGTCAATTAGCTAGGTATACATATGTATATATAATATATCGTGGAACTTACGTCTAAAAGGTTTGCGGGCCCTATAACCAATATTTACATACGCATGCCCAGTGTGAATTAACACTAGTAATTAATCTCAAGTCTATAGTCTAAAAAAATATATTACACACCTTTTTATCCTAATTATAAAAAAACTAGTTTACTAATACTAGTAATTAAATACCATTGCTTAGAATAATTCTAAAAATATTATAAAATATATACGTTTTGCTTTAGAGGAATAAATTTAATTTTAAAAGCCTTAGATCACTAGCTAGGTAAATAGTAAATAGGTAATAGTCTTTGCCTTAAAAAAGAAATAAATGAGCTGTATTTTTTATTTTCATTTGTAAATGGTTTTTAAATTTTTCCGTAATTTTTATTATAATTTTAAAACTATTAGTCTTATTTTATCTTGTAAAATTAAAAATGTTTATAAACCAGTAGCTTGTATTTAATTTTATTGTACATGTCTTACAATAACGTTCCACTAAAAGAACGGTTTGAAAATATGAAATAATTTATTGGTACTGTTTTACTTTTTTATGCAATTTATTTATTTATTTTAATACATTTACGCCAATGCATTATAAATAAAGATAAAAAACAATACATAAAACTGAATTATTCACAGAAACAATAAGATTTAATTATCGTATATACAATAATTAATAGACCATAATGAGTCGATCAGCTGCGGGTACCTGAATGAGACAAATCAATACTATTCGACAGATGGTTAATTAGTCGGATTGTTGTACTTATTGAAGAGTTGCTCCATACTCTTGTTATTCCTATCGCAAGCCGCCAGGGCTTTTGCCGAGAGAGCTTCGTGAGGCCATCCTCAGCTTCTCTGCTAAGGTCTCAGCAAAGGTAACAGCGTGTTGCAACACTGCACCGATTTCGCCAAGTCTAATTTTAGCCGGGGTCGAACCCATAGATTTAGTCACACAACAAAGGTCCGCGACCTTTCACCTTTCAGCACCACCTCCGAGTGGCAGAAGCGGTGAAACACCATGTCGCTAAACTTTTATGTTCTTTCCGCAGGTGGTAGCGCGCCTCGAAGAGCGCTGAATGAGATGCGGGGTCGAGACTACGCAGTTCTTAACCAGTCACGGACCCTTTATGGCACATATGCCTCATTTATTTTTAAGGGACGACTGCCGACTGCTTTCCTGCAAACCTCAATGCTTTCGAGCGCTCATGCATGGCGTACGCCGCCTACAATTACGTCCGCTATTATTAGTTCGTTCACTTCTTGTTGTTTATCTTAAAAAGATCATGTTTTTTCTTAGATTTTTAAAATTATATTCGTCAAATTGACACCTCATAAGGGGTGCTAAATGTGTATAATGTATCACCCCTAAACAGAACCCGAGTAAAAAAATAATAATTTGGAATTACAAATAACTTTAATAATATCATTAATAAATAGTATAAACATTATTGGGCCGTGATTAGGAATTCCAGATGTGGTAATGTATTCAAATTACTTTTGTTGCCTATATTAAAATTATTTTACTTAAATTTATTAAATTTAATATAGTTGGGAGAGGGGTTACCAATTACCTACAAAATAAATTTAGAAGTCACTTTAACGATAATTTCAAGCAAATAAAAATAAATACTATCTCATCTCAAATTTAAAGCCTAGCAATGGAATAGAGAGCAACTGCATTTTTAATTTTTAATATTTCTTATTTATATTATAAACTTTTTTTACGAGTGCTTAAGAAGTGTTATTCCTTATTAAGCACTCGTAAAAAACTGCCTTTTGTTTAGAACAGATGAGCGATAGAGAATGCGTTCTACTTTGCGCAAAATGGACTATTGTTAGTTTTACCCCTTTGTTAACGATCGCCTTGACGTGCGCCATGACTTGCTTATCGGGAATTAAGTTGGTCGCACATGCACAATACGTTACTCGTACTCATTTTTACGGATATAGTGAGAATAGATTGTCAGCTCTTGCATTAATATCAATTAAAAAAATACTTTGAGACATTTTAATGAAAGACAATATAATTTGTGATTAGAACAATTATGTATAATATGCGGTTATTGATGACTATTGTAAGGAGCGTTGAATAAAATTAATGAAAAATAAATATATAATATGTTTATCAAATAAAGAAAATAAATTTAAAAATATTATTGTGTTCCCCCCCCCCCACCTCCTGATCTGTTTTTTTTTTTTGATAAGGTGAAAATAAGAAACGAATCAAGGGGGCTCGGTGATTATTGCGCAAACAAAAATTGCGGAAAAGAAAATGGCGCACATATATAGTATTTATATTAAAGAATACGGCAATATATATATATAAAAAAATCTGTTTATATCACAAATGTCAATATGATTATACTTTAAGAATATCATGTTTTAAAATTGTTTACAATTATCTTAATTTTATTACGTTTCCTAATTTTACACAATACCTTACAAAAAAATAAAGAATATAAAGCAGATTTAAAATTAAAATTTATTTGCCAATCAAACAATCATCTATGTTCCAAATTTTCGCTATGTGGAATTTTTGTCATTAATCAGGGGTGATTAAATACGAAATTATTATCACTACTTCTTTAACCCATATGTATAAACAGTTAGGTCTTTTACAAATATATCTGTTTAACATTTAACTATATTTATTATCAGCTCATGAGTCTTGGGTATAAAATCAACAAATTTATTTTTTATTAACATATAATTTTGTTGTATATATAAAAATAAACACAATATAGCCAGCTTAATTTGGTCGAGGATTATAAAATGCTTTTTTTTTAAATTGTTAGTTCTGCATTTTTAGATCTTAAGAAATTTTCTTAAACTTGATTTGTGTCTCTATTAATTTTATATTTTCAATTATCTAACCCAAACTGATTTGTTTCAATTATGTTTTAATTTATTAACTTACTTTGCTTAGGCACTTAGCCCACATCAATGCCAGTGCCACAAGCACTTAAACCCATATCAATGCCATTACCACCTGGAAAAAGTTCTATCTTTACGCTGACTTCAAGCTTCAACATCTTATTAACTTACACAAAATATCAGCTTTGGACTCAATCTTTCAAACATTCTTTTAACGCATTTTTTTGCAAATTATTTAAGCTTCAAATCTAAAACATATTACTTATTAGGAGTTTTAATTTATATTTAAAGATTATGTGACAATAAAACAAAATAAAATTTATTTAACATAACTTAAAATGGTGTAATTGTTATGATTTTAAAATTCTAAATCAGTTATTCTGAAAACCTTCAATTAAAAATTTGAATGAGACTATTTTATAAGGAGAAAATTCTTAAGATATTTTTAAAAATACATTTTTGAGTATAAAAAATGATATATAGTATAAATTTTGTTCTAAGCAATATTTACTAATTCTTACACCAACGACAAACAGCTGTTTCATATGTATGTTAGTTTCGATATTATTATTGTGAATTATAATAATATTATTATACAAATGTACAGTTTCCGTTATACAGATGAACTTATATTTATGATGAATCGAATGATTCATAAGAGTCTTGATACTTACTAATGTGTACATATATTGTAGTTCTTAATAAAATGTAGTATTTTCTCTTCCGTACCTTAAAATCTATGTTACTGTCAAGTCATGGTTAAATAAAAGATTATATGTTTACTAATAAAAGCGTTTATTGATCAATCTAATATAGCGACAAAAAGTTAAGCATTAAAAAATAAAACATATTTTTAAGGAATAGCATTAGTTGTCTCAAGCTCTTCTTTGCAGTCCGGCTTAGATTCAGTAAAAAACAGTGTTTTGCAAATTTCTTTTTGTAAATATGTCTCTATGACAATATTATGCTCTTCATCGTTCTTATCGTCGTCTTTGAATTGTTCCAAAAAAGACAAAAGCAGACTGTCTGTGGCAATGTCCTCTTCCTTTTTTTCTGCATTGCCTTCTTCGGTCATTTCTTTTGGTTGCTGTATTTCAAAATCCAACATAGGCTTCTCCTTGAGCACAAATTTGGTTACAAATAAAATTTTTCTGTTCAGTATTTCTTGGATCTTTTTTTTCAGCTGGTTTACTGATATCCACGCATTGAACATATCATCGTCCCACGTTGCCATTATAAGATGAGAACCAGCATTAAAAACATCGAGTGGTATCTTCGCCTTATCCAGAAGTAAAAGCATAAGCCTCTCAGCCTGGGAAATCTTGACTACAATCGACTTGGTCCTTGCACAAGCCTCGCTGCTCATTTTGACCTATAACAACATAAAAAAAGGACTTTAACCATATGATGTATCTGTAACATATATTTAAATGATATACAATTTTATAATAAAATACCAAAATCTTCAATACGGATATACTGCAACGTAGTCTTCTTTTGAAATAAATAGTAAACACAGTTTTAAATGATTTAAATGATGTAAAACAATATCGTACATCAATAAATTAACAGCGTTCGAGACTTTACCGCCAAACCAGAGATATCTTTTGCTCTCTAGCTTTCGTATTCGCATTATCTGGATTTTAAATAAATAAGAATAAACCAATCGCTTTAAAAATATAAAATAATAACTTAGTAACTTTTAGTGTAACCCTCATATGCCATAATCCAGATCGTTCCAAGCCTTCTACTTCATTGAAATAACTCATTATTTATCGACTGGTACCCAAAAGCCAAGTTATCGTTTCGAAGAATGCATACTTTAGACCAACGCGGCGCGTCAATTACACGGTTTCAGTCGCGGGTGCCCATAAAAGTTGGATACAATAAGCCTACATTTGCTCGCATATTATATCCCTACGGCTGTTTTTATTAATATGTATATGTAGCACACATACACTAAAATCGGAAGACTTGAACCTTAACCTTGAACTCCTGATCACAATAAAATTCATCTTAGAAAGTCTTTTTAAGAATGAAATTTAGATGTATTAAATATATATTATCTATATGCAAAACTAAATTTCAAATCGTTATGTATTTATATGCCTGACCAAATCATATTAGTACATGACTCCCGAAACACAAAATATTATAAATATTATATCGATAATGAAATAACTGAAATTAAAAACAGAAAGCGATTCTAAAAACGTATAACAAACAAGCTTTAAAATATTTTTTTTAAGTAACACAAATTCACATTTAAAAATATTTAGCCGAAATATTAAAACAATTATTTTCACTTCCAATCGCCAATTATTACTTCACTGCAAAAGCAAAGACTTATGGGTAAAAAGAGTAAGATGTACTAAGGCTCTTACGAGTTAAAGAATCTGCGAAAGGCGAAACGAATGCACTCTCGCCTCCACCGCTTGATGACTAATGAGCAACACGGTGAACAAAAATCTGTATTCACACTACTGTTTTTTTTTTATGTAGCAACTTCATTGTTAAACCAGGTGACTTTTTTTTAAACAATAATGAAATGCGGTTATTAGAAAAATATACAACTTAATTAATACATCGAAAATATTTATTTATTGCGAGGGTAATTTTAAAATCACATTACATATAAAAAGCATATTAAACATGAATAAGCTTTTTTACTACAATATACATTGGCAATCAGTGAATTGTATTTATATTATTGTGGTTTATTAGTGCTACAATTTTCATAGCCTATATAATAAATAACGAAATATCATAAATTAGTATTTATTAAAATTTTAATATCGAGCATTGCATATGTTTAACAAAAAATGGTTATTGCAAAACTATAATTACTACCGCAAAATAAATATAAAAAAAATAAAAATCAATGAGTCGTAATTTAAGAAATTTTACAAAGCACCGTATAATTTTTAAGGCGTCGTCTTTGATTCGATCTTGTTTTGATATTTTTATGTTTGTTTGTTGCTAAAGGAAAAGTGCATTCATTTTCGAATTGGTTTGTTCAAAGGAATTTATATTTGTATGAATTTTGTTGAAATTATATTTAGCTAGGTTTAGAACCAATAACCAAGTATTCGAAATTGATTTAGCGCCACCACTTTTATTTAGTGCTATTATTTTATAATTTCAAGTTTAATTGCTTCTTTATAATTTTTTTATAATTAGGTTTTCAGTATTGCCAAAATTTTTGGTTGTATCCAAATTGATATGGTGATTTTCATCGAAAATGTGGATTGACAAAGTTGATTTTTTAAAAAAGCTTTTTATCGCGTTTCTATTTTTCTATTGTGAAATCCTAATTGTCCTATTTTTTCCTATATCTCTCAAACGTATGATAAATGTGAAATAGCATTAAAATTATTTTTTCACGAATATTAGTCAATCTGTTTAATTTTAATGCTACTTTAACATTTTTAAATTCCTTAACTTTCTGTTCACTATCCAATAGCTTATCTGCTCTATGAAATAATAGTGAGGCTGCTATATAGTGGAATTATGAAGGATGATGCTTAGAATTAGCGATTTATATATGTTTTTTTTCCTTCAATTTTCATAGTAAATTTTAAAAAATCACGTTGTATATTTTTCATGGATTTGATAAATTAAACATTTTTCTGAATCTTTTAAATAGTCGATAAGGTATAAATACAATAAAATTCATTTTAATCAAATATTCAAGAAAATTTTAATTGATAGATCCAAATTTGTATTAATAATGTTTATATGTTTGACTAAATATATATTTTTTAAATATAAATTAAAAAAAAAAATTTTTTATTGGGATTCGAACCCTGATTTTTCAGCAATCGTCGATTTATTTCCTTGTATATTGTGCTATTTTTATATTTATAATAATTATTTTAATACCATATATTATGTAATAAAATACATAAATAATTGTAAAATATGATATACATATGTAAAATATGATATAAACTAGTTGTCAGGTGCTCGGGAACAAAGTTCGCATTATGTTATATTCCTGAAAATTGGTAAGCCCGACGGACCGGTGCGGTAGCCTAGTGTACTAATGCGTCAACCCGACCCATAGTCAAGTCAGCGTCAATTCCGACTTCTCGGGGTATGACTATAGCGCGAACCCTACCACTCCGGTCTTTTTGTTTTTTTTTTTAAATATTACGTTTATTACAATATGATTATTATTTTTACAAACATAATTTTTTAAAACATACATACATACATGTTACAGGTTAAAAAAAAACTGCTAGACGGGAATCGACTAACATAGTCGAATCATATCTTAAAACCCTTCCAATTAGCTCAATAATAGTCAGAGACGATCCCAGAAATTAATTTTACCTTTCACCCCAATGAAAAAAACACAGGTGATCTAAAATTAGACTGGTTTGAAACTATGCTATTTTTCTCGCTCCTGTTAAATTCCAATTATGAAACAGCGAAATAGATATTACGTGAAAAAAGTAGAGGGCCAAATTTTATATAATAAAAATTAAAATAAGAACAATTTTACACTTTTATAAAAAAAATATGCGCATTATTCTCGCAGTTAAATTTAATAATTAATATTTTATTTCGAGAAAATCTGTTTTAATTATATGCAACAGTTGCCAGGTGCTCGGGAGTTTGAATCAAAGGTGCAGTGGCTTCCAAACTTTATGTAACTGCGTCTAATATTTTAATAAAAAATCTTAACGCTATTTTCACTGATTTTATAATATAATTCAAGCACATTTTTTATAGTAAAAATAAATTAGCCTGAAAAAATTTTTACAGTATAATAACAAAAGGATTTACTAAAATAAATGTTTTTGTATGCATTTATTTTTAATGCGATGTATGAATTATCTAACAGCACAAAATTATGATACTATCGATGGAAGAACTACTCGGGTTATTTTTCAACACAAACAAGGGTTGATATTTTTATTTAACGAAAATAAATATAGTGTTTCGTTTTTAATTTTTATTTCGCATATATCGCATGATAGCTCTACTGTTATATATATATTTACTAGTTCTCATAATCTTAAACTTATTGCATATTAAACTTTTATGAAATTGAGAATTAAAATTAATCAAGAAAAAAAAACAATAATATTTACTGAATAAGGGCTTTTACATTAAATGGAAAGCACGCGTTAAATACCTGGGTATACAGGTGGATACCAGACTTAAATTCAACAAACGTATAACTCAAGCGCCATTGCAGCTCTAAAATCAATATTTTATAGACAAAGCGCGCTTACAGGGATGTGATAAAATAATTGGACCAAACATATTTTTGTAGTTTCTACACACTTTTATGTAATTATAATAAATAGAAACAATACTCTTACATAAAAAAAATATATAGAGAATGCCAGAAGAGTAATTTTTTAAGCATACTCTATACACGCTATTATTATTTTTTTACGTTTTCACAAGTGAAGTCTAAATACATTTTAACCAGTAGATATATATTTCTACTAGCGAAAATACAATTCTTATAATAGATGCTAGTGAACGTATATGCTACTCCAAAATGTCTATGAAACTCAATTTGATAGTTGCGAAACGTCCATTTGCTGTTCAAACCCAAACCCAACCTACACGAATCAAGCAAACCCAACTGAAACTTATTATGGTTTTAGAACTTTCATTACGTCAAGTCTAAAATACAAACTAAACCAGCTCATTTCTCAGGGTAAAATAAGCGGAAGATTAAGTACAGAGATTACATTTTGATAAAAAAATTATTCTTACTAATAATATTACTACTGATATGAGAATATTGATCGAAGTATATTCAAATCGAATTTTGGTCAATAGGAGGGCGCAAAAACAATTATCACTTCTCAGAAGTAAAAAATTTACGTCAAAAGCAATAAAATCGTGCTGGTGCCGTCGGCGACGGCAACGGCACGATTTTATTGAACGCTAAATAATCTTTTTATTGAACGCTATTGGCGTGAATTTTTGACTTCTGAGAAAAAATAATTGTTATTTGTGCTCTTTTATTGGACAAAATTTAGTTAAGATATTTTTCTGTTCGATTCTCATATATTAAAAAATCTTAATATAAATGGTAGATAACCGAGCGTTTTCACCGCGACGACGACGGCACAGCTTTTGACGTAAATTTGGCCAGAAAAATGCCATTTAATGAAATGCTATGTCGTTGAGTTTTAATGGATTGCTGTCATTCTCATTACTTATTGATAAGCACGATAAATTGTTGGGCTATTTCTCGATAAGTATGAGTATTTTTTATCAAGTAGAGTAAAAATAAATATTCACTTTAGCCGAAATATTTTTTAATTGTGCTATTTTATAAAAAATATTTTAGAGAGAGATAAGAAAATAAAACGTAATTATTGTATCAAAACGTTTTAACAGAATCATAAATTGCTGCACACTGAATACATTCTTCTTTGTTCAATCTGTAGCTGTATTATATCTTACATACATTTATTTTTTATTTATTTCCTGTATTAGTTGCTTGTTAAATATCAAAATATGTAAAATATTGGAGTGGTCCAATTATTTTGACACACCCCAGTATAAAAAAAAATCTATTCTATAAACAATTAGACCCTAGTATAAAGTAACGCTAGTGATGCTAATTTAAATTAACTTCTAGTTATCCAAAATAAAGCCATAAAAATAATATATAATACACCGTTTTATACTAACCTTAAAAAACTACATACAAGATATTTAATTCCTACTATTAAAAAACATTGTTATCAAACTGAAAAATACTAGTAGTAGTATCTCGCGAGACTATGCAAATCCAATAATCTCAAAAATTGGTGATTACGAAAAAACAAAACTTAAATTCCTAGGCACATATTACTTTAAAGCAGTTAAACCTATTGTATTGGCATTAATGTAACGTCTACTGGTATATGTTTATATGTAAGTGTATTTGTATATTATTTTTTTAATTTATAAAAAGTTTTATGCTTTTTTCCTTAAGTTTAACTATTACGAATATTTTTTTTATTGTAAGCAAAGAAAATGGTTATTAACCAGTAGTGTGCATTTAATCTGTATGCTTCTGTACATAAATTTTAAAAATAAACTTTTATAAAGAAATAAATATTAGTTTATTTTTTTTTTTAAATATCCAAATACAACAGGTTGTTCGCCGATAAATAGATTAAGTGCACAAAGCGAACTTTGTGGGATTAAGATCATTAAATAAAGTGAATAGTACATTATAACACCTTGCAAATGTTAAGTAGAACGTTTTTGACTCAATTCAATATCAATTTGGTGCAGAAATAGTTTTAAAGAAGAAACACGTCTAACATTTTTTTTGTAAATTAAGATATCAATAGCATAAATTAATTCATATCATAATTTTTCCTTTAAGTTCAAAAGGTATTTTAATCACTAATGCTTGAAATAGTCAACGCACTTCACAATAGTACATAAGTGAGGTGTATTTATCTCACATGTATTCATACAACTCTCCAAACCACTTGACACCAAAGGACTAGTTGATGAAATATAAACTTTTAAGTATGTAGTGCATCCAAATAACTTCGGATGCTTAATTTTTAACTAACGCCTAAATACCTTCCATTAATTATGAATACAATGCAGTTATTACATTTTATGTTAATCTTATAAAATAAATTATATTATATTAATAATTTCATTTAACATGACACTTCCAAGAAAATACTACAAATACAGTCTCAAATAATACATAATTACCATTTATTTATTTATTAAAATTACGATCATTGTAATTTATATTTAGCAAAAAAAACACGGATACATGAAGGATAAACGCGATATGGAAACTCAATTTAAAATCTTAAAAGTTAATAGTTTTCAATTGATTTAGATTAATCTACAAACATATTAAATACCGCATAGTTACCAATCATGATTATGATAATTTTTAAAGATTTTATGTTCTTAGAAGAGTTTATGAAACTTTTGATAATAAAAGAGCGAACAAGGGGTAGCAATATTTATAATATTTTCATAACATACACGACAAAAATCAATGCGTTACTACACGAGTTGTCTGCAATTATCACTGATAGTGCTCTAGCCATAATATTCTACAACAATGAATTTATTGCCAGCTGCAGAAATGAAGATTATTTTACAAACTTTGTCATATATGTATTATTTATCTAATAACTTTTAGTGCAGTATTTCTCTATTGGATGATTTCATATAAAAAAATAACAGTATTTGAGCAATGAGACTTAGTGAAATGTAGTTTAAATAGTGCTGGTTTATATATGTAAATTTTATTGATTAAAAACTGGAGTTTTATTATCAGCTGTAATTGCGCTCTTGACCTAAATCTAGTTGGATAATTTAAATGTTTGTAAAACTTTTTAAAAAAAAAAATTATCTAGAATTAAGTACAATAAATTGGGTTGCAGGTAAAATGACTATCCCTAATAAAGATAAAGTGATACTTAAAATGTGCTTATGTGAATTGCCTAGTGAGTATTTGCAAAACTATTTACCAGTGAGTATTTGGACTACACTTATATTTGGCTGGGGTGTATGCAGGTGTGATGAAATTAAAGTTCAAAATCACCAGCGGTTTGGCTTTTACTGCACGATTAAGCTTTTAATTCAAAACGAGCAAACGACAAAACATGGAAAAGAAAATTGCGATATCTAACACAAGATAGACAAAGTTTAATATATAATAATAACACTTACGCGTCAAGAAATCAGTAGCGAACAAAATGACACAGCTTCCACGCCAACCTCCCGAATACCAATGGTCAGGCAATTCAAAAAGTTCGTTATCGCTTAACATTCATGCTATGCTCAGAGACTTTTTAAGTGTGCATCTTGTTAAGCAATATTTTTGAATATGAATAATACACATTTAGGTTGACTTTCCATACGTCCCGATTTTACACCAGGACAGTTAAAAAAGGTCATCTCATACATTTTCGTTGGTTTCAAACAAAAATGTCTGGTGGAAGATTAAAAAAAAATTTTTTTGGCTGTCATTGCTTAGAGCTTTATAATTATGGTAAGCCTAAAAATAAATAAAGCAAAAAGACTCGGGTAAAAATATTTTAATAAGCCTTTAGGACAATGGTTACTCACCTTTGGGTTTCAAGTCAATTTTAGTACTAGAACCTTATTTTTATAAAACGTTTATTTCAACAATATAATTAGTTTTTAAACATACCACTATATACAATACATGTTACTGGTTAATCCATGCTTTAAATTTCGTACTAAGCTACAAAACGAAATAAATAAAATGTTAGTGCTTATAATTTTAGTGGAAAAAACTTTTACAAATATAAGTGGAAGTAAAAGTGAAAAGATAAGAAAAAAACAATGGATTAGGTCCAAATTAAGGTACATTTAGTTTCAGTCAATAACACATTTTGCGCTATGGCGTTCTTTCTGTGCTTATATTTAAATTTAAGGTTGTTTTTATAGTAGGCTTGTAGATATACAAGATTAGTTCGTTAGTGTGATTACGAGTAATATTTTTATAGTATGAAAATGATAATGTTCTTCTATTGTTGCTATTTAAAGGTAAATGTAATAAGTTGGTACTTAAAGGTATATCTATATAATATATTTTATGATTAGTATAAAAATGTGTATTATGTATTATTTTGATGATCTTCAATTTGAAAAAAGTATTGTTACTGGTATTACTTTGTACAAACATGTGTTTTAAGATGGATCAAAGATTTATTTTTGTGGTAAGCGTGCTTTTTCTAATAAATATCAGTCTAAAAGCCGCAATGGCGGCAAGCTCCGTTGTGTGCTTATTAAATAAGCTTGGATTCTTGGGCACCGCAATAAATGTATTAGAGTTTATTTTAAATATTTAGTAGGCCCACTCTTAGCTGTAATTACAGTTGCAACCCTTTTTGGCATACTGTCAACTAATGATTAGCAGTTTTTTTTCTCCATTCCATTTTTCTCGCAGATCAATTTTGGGTGTGCAATTATTTTGGGCAACTTTTTCTCTTAATTTTGCCTATAAATGCTCTATAGAATTTAGGTTTGGTGATCCCTTTGACGCAAACCAACCCCTGCTTTGTAGGGAAATATGCCACGGAACGTTTTCTTGCTAGAATCGGATATTGCTTATTACATATTACATTGCTTAGAAATATTATCAAGTAGGAATCCATCAAAGTGGATATAACATTGAAATATAAATGTCACTATTCATACTACCCTCGCAAGTGTACAGTTTCTCTACTCCTGCTGCTGCCATGCAACCCCAGAACATAACGCTTCCACCGCAATATTTTACTTTAGGTACTACGCAATCAGTATTTTTCTCTGACTCTTCGACGCTTCGTACTACACCATGGGTCCCAAAAAGTTATAGCTTTTAAAAAATATTTTTTTTTTAATTTTTTTTTTAAAACATACGACACCAGGGGTAGCAAAACAATAAAAAAATTGGTAAAAATATATTTATTTTTAAAAACCTAATGCTTTAGAATTTTTTAATTAATTTAGTTTTTAATATTTTTTTTATATTAACCAAATTTAGTTTAAAATTATTTTAAAGATGAATTCATCTAACCAAATAATAAAATTATAATTAAAAATAAAAACCTAAATCACGCAACTGTTAGTTAAGCGATACTGGACAATTTAACCTGCAATATTTAAAAAAAATCAAGTGAGCAATTAAAAACCACAAATTCCTCTATATGTTCTCATAATTACGTCTAAAACAACCTTTTAAAATATATCGGTCAGGCTATGCACTTGTAAAGAGTTACACGCCATTTTAAGCGGTGCCCCATTATTATGGCCAAAGCTGTATATAAACACGAATTTTTTCAATTTAAGATGTGATCTGTATAAATTATAAATGGCCCGAGAAAACTTATCTTAGTATATCCAGGTATAATTTTACGCGGTATAGATTGGTTATTATTTAGTGTAACAATATAGCTTCTTATTCTTAGGTATTGGTGTATTAAGAGTAGCAAATAGTCAGGGGTTTTGTATTTGTATAGTTTGTGATCCAAACCGTCACGCCATACTGCATCGAAAGCTTTTTCTAACATTAAACTTACATTAAAAGGCTTGCACTCTTTTAATGTTAAAATTAGCGCATATATGCTTTATCAAACTAATTAATTAATGTGTTATTGAGTGATTTTATGAGATTTATTTAAACGCATAAGTATTATTTTTTTAAATACTTTAATAACCTGCTCTATATTAAAATAAAAGAACACTACACTGAGAATAAAGAATCAAGCGGATGATTTATAATCTGTATAGAGCTTAGGTATATTTGCCTCATCAATTAAAGCTACCTTTTTATTATTCTTTTATTTTTTATTTTTATATTTGCATACTCTTTAATTAAAGGAAAAAATTGGGCTTTGTTGTTAAATTAGCAAGAAAGCGCCCAAATTTAAGTAATAAACATTTATGTTAATAAAAATAAAATATAAATTGCTTACATGCAACTTATCACTTCTGCAGAATTTTGTTTTGAAAGAAAAGCACTTATTTTTTTAAAACGAATGGAAAACAACATAATGCAATAAACATGCAGCATAATATAGTAAAGTGGTACCAAAGCAATTCTAATTTCCGACCCCTCTCCCTCCTTTCCTGATTTTATTGAAAATGTTGTCGGAATCAATGAAAAGACGTTTTTATAATCGTCAACGTTATTGAAATAAAATTATTCGTGGTTACAATCTTAATACAGGTGTGAATAAGTATTTTTGTCTGCATGTTGGTATAAATATATTTTAATGTAAAATACTTTTAAGAAACTTTAAATATACGAATTCAATGTGAGGTGTGCACTTGCAAAGATTTTACAGTTTCTTTTACAATGGACTTTGTTGCAAATGCTAATAATGTGTAATAACATTAATCTTATTATTATCGCTTTCTTTGAATATTATTTTATTATATTTAATAATATATTGCTTATTTTATTATATATATTGATTTTTTTTTGTATTATATATAATTTCACGTTAATAAATAACTTGTATTTTTGGGGTCAGAATTTAATTACAGTTGTGGTCAGAATGTATATAAAAGGGCAAAATACATCAGTCAGGTTAAATATTAGATATTCAGAATTTTTATTAATTGGATAATATTATTTTTAAATTAAACAAAATGTTAGTGCATATAATTTTAGTGGAAAAAACTTTTACAAATATAGATGTCAACTCAAGCCAAGCGCGGCTTTTGTCGCCACTCTGTCGTTATTCCAGCTTCGTTCGTCGCACAGAATATTTTGGCGTCCTATATAAAATTAAATTGATTCGTTAATAGTCATGTATGAGGTGTTCAATATTCTAACTAACGCTTGCTCGCTATCGCTCGCTAACTAATTAACTCTAAAATTACTAATGTATTATTCATAAATATTATAACATAATTTTTAACTCATATGGTCGTCCTATATTTTTGTTTTGACCTTATACAATTTTTATTCTAACCATGTGATATTTATCCTGACACTGAATAACATAATTATTACCAGGCTGTAAATAAAATTATGATTTCTGATCCAAAATTTGATTTTTAATCTGACTCAGTTGAATTTAATTTGTTGCATTAATAAAGTCCTCTCTGTCGTTTTAAATACAAATAAGCTCGACGTCACATTTCTCAACCGATTATCATAACTAACACGCAAGACCGAACTTATGATTTTTAATTATCAATTTACGTTTTTACACAATAATGACAATCTATTTAAAGATTACGTCCGATACTTTTTGTATAAGCAAAATGTTACAATCGATGTATGTTCCCGATTAACTAACTGATTCGTACAATTACAATTCTAATACATTTACTGCATGTTTTAAAACTATATCATATATGTATCATAAATTTATCTTATAACTAAGATATCAAACAATACATTTAAGAAACATGATAGATTTTTTGTACATCAATTTGATGTACAATTAAAATCAATCATATTACTTAAATGACAGAAAATATATTTTTTGATATCTTAGTTAGAATTTGTTCCTTATTTTATGATACGATAAATAAAGTTTAATACAAGCTTCTAATTCAAGTAAATATGTTATCTACATAAAGCTGGTGACGTAATTACACTTTAAGATATTAAAGTTTATACTAAAGTGGCCTAATGTAAATATGTTATCTACATATAAAACAATATTATCTAGAACATAAACACAAGTGAATGAAACACATCGATGGTAAAATAAAAACTGTACGACTAAACATCCGGCAAATATAACTTTTATGCAATTTATCAAAACAACATCAACATCAGTGTGTAAATAAGTCAACGCTAACTATGAGTAATGCATACACAATAGCGATCAAAAATCTGTTATTAAAATGTTACATTATATTCTGATTCATAACTGCTTTGTGCTGTGTGTTCTGAATGTTTACCCAATGATGTCATGAAACTCGACACTTTGCCTACTTATCTTACTTTTATATACACATAAAAAACAGGGTAGATGTCGTATTTCATAGTTTGTATAGATATTTGACAAACTTTTTGCTATCCTTATTTATTTTACTTTAACTAAAACGTCTTTATTGTATCAGTGTTTATGCAATATTTTTTTTAAGTTTGAAAGTGCAGTAAATAATGAGTCTTAATATTAAAGTTTCACTAAATTATGTTATATAATAAAGAGGTTACAGAGATTTATTCTATAGTATATAAAGTCCAGAAGTATATTTTATAGTATCACGGCGAAATCATCCCCATGTAAGCGTTACAATTGATCGTTATATCATAACTTCATTACATAGTTACAGTTAAAAGAGCCTTCCGAAAATCCAAAAAAAAAATTTTCACGTTTTTGGTCCATGTATACCAAGATACTTCGCATTATTGTAAAATTTACATACTGAGATATAATCTGATTAAATTTAATACAAAACTTTCATAGCGCATTTCAGATTATCTATAGATTATTTTATGCTTTTCTCACTTATTTGAATATTAATTATATTAGGCAGAACCAACCCCTAGCTTATTTAGTGGCCCACATTTGACATTTTTAAATTTATAGTAATTCAAATTAACTACATAATATTATCTGTCGTATTATAATAATTTAATAAATTTAAAATAGTGGACCAACGCTATAATTTTTTTTAATAGACTTCATGAGATATTTATCTTTATTAGTTTATGTAATTTAATGCGTAAATAAAATATATTAAGTTTATTTATAAAAGCCTTTATTTAATACCGATTTTAAACATCATATAAAAATACAATAAACTACTTATATTCATTATTTTTCTGATCTCGCCAACTCCGAAGATGTTTATTCACCTGAAAAATATTATATATTAATTTTTGTTATTAAACTGTATATATCAATTTAAAACCACATACCAAAAAACATATTATAAAATGTCCGTTTGTTAAAATATTAGAAAGTACTGAGACTATGTATAAATTCATATGCTTATGGTATAGGTTTTAATAAATATATTAAAATTACTTACTACTGTCGACCTCATTGTCAGAACACAATAGCATTTTCTCAATCTCATCTTCTAACTCGAGTTCTATTTCTATAGAACTTTTTCCCTCGTCCTTGTATTCGTCAACATTCTTCAACAGCTTTAAAAGTGGGTGTTCAACTTCGTAATTTGACTTGGCTATCTGCGACTTTCTCGATGAAGGAAAATACCAGTCATACTTCTTCTGAAGATATGCGGAAGAATCCGAAGAGGATTCAGTATCGTCAGAGTCCGACCCAATCGCATTATATTCATTTCTTTGGTCGTCGCTCTTCTCTTTTTCTGTAGCTTTGCCTTCCTTCTCGTCCATTCTTTGTTTCATAGCGTTCAGGTCGATCTTTTTTTTTAATTCGTCAGCAAGATCCCACGCATCCAATGTTTTTTCGCAAAAAGGTAACACCAATGGATTACATTCATCATAATAAACGCCAACTGGAATCTTTCCCTTCTTCAGCACAAACATCAAGAGTCTCTCAGCTTCGAGCTTTGAGATTTTCAGAACGCTTTTCTTACTCGCTTCGGCCATTTCGATCTGAAAAAATTACAAAAAATCGATAAGTCAACATTCAGTTGCACATACATAAAGTAACTTTAAAAAACCGATATTTTAAATAATAATTACATTAACAACCAATATTTTTACACGTACATACATACGCGTCTAGACAAATATGAATTGATACAATAACAGTATACGTACAAAGTTTCGATAAGTATTGTATTAAGTACTCGTATGAGAAAATAGCTATGTTTATATTATACGATTGCATATTATTATTGTTAATTAGGTTAAACTAAGCTAGATTATGTTTTAAAATATACGGCAAAGTAATACTAAAGTAAAATATAACAAATCAATGACGATTAATTTGAAATACATCTTGAAAACTTAAAAAGCACGCCGCGCGTAATGATTAGATAAGACACTTACGCGGGAGAACAGCAAAGTGACAGGTCTCACACTCCGCTGTTCGATGACAAATGACTAATAACCGACTGGTCAGGTACATTTATAATAGAAATTATAGGCGCGAATTTTTTTATCTGGCAACTCATGCTTAAGGTATGATGATAATTAAAATTAAATTATCAAGTTTAATTTTACGTATCGCAAATACTTTTATAATTTTTAAAAAATAACTACGTTTAATAAATCTAATTTTATTAATCATGTAATTTTTATTACATTAATTAAATACAGTGAAAGTTGTCTACGGTAATCCATTTGCGAAAGATCACTGCCGCCATTAGTACTTGGGCCCTACGAGTCCAATCCAGCTTTTAAGTGCTGGATGAGCGGGAACTACGTTATTTGTTAGAGTCTCAGTAGTATTTCTCCCGAGTGTTTTGGGAAACGTTCTCCTGGCTATCTGAAAATCAGTTGAATTGCATTTGCGTAGCATTAGTTTTGCATGCTATTGCATTTCGGTGCGCTTCGTCCTTGTTACATTACTTTTAGTCATGCCTTAATTTCAGCTTTAGCTCTCGGTCCCTAAGGGCCGAGCCAGTGGCGTAGCTATGAGGGGGCGGACCACCCCGGGCGGCACTTGCTTAGGGGCGGCATATTCGCGATGGGATCGTCTAGTGTGGTTCTTAGCCCTGAATGCACTAAAACATATATAAATCCACAAATAACAAGAGCTTAATAATAACCAATTTATTATTTTCTTATTTATTTTTTTATTTTATTATGTAATTAAAAAAGAGGACAATAATTTTATGGTTTTGTAACTAAAAGATAGATATTATATTTTTAGTGATATCCGAAGCTAAAACATTTGCTTTATTTTATGTCATGCGTGAAAAATGTTTTTTTTTCTTAAGCAAAATATTTTTATAACAGGAAATAGTTTTATTAAAGCTTCGTCTAACAGTAAGTGTCCTATTTATTATTTTATTTTATGGTGCTTTTATCCCCGTTTAGTTTGGGTATATTGAGCATAATTGTTTCCTTCCCGTCACCGACGAGTCTGTGCGTCCACCTTCCCTTGGTGGACTCGTCCTATCTACGCTGCCATCTGTTTTGTCCGTTGTAGATCTCCTGTCTCTCCTGGGCGAAGAGATCCAATGGTGGTATGCCACATATCGCCAGTACGGCGTCCTCGGACACGGTTTTGTACGCGGAAGCCTCCCTTAATGGGCTTCGTCGCTGAACTCTTGCTAGGGCGAGGCGCTTGTCACCTCCGCTCTCGTACTCCAGCAGCCTGTCCGTGAGGTAGTTTTCGACAAGCCTCACCAGGTATACTGGTGTATTTTTGTCCTTCAACGTCTTCAGCGCTAATTGCCAAAGCACTGGGTCTGGTCTCTTTGATGTGCTGCGGGAATAGGCTGTCGACTATCCCTTCCACGTTGCTCGAGTCTTCGAGGTACGGGTTGACGGTCGCTTTACGCAGCATCTTTCTAACCAGTTTATATGATATACCCCACGGATCTGCGGTCAACGTGGTGCACAGTTCTCCCAGCATCGAGACTTGCTCGTGCTAATTTCGATACTGAGGGCCTACCAGGCTCTTTTGAACTCCTCTCTCAATATCTCATCTCCTTGGTGGGCCTTCGCAGCGGTCCCTTTCTTCGGGGCACGGACTCAAGAGGTCGTTGGGCGCCTTCACGGTGACCTCTGTTGTTGCTGCGCTTCGCGCTGAGTCGATAATTATATTACTCTTGGCAGCGACCGCCTCGTCAAGACGTTTTGTGTTGAATTTTCGTACCACCCAACCGCGATTTGTAAGCAGCGGTCTTGGCCTCGGGGCTAGGATTGCTAGCTTAAACTATGTAGTAGTGGTCGCTAGCTGAGTAGGTGCTCTCTAGCACCTTCCATCTAATAATGCGGTTAGCTATCGACTTGCTGACGAAGCTCACGTCCAATATGGAGCCGCTGTCTCCCCGTTGGAACGTGAAAGCGCTTCCTCGATTGCCCACGTGCAGGTGCATGCCGTTGCTTTGTGTCCATCCTGTCCGCAGCAGAAACGCTCCTTCGTCGGTGCATTTGATTGCAATGTGGCTGAGCCCACGAAATTTGTAGCAGCGCTCCTGATGTATGACTGCCCGCACTCGACTGTAGACCTAACCGACGCGGACTTTCCCCGTTCTCAGGAGCGCGACGGCTACCTCCCTGTTTAGGGTCACAACTGCCGTCTGAGTGCCTCCGTAGGAGAGCCTCAGCGATATGACCTGGGCGTCCTTCGGCTCTGGTATCTCAGCAGCAATTGTCTATTTTCAGTAGCGTAGCTAGGGTATGTACCGCTCAGGGTGATCCTTAAAATTGCCACCCCCTCCCCCATACATTTTTTTGCAAGGACATAAAATAATAAATTGGTTATTAATAATCTCTTGTTATTCATGGATTTGTATATATTTTAGTGCATTCAGGGTTAAGAACCGCACTAGACGATCCCATCGCGAATATGCCGCCCCCAAGCAAGTGCCGCCTGGAGCGACCCGCCCCCTCCACCTTCCCATAGCTACAACACTGCCTAATTTACTTTCTCTATCGACGTTCTTCCGTCGGGGTCCCTCGGAGCAACTCGCATCTGCGGAGGTTTCTGCGCCTAATACAGTGTTTATAGATATTAGAAGCTCCTCCGTTTGTTGTGAACCGCACTTCAACTCGAGAAGCACCTCTCCGCTTCTCGACTGCCGGATCCGTGTGACCTCCATTTTTTTGAAAATGGTCACTCCCTTCCAGATCGCGCGGATCTCTTCCGCATACGTCACCGCGCCCGTAGGTACGGCAATTGCCTTGTTTCTCGGGCCAGGAGGAGCTCGCACTGTCGTTGCGCACTTCGCAGGAGCATTCTTCTTTGCTATGCTGACGACCTTCTTCGTGATGACCTTTGCCTGTGATAACCTTGCCTGGGCATTCTTCCTTGCTGGGGCCTGCGCCTGAGCAACCCTCTCCACTGTGCTTCTTGGCGCCCTTCTTTTCCTGTTTTTTTGCAAACTTCCAGACACGAGCATGGACGCAGGCCCATGCGTGGACTCAACAGACGCCGGCGTTGTCTCTCCCGCGGCCCTCGCAGTGCGCCACGTGCAGTCTTCTAGTTCCATGATGCACATTTTGCTTCAATAACCCCCCTCCTTGATGGGGGAGTAGACATTTCTATGCTCCTTTATGAATCGCTCAAGGTTTGCGATTGCAGCTTTAAGCCGCAACCTGCTTTCTCCATCCCACAACCCTCCAGCTTGAATGGGCGTGGGAAAATTTATGAAAAACCTTCCCAACAACCAAATTTGGAGTGTCGCATGCAGCATTCGAAATTTTCCGGAAAATTCTGAAAACCACTAGGGCCTTCATATGTCGGAAAATCCTAAGCCCCCGAAAAATCCGACTTTTCCAGGCGGCTTCAAACGCTTTCAAGTTCACGAGCGCACAAGCACTTCACTGGCAGCAATCAGCTGACCCTCAAGGTCTGCCGTACGTCAAGGAATGCGCCCTCTTGGTGGCGATTCGATCATTATTATTTTGTATATCAGAATTTTTTTTTCTAATAATAATCTTGGTTTACGACCTATTAACCAATACAGCTTACGAAGCTGGTGTCCTAGTTGTTTCTTCTGTTTCAAATGTGAGTTCTCCGAGACGAATCTTCAAAATTATAATATATGTATATGCACATCATGTATATTTGATTCTGGTCCATTTTTCAATAAAGAGGCTATACTTTATTTATCTTTTGTTAATACAAAAGATAAAAAAGTATAAGTAAATTTTATGAAAATAAAAAATATAAATAAATAAAGAACTAATGTTCATATTTTTTATTTTCATAAAATTATATTATTAATTTCGTGGTATCTGTAGGATTACGTGAGAGATAAAACCCTTAAGCGCTTCATACTGTATAATAAAATGATTTTTATAATTCTAATAAAAGAAAATTCATCAAATGGTGCCTATATGGCTACTAATTAAGTATAACTCAAGTCGGCCGTATAACAAATTTGATAATTGCTATTCTTTCACTAATAATTTTACTTATTTTAATTAGCTAAGAATTGCTTCTGGTATTTGACTTTTTATTAAATTCCTCTCTTTTGTAACCGTGCACACCTTCAAGTTGTCTGTTAAGACACGTTATCGCTAAACCCTTACACAAGAGAATTTTGGAACAAATATTGCACATTTCGAACCCTTATTGACAATTTTAACACTTATCGTAACTTTTTCTAATATAGATGGGCTATTCCGAAAAATATAAAAACATTTTTTAATAAAATAAATGTAAAGCGTTAAAAAAAGAATTACTCAATAAATCCCGTTACAATCAGAATTGTGTATTTCAAAACCACGCTGACGCAACATATGTACACCGAAGCAAATTATAGCTTATATGCAACATTTGCAAATATCAACTCGGATAGTCACAACAATACATTAATTTATAAATTAAGATTCACCATATTTTTTTAAATAGTTTTAATTTTGAAAAAATTCCATTTAAAATAAAATATTTTAAGTATTTAATTATTATCCCTCAGAGGGCCCAATCTGGGCCCTCTGCTCAATTAATGACATAAATACGGTAGTTACAAAAGTCTTCTTCTGTATGCAGATGATTTAAAATTGTATTAATGCATTCGATCTATTTCGAACTTCTTCTCTCTACATAGTGATTTAGATTCTTTATGGAATGGGGCTTCCGTTGACCATCTACCCTTTAGTGTCGGAAAGTGGGAACATTTTAACTAGAGAAACTTCCATTAAAGATCTCGGAATCATCTTTTAGAGAAAGTGGAGGTTATATCTACACATACACGACGTCTGTGATGCAAAAGCAATAAAATCGTGCAACGGCGCCGACACAAATTTATTGCTTTTGACGTGAATTTTTGACTTCTGAGACGTGATAACTGTTTTTGCGCTCTTCTATTGACCAAAATTCGATTTGAATATACTTTGACCAAAATTCTTATATCAGAAGTGGTTTAAATATACTTTGACAAACACTCCTACATCTATGGAGCAACATACAAAATAAAACGCTTGTTTGTACTTCTTCTATCGCTTATTTACCCCTGAGAGATCGGTTGGATTAATTTGTAACTCAAACCTCACCTAATGAAAGTACTAAAACTATGATTTGTTAGGTTTGGGGTTGAACAGCTAATGGATGCTTCGCAACTGTCAAATTGAATTTGATAAACATTTGAGAGAAGCATATAATTTCACTAGTTCCTATCAGTTAAATTATATTTTTGATAAGATAAATATATATCTATTGGTGAAATGAAAAGCGATAGGAGTTTCCTTGCACATAAATAAATTATTCTGAAAATTCACGTAATTATTTTCAATCAGTGTACAAGTGGACTTATATACATAGATTTTGAAAAGGCATACGATAAAATTAATCATGCTTTACTTGTGAAAAAATGATCTTATTTCGAGTTTTCTTAAAGCTTTATAAACATATTCCCAAATTACTTGACCAATAGATATCAGTTCAAGTATAAAAACGATATAAGACCTATACTGGAGTACCTCAAGGATCCAATTTAGGTCCATTGCTGTTTCTACTGTTCATTAATGACATAGAAACAGAAATGCATCATTTAATATTTTTATTATATGCGGATGACTTAAAAATTTTCAATAAAGTGCAGTCGATTTCGGATTCCCTCGACCGGCAGGAGGATCTTAATTTTTTCTGGAAGTGGGGTAGCTATAACCAATTGCCTTTCAGTGTAAAGAAATGTCACAACATTTAATTTTTAAGGTCGTTGCTGCCGGTGGAATATTCCTACCATATCTTTTTCTTTGCCAAGGATTTAGACGTGACTTTCGAAGAACGTTGGAAATTTTACCAGCACATTGCAGAGACTCACAGCAGTTCATTCAAAATGCTCGGTTTTATCTTAAGAAATGCGCGCTAATTCATAAAAACTTTAGTATTGCGCACTCTTTATGATGCTCTAGTCCGCAGCATACAAAAAACAAGCTTTATTATTTGGATTCCAGGCATAATGGGTCAATGTAATGAATTGAAGCTAGAAAGAGTACAGCGTAATTTCTTACAATATTTATACTTGAAGGAATAAGGGTATTCTCCGTTCTTGTTTTCCAGAGCTTTTATTCTGGGAGTGCTGAAATACGTTTTTTGTCAAATCACAGAAGTGTATATAATTAAACACTTCTGGAAATTGCTTTTCGGTGCTCGAGCAGCTCTAAAAGTGGGTTCCGGAAGGTGATTATAGTTCTCGGTCGCGTCCACTGTTCTTCCCTATAAAGTCTAGAACTAGAGCACTTGCCAATTCTTCTATGGCAAAGGCCGTTCGTCTGTTTAATACTGTTCATAAAGATTCTGACATTTTCTCGTGCACGTATAAGGTTTTGGTTCAATTCGTATGGGACAGTGCACACCTGTTGAGCTGATTTGTGTCTGATCTTTTATCATGTGTATATGTGTATGTTTGCGTATATGAATTTGTATATATGCATATGTATATATTTTTATACTATTTATTTATAGTATGTTATTGGTTAATTAAATGTAATATTGCTTTTTTAGTAAAAAAATGCTTGTTCCAATATTTTTTCATGTCTTTAGACTTTGTCTGGTAATTAACACTTGTAGTTTTTATTATATTTGTTTGACTTATACAGTTGCTACAGATTAACACCGTTGTAATGCATTGGACTTCTTTTTTTAAATAAATAAATGTATGGTTGAAATAGAGAAATATATTATATAAAAAACTGAATGTAAATGTGAAATTCATCATATCTTATTTATTGATTGAATTTTTTTTCATATCTAGTGCCCATTGTGTACTATTGCTAGGTTGTGTATTTTTTTCTTAAATAAAAGATTATTTGTTAATTTTAAAATGCCTTTATTGGATAAATGCTTTTAATTAATGTAAAACTCGCAAAAAATATGTATATATATATATATTAGTAATCATATGCTACTCGTAGACTTCAGATGTTCATATTTTGCATCTGAAATCTGGAGACTTTCGAGCGCATCTTCTGCTGGTGTATTATATAATATTATATAAGTTAGGTATTTTATGACTTAAATATAGGTTATAATGTAATGTATTTTTATAATACTTGAGTAGTAAATAGAATAATGTAGAATATTAAGCTCATGAAGAATAAGTTTTAAGGTCAGATTTTCACTCCTATAATTATTCGCTTGAGGTTCCTCTGACCGAGACGTTGCGAAATTAATAATCTACTGAAACACATTATTAATTAATTATTTTATTAAATTATATATGTGAATAAAACTATATGGCAAAAACCTGTAACTTTTTGATAAATAAATAATAAAATCATATACTATTGTATATGATATACATTTATGCTCATTTTTGTATCAATTCACAGGTTTGTGGCATAAGTTTTTAAATTAAATTAAACTATTTACCGTCAGAGTCGTAGTCCCATGAATGAGTCACTATGAGACTTTCAATGTTCAACTCAAGTGTCCCATCGATGGAAATCACACTCTCGTTGTCATCGTCGTCCTCATCCAGAACTTCATCATCCTCATCATAGAGATTTAAAATCGCTAAAATTGGGCGTTCATCTTCCGGCTCCTCTACTTGTTCTTCAGGGATCTCATTCTTTGGTTTTTCTTCTTTCACTTTTTTTGCATCATCTTGTTTGGTCGAAGGTTTTGCTTTTTCTTCGACATTAGCCGTATCTTTGGCTTCTCCTTTTGGAGCGATTTTTTTTTCTGCTGCATCTTTCACTTCTCCTATTTCATCACAATCCATTTTCATTGCATCCTTCGCTTCCATATCTTTTTCTTCGCCTTTGACCACAGATAGACCGGTATCTTCCTTTTTTTCATCACAGTCCATTGGGGAAATATCCTTTCCTTCTTCTTCGATAGACGCCATACCTTCAGCTTCTTCTTTTACAGCAGATATTTGTCCTGCCGGATCCTTCTCTCCTTTTTTCCCCTCAATGTCCATGTTGATCGTATTCATCGCTTTTACTTCAACGCAAGTCGTAACTTTGGCTACTGTTTATTTCAATCTGGAACAACACAAAAAATCGGATTTGAAATCGGTTCGATGCGTCTGATTATTTTATATATTTTACATTTATAAATACCATATATAGAAAAGTATAACAAAATAAAAAAAGTATATAAACTTACAATAAAAATAATAAAAATCGACGAAAAATAATAATTATTCGTCTTCGCTCGCAATGTGTGCTTGTGTCTGACGTGTAATTAGCTTAGATTGTGGTAACCAACCCCTTTGGAGGTGAAAACCGGCAGATATAAGTACACGTATGTTAGCATAGTATATTAAATAATATATAAATATTCATAATATATAGTATAGAATGTAAACATAATTGTCACATAACAAAAATGGCCGATAGCGGCTAGACATTAGCGAGCTTAATTACGCCTTAATTTAAGCGGCCACACACGTTACGATAGACCTGCGCAGATTGACCGAAGATTGGTTGTCAAGCCCACAGACGTTCCGCAAAATTTGAATTATTTCAGCGAACGTGCCGTGGCGTACTTGAATGTCTCGCTTCGACGCCTAGCACAGAACTGAGAGCTAGTCACAACCTGTACAGGTCGACGCGAGACAGACAAGTACCTCACGTTCGATGAAAAAAAAAACAAATTTTGCGGAGCGTCTATTGGCTAGCCCGATCCCTGGTCAACCTATGCAGGTTGACGTAGACCAGAGAGGTACATGGAGACCTCTGGTCTTCCGCCTTTAGAATAAAATAAAAGGAACTGAAAATAAGAATCAATTATTTAAATTTTCAAAGGAAACACAGAAATATTTGTACAATCATATAACATAAATTTTAAAAAGCAATAACTACAAAAAAAGTAATAAAATTGAAATTGATTGTTCAATGATTAAGATATTAAATGAGGTAAAAAATATGTTAACGTTATCTATAAATTATAATACAAGACATGCTGGTCCATTACTGCAAAGATTTTTGTTTTTATATTGTTTAGCGTATAGATCTCCAAACAGGGATCGAAACTTAATAATGGAATTCATAAATGATATTTCAGAATAAAGTTCTGATCAAATTTTTAATACTGATTTAATTGGAGACCGGAATAAATATTTTTACACGTCAAAAATATTAAAATGGGAAAATATATGTATATATTTTACGACAATGTGTTAATGAAAATACAAGGAAAAATAAAACACTCGAAAACATCAATTGATTTAGTTTTTAGAAATAGTAAAAGAAAACATTGTAAAATAAAATTAATTTCAATAAATACTGATCATTTAATTGTACATATAATTTATATAGAAAAACATAATGTAATTAAGGTAAATATTTTTTTTTACCAAATTAAGATTAGAATTATAAAAATGCGATTAGTATTCAGATAACATGTATGTTAATATGATATGAAACAATATTTAAAGAATATTGTAGATACTAAAATTAAAAGTCAGTATAATTTTAAAATAGATTCAACCCAAAACCGTGGTTTAATGTGCTAAATTAAAAATGGAAAACATACCAACAATGTAGAAATATGGCAGTCAAAGCATTAGGAATAACTTGAAAAGGCGATAGATAAAATAAAAAATGACTTTAATAATTAGTTTAATAATTTAGTACAATACAATAATGAGACATTAATGTAGAATTTAGTGAATTTAAATCAGTATCTTTAGCACAACATAATTTATAAATTAAAAAAAGGAGCTATTACTTATGAATTATATATAATTAAAATTACAGAAACTTGAGAAGTACTAGGACTTAAAATACAATATTTACCTAATTTTTATATACCTAAAATAAAAAATAGTGAAAAGGTTAAGGAAATGAGACTAATTAACATCTGCCTAATATAGAAATAGTGAATTTGGTGAACAATTAAAGGATTTCATTATTTATCAAAACATGCTAAGTGAACAACAAAGGGATTTAGATAAAAGCTGCATTACAAGTAGTTATAAATGATTGGTTGTTAGCGAAGGATACAAAAAAAATTATTTGAGCAGTTTTCTTGTAGATAAGAAATAAAATCTTAAGGAGCATTGTATTACATATCAATAATAAATTATTATTGATATGTAATACCAATGTGAATTTTTTACTAATTATTATTAATAATCAGTAGAAAAATCGGTATATTATCCAGAATGAAAAATATGTTAAATATAAACACAAAAAATATCAGTAGTATTATATTGCTCCATTTTAATTATTGTGCAACAATATTAGATATGTTTTATAAATTGGATAAAAGGATGTTGCACAAATTACAAAATAGTGCAATGAGAGTCTTCTTAAATAAAAATTGATTGTAGAAGTACGATTAATAGATTGGAATGGTTGAATGTTTAAGAAATATTAAAGATGAACGTTTAAGTATTTATATATAAGTTAGAAAATAATATGTTACCAGAGTATTTCAATAAGTATTTAATAAGAAAGGTGTATATATATATATATATATATATATATATATATATATATATATATATATATATATATATATATATATATATATATATATATATATATATATATAATACTAGAAATAAAGACAATTTAAGGATAGTTAGGTAAAAAAAAATTATGTAGGGAGGTGTGAATTTGTATAATAATATTCCTAGGACAATCACCAAAAATAAAACTGTAGCGGGTCTTCTAAATAGAATAAAGAAACACCTACCTGCATTAATAAATAAATTATAAAATTAAGTTTTTTTATTTTCTCCTAATGTTTATATAATGTATTATAAATATTTATTTAGTGTACAAATTAGCTATATTAGCTTAATAATAATAAGTAATTAGTTCATGTTTATAATCATTTTAGGAAAAGTTTAATCAAATTGTTGAATGTAGCAAAAAAAGGGGGAACAAGTTTGGAATAATAAATATTGAAATACTTAATTTGTATTTTAGTTTAATTTTTTTTTATTATTTGGATATCAAATACTTTTATATTATTTATATATGGATTACAAAAATAAATTCTCAAAATAGTGAAAAAGTGTGACGAAAAAAGTGCTACTCGTCTGAGACTGGAGAGGAAGTTAGAAAGTTAGAAAAAAAAAATTCACAGTAGACACACTAACTATTACACACTAAAACTCTAACAATAAATTTGTAATACTATATTGAAAAAGGTATATAGAAAAATTCAGGCACGACTCTCGTTCGTCTGAGAGGGAGCACATCATAGTTGCCATAGCAATCAATTACCCTTTTAATATCATACGCTCGTCTCTTGCCTCTTTGTGATTTTGAACCCTGTAGTACTTTTCAACCCTCTGAACATTTCCCCCTACGATCTCTAATTATCGACCCATAAGCTCTCGGTCCGTCCGTCAGGCTAAATATATTACAAAACAAAGTAATCAAACATGATATTAATAATGAAATCTTTGATAGTGAATAATTAGGATTCGGATAAGACCAACTATATTAGGTTGCAAAACATATTATCATATTTAAATTAATTTAATTAATATAATTTAAAAACAATAAAAACTATTGTATATGTAAAATTCTAAAACCCTCTTTGTTGTATTCCCTAAGGTTTAAATTTATAATCCCCAACGAGCTATAAATATACTAGTCAATTCAAGTCACACTAAGAGTATATTAATAAGGTTTGTTCGTAAAATGGATAAAGCTTTTCTGTCGACAAATTAGCAAATGTTAATAATAAATCTCCATATTAGCAAACCAAACTCATGTTAGATTATATGATGTGCGTGGTACTTAAATAGAATATATCGAGACAAGACGACAATAAGATTCAAGGAAGCAACATCTAATCAATAATCAATAGCTCGCAAAAACAGCATAAATTTTTTTTTAACAACATTAAAATAAAATATTTAGATATCACATAAAACACGCAGGTAAATTATATTATATTATATTTGGAAGATTAATCAATTACGCATATAGATTTACACAATAAAAATTACAATTAAAGCGCAGCGGTTTTGTAAACATGAAATCACGAAACAGTAATCTTAATAATAACATAAACCTCTTATATTTTATAATTGAAAGAGAAAATCATTACAGTCGTGAAAGGCTATTCGCATATAAATGATCCGTATTTCATAGAAATGGAACCATGAGTGCCGCAAATAATTTTCTCTAAGAAAATAAGTTGTTATGCTAAGCGCAAAGTATGAATAGGGTGCAAAATTCACCCCGTGCTACGCAGTTCGAACACATATATATAATACATAAATGGTAAATAATTGGCATATATAATCTTAATATTTGCTTTGTGTCTGTAGCGTTTGTGTAATAAATAAAAAATATTTCATCTATAAATATCGGCTCGCGATCAGTCGTGTATGTGTTATCGATTGAGAGCAAAATTTCAAAACAAATTATTAAAACGTTGTATTTATATACAATATATGTATATGTTTACTGGGCGGATACACGTTGTTATCGCTATTGAAATATTCCGCACTAATTGGAGGAAGGGGAAGGTGAAATATTGACCTGCACCGGGCGACGGATCCTTGTCAGAGCGCTACAGCTACACACGATTTCCGAAGCACAGATTTTAGAAAATGGTAAAACAGAAATCGAGATTAAAATTAAAAACAAATAATAGTAGCAATAAAAACGCTTACGTGACAGAGCAAAATGTGCCAGCCGGGAAGATGACGCTCCCGCTCAGCCGCAAAGTGACGAATGAGCGTATGAGCAAGTGAGCGATTGTACGAATGAGCGGATTTGTACAAAAAGATTCTTAGACTCATTATATAATGGCAAATATGCTCTTATTACATCATGGATGAGTGTTTTTGAGATTATAAGATTTTTCGCAAAATTAAAAAAATGAATTTATGATATTTTTAAATACTATAGCACTTTTTGAAAATATTTTATATATTAAGGTAGTTTTTTTGTTTAGAATTGCTGATTACACAGTCAATGGTACAAAATTTTCTTATAAATTAATCAAAATAAGTTAAGCTATTAAATGTTATCGTAGAAATGTTTTTGTTGGAAGTTCAATAAGTCCATTTGTAATAATTATAGTAGCAACTTGTTACCTGAAACACATTAAAAATATTACATTTCATGACTATATTTATAACCTAGCAAAATCGAAATATAAAGCTTGCATTGATATGGTTAAGAATTGTTCAATCACCTGATAATAACATAAATGTTATTGATCATAAATTTCTGTTGTCGGTTCATTCATTTCTTCCAAACGTCAGAGATTTTGGAGTTGTGGAACAGCATCAACGAATAAGGACCATTAATATACTGCTAAAGACTATTATTTTGTAATATGGAATCGGCTGGAAAAAATAGCTTCCTTTTGTATGAAATAAAGCAAGAAGATTTTGTCTTAACCAAATCCTTAGAAGCGGTAATATCTAATATAAAAAATAATACGACCGGAGAAATTATATATTAACTGAATATATGCTAAATGAGGTTTAAAAGGGATGAAGCGCAAAATATTTCTTACAAAATCTCTATGGAAGAAAATGCGTAATATAAAGTTCTTGATTTTTTTATAAAACGAGGAAGACCTTAAATTTTTAGAAAAATTACTATGTTGCCGTTGTACGCAATTTTAAGACCTATAACAATAGATTTATATACTGATGCCTTACATACCTCTATTCATAATAATTATTTCACTATGTTAAGCGTAAAGGAGGAATAAGATTAAAATATGAATATGTTTATTAATGTTAGTTATCTTAGCAAAATAATAAACTGTGCATACTTATTTATTTATAAATTAACTACATTATCATTTACTTACATGTTTTCAAAAATACATTTCAATTGAAAAATAAATTTAAAATTGCTATTTTTATAATTTTTTTTATTATTGAAAATGGTATAAGTTCATGTGTAGCTAAAAATCGCTTATTTTTCCCCATTCTTATAAATTATTACTGCATAATAAAATTTAACAAGCTCATTTTTTTAAAAACATTACCTGACTGATTAACGTTCGCCAATATTTTTAAGTTGAATTAAACGCAAACCTTTAATATCTCAAATATTTTTTTATCTAAATATAATTTAACTTGTAGAAAAAACAATTTAATTTATTAATAAATTTAAATTTAATTTATTATTCATTAGCCATCCCCTGAAAATATGCGTAGGTAATACCATAGTTGGCGACATCAAAACGACCTAAGTCGAGATAAAAACGTTCGTACAATTTCCATACTGAAATCACCTAATTGCTTATCGATCGTCGATTCGACCAATACAAATTTAAACGTGCGAATGGGCCAGAATCAGGCAAATTAAAGTATATAAATATCTGTTATAGTATTATTTGTTTAATTATATTAATTTGCATTATTATTAGCTTTTTCTCTTATATTTTTTTCAACGGAGCTACAATTTTTTTTATCTATATATTTATCTAATCTATTTTTTCAGCTAGGGACCGGGGACAAGTAATATTAATGTAAACTTTGCTCTCTCGTACATTTGTAAGACATTATATTGTGAGTTTGCTTGCCATGATTATTAAGCAAAATAGTCTTATTTCACATTTCACATGCATATATAAAGTAGCAATTCTCTTAAAATTTTGTTAGTTATCGCCCTATTACCGTTATTTAGTTAAATATTAAAAAATATTCCACTATTAACTTAATAACGAATAATTCAGCTTTCATGAAAATTACCTGCCAACACAACAAATTAAAAGTTTGATGGAGCATGTGTGCTAATTATAATATAATTAAAATTAATACGAGCCTTTTAATGTTAGATATAAGAAAATCTTTCGACACGGCATGGTATGACGGCTTAACTCATAAACTATACAAATACAAAACCCTTGACTATTCACTACGCTTAATATGCTCATATTTGAGAAGTAGATGCTATGTTGTTTCCCTTAATGATGAACACTCTACACCGTGTAAAATTTCAGCCGAAATTCCCCAGGGAAGTTTGCTCAGGCCGTTTCTTTTTATATTGTATACAAACGATATTCCAAAAATAGAAAATACGCGTTAATTTATGTGCGCTAACGATACAGCTACCTTAACAAGTTCTTATGGTTTTGAACCAATTGCGAATGAATTACAAAAATCTTTTGAAATCATAAATAAATATTTCGCGAGGTGGAAAATTTATATAAAACAGAAACAATTGTATTAACGAAACGTAGACAAACTTCGCCACCGCCGCTCCAAAATAAACAGGGCAGTAACGTTAAATATCTGGAATCCAAGCCCAAATTTAATGAACTGTGTATGGTACTCCGCTTTTAAGGCTACGCGCATTGTCTACTCTGAAGGCAATTAATAATAAATTTTTAAGTGGTCTTCCAACTGCGTTTCTTTTTAAACACCGAACTACCCCTTTTATGATGATATGCGTTAATTCTTCAATTCAATTATAGATAGAAGAATGTTGAAAGATGAACTCGAATTTTTTTATGTGTAAAATAATTTATGAATTGATAAATCGTTACGTTGGCTGAAAACTATACCTGATATAATGAATTTATTTATAAAAGAGATATATATTTTAAATCTGACTAGAAATTATAACTTATGATATTTTGAAACATTTCCCGTATGAAGAAAGCGATTCAAATACAAATTCAATTCGAAAATCATTCAGTCAAATTACTAAATGTAATAAAAACACATGTATGCATGGCCAGACAAAATATATATAATGCGGAAATGAACAATAAAATATAAGACACCCTTGCAGACGAAAGAACCGATGGCGGATGTCGCAAAATCTATTTGTGTTTTCTCAACATGTATACTATACATATAGTACAATTCATTGAGACGTACTATATGTATAATATCATAATATAAAATTAACCAATAAATAAGGTTGTCTCAGAACAATAACATGATTTTATTTATTTTTCATAGATTAGTAAAAATGAAAAAAATATATGAAATCTAAATCCTACAAAAAATTTAACTTCCATGTATCATATATAATAAATATGCACTTTCGTTAATAAATATCCTAAATGGCAACACCGTATTGATGTTAACAGGACAATAACCTACGGATTCAGATTGCATTTAAAATACAACCGTTGATATTGTGATTGGTTTTCGCATTTTAAACTCCCGAAACACCCTCTATATAATGGCAGAGTTAATGTTTTCAGTATTGGTCCAGTTTGGTATTTTATCTCATATACATGCGTAGTTGTATTCACTTCATCGATCTGATATCGCTAGGTTGTCTGCATTGCACAATATGTCTGGGCCAGCGATGGCGAACCATAAAACACGCGTACGCTTTAAGGTTTTTTCAATTAACATACAGTACCTTTGACAATATAAAAAAGAGATCGTAAGAATAATCTAGTAGTGAAAGGGCAAACTGACACAGAATGGCACTTTCTGACACCAAAGGACAGACTTGATCGAATTCTAACTCCATAGAGTTTTTAATAGATTATTAGGTATATTGTTTTTCTTAGTTGAAAACATAGCTGTATCATCCTCAAACGTGATACCACTGTATCGTAAAATCGGGTAAAAATTTGATCAAGATTTTAACAAACACTAATATAGGCTTATTATATTACTGAGCAAATATATTTTTGTAATCTCTAACACTTATATATAAATACTGTTTAAATGCGCCTTGCACAGAATAGAAACAACACAAAAAACATTTACAGACTAGTGAGGCATTTCCACAATCAAGCAGCTGAGAAACAGTTTCGCAAAAAGTTATTAAAAAACTGGAAGAAGCCTATTGACTAATGAAGTAACCTTTTTTATAATTATTGTTATCATCGTTGGCTTAAGAACCTAGAATGATTCTTCGTCTTTCATAAGAACTTTTCAGCATCGCTTCAATCCTGCGTCATGCTTCTCTAGTTGATGATCCCAGCTGCGCGGGATCGTTGGCCTTCGTGTTTATTATCAAACAGTTGCCTTGGTGGTTGGGTGGGTTCCGCTTAAGTAACGTGAACTGATCGTTGAAGTCTAACGAAGGTGGAGGTCACTCTTTTCCTGGAAGAGGCTATATATATGCCGCTCGTTATATTGCTGAATATTCTGCGGAGTATATTCCTCCCGAAGGTGTCGATTAATAGCTCGTCGACCCCGGTAAGGATTTAGCTCTCTGAACCATATATCAGAATCTGATCCATGTTTCATATATTTATTCGATTCAAATGTGAAATTTTTAATCGTATGATCCTACCAGTTAGAATTAAAAATACAAATATACTTTTGTAAAACGTAATAACAAAAATCGACAAATTAAATTTAATTACATATCTTATATTAAAAATAATATCAAAGAATGTGCACTTTCAGAAGAAAACCATGGAAATGGTTCTTATTTTATCTGTACCAAACAAACTAGATAGTAAATGCATATTATAAATGTATTTAAAACTGCCAATGCTCATTACAGAAACTACAATAAATAAATGATATATAAGTTAAATCAATATCTATGACTTAGAAATGTATAATTGATTTTAGAAAAAAAAAATCGGAAAAGCAAATTTTGAGTTACTTAATACTCAACAACCGTAGTTAACAATTTAATCATTTTTCTGAGGGGAAAAATCTCAATAAAACAAGACAGAGCCATCGAACTGCTGTATAGTAGAGCAAGTCAGAATATTCGACTTTCGTTTCTAATTAAAAAGTCATAAAATTGACGACAGTTTAGTTCACAGCTGACACAACTGGTTCATTAACATATGATATATTGAGACATATCCTAAAAGTACATTTAAGTGAATAATACAACAAATAATTAAAAGCTTTGCATACTTTACATTTTCACAAGTTTTATAATAACCTGTTCTGCACACATTTTAATCGAATTCACTTCAAATTGTACATTGTGAATGTTTTTTGAATTTCATTAAAAATATGTTCCTTTCCTTAATTCAATGTGGTGCAAATAAGTAACTGCAAAAGCCTTTAAAATTTTACTAAGCCCTTTATTTACATTCAGTACTGAGAGTCGAAAAAGTATAAGAACCACTGGGTGACGCCTAAAAAATTTTTAAATCATTTGCTTCGCTATTTAATTGGCTATTGATGTTTCTTACAATGTGCTCAATCCTTCTAGCAACCGTTCTCGCCGAAAGAGTAATAGATTGTAATTTATTTTCCTGTAGCAAGCAAGCATGACTTAATTAATTTACCATTGGTAAATTGCTTGCTTTATGAATCAATAAATGAGCTACGCGTAAATTAGCTTTGTTTTAATCTTATTTTAAATTTTTATTTTTGCGAAAAAAATGCTTTGAAATGAAAGATGATGCCGAATTATAACTGCATAACGTCACAGCAGAATGCGAAGCAATAGGAGCACCACATACGGCCATATCACGCAATTGCTCAACTCGACGGGTGACCGTACAAACAAAAAAAATAGCGCAAACCTTGCAATTTTATAGAGTTTGAAAATATAAAATTTCCCATCTCGCCGGATTAAAATAGGCAGCGGGAAAGATTTGTCTCACGGGCCTTAGTTTTCCGACCACTGCAATATATATACCAATACATAACAAACGTAACCTTAAGACTTCAAACCACCGAGTACATGACAACTGTTGCGCATATTATTTATTTTATTAATTTATTTAGCTAGTATAGCTTATTGTTTATATACTAAACAAATCTAATCAAAACATAATATAAATATTAAGAAAAAATAAAAAATACTACAATAATATAATGTTGAGGAAACCGCCGCTTTTTTTTGCGGATTGTCCTAAAAATATGAATATACAAATTCATTATTCCCCTGGCCGTACTCTACTTAACTGATCTTAAATTGTCTCTATTCCTAGTAATAAATCTATGTATAACTTTATCTTTTATTGACTGAAATATATACTATTGAAATCCAAGAAAACTGTTCCAATGATTTTGTTCATATCCTTGGTTAACAACTAATCATTTATAGCTACTTGTAATGAAGTCTGAGTGAAATGTTTTTATCTGAATCATATGTAGTTAAGATAGTTTTTTGCAAACAAAATATTATTTAATAAATAAAAAAAATATGTCATACAAAGACCGCAAAATTAGAAAAATTTCTGAATATAAAAGTGTTAATTTTTTTTTATTTACATAAAATAAAATTTATGCTTTCTACGTAATATATATTTTCTGTCACATTATTTGAATTTAACAGGAGTGATAAATACACTATAATTTCAAACCAGTCTCTGACCTTGGATCACCTTCCTGTGATTTTACACCGGAGGGGAGGGGTCGGATTTATCCCCAAGCCTGTCTGTTTATTATTGGGGTGATTGAAAGGGTTTTAAATGTACAGTCATGTCTAACAGTTTCTTTTTTAAACAAATTATACAAACATTAACCATTAACATGTTATTTTTATAAAAGTATGTTATATAATAAGGTAGAATTCGCGCTAGTTCCACCTAAAGAAGGGGAATATTTTATAAAAACATTTTTTTATTCATTTTAATATATCATATTAAAATACCACAATTTTAATCATTAAAGTGGTATGAAAAATCTGGGTATGAATCCCATATTAAAAAAATAATAGTTTTTTTTAATTATATTTTGTAATGGAGATCGGAATTAATGATGAAAATTTTTACCATCTGAGCATTATTTCAGCCAAACAATTGTGATTTTTGAGCAACTGCTCTTATGATTTAAATAAAATGTATGTATTATAAGACCTTCTTAAGTAATGATACAAAGTTTTGAATCTATCAATACAATCAGTGGAGTTATTAAAAAAAATATGATCAATTTACTTTTGTATTTCGTTATATTAACTATTTCAAAGCTACACAATATAGAAATTATATTTGTAAAGATACTTTATATTATATATTTATGTTTTAAGCATAATTTATAAGACCCTTTTTAATATCATAATTATTTTACATATATTAAGTTTGAAATAGGTTCTATCATGCTTTAAAAAACACGTTAATTCTGTTTAATTAAATTTATGGCTTTTGGAAAGTATTTCATAAAAGACTTTATTCGAATTAACATTATTAGCAACCTAACAAATATTACAATTAGTATTGAAGTGCTCTATTTTGAGATCAGATCCCAATTAATATGCTTATTATTATTATTATAATTCCTCTGGCAATAACTGCTGAATATAATATTAATTAATATATATGTATTATCAAACATTATATTTGAATTTAAAACATGACGACAATGTCTGGTTATGTTCAATTAACAAATAGCAATATAAAAATTCTATATGTAGGCGTATGTATAAAATAAAGTCATCGCATTAGTTCCACTTCCTTAGCAATTAATTAACATGTAATTAAGTCAATATTAGAAAACAGATCCTCAAAGGCTCTTCAATTTCTCTATCAATAAAAATCTCGTCATTATTTTTTTCTTTATATAAATCAGACAGATATGCCCTAAAAAAGTTTTATCATTTTTACGGCCCTCCTCTTATGGATCATTTTTATTTTATTTTTTCCATATATTTGGATTTTATCATAACATTGTTATTATTTTCACCTTGATCTATTAATACATATTAACCACGCATAATGTGTCTTTAAGCAAAATATATGTAGGATTAGATCGATCCTAACAGCTGAGTTCTTTATTTTCATTTTGCTCTTAGTAACAATGAAAATAGCTACACTAAATCATCAAATAATAATAAAAATAATATCTGGATATTAATTAAATATATTGAAAGTTGAACTAATTGAATTAAAATTATTCTTGACATCAATTTGATTTTAAAAAATCACAGTTATTGAAATTGGTTTATGGAACTGTCATAAAGATTATTTTATTTAAAGTTCAATTTGTGTACGTAGTAAAAAAACACTAATTTATAAATTCCTGTACGATATGAAAGTTCAACATATTACGGCTATATTGTTTGAATGAAACAATTTCAGGGACCATTGACACAAAATTTATTGGGATCTTGCAACATATAATTTTCATTTAGTCAAATTTTTTCAGTAAATAACGTAAATAAAAATAAATAACGTAAATGCACAATAAAATTTAACTGGTTAACCAGTAAACAGTAATTTAATTTTAAATATAATAAGTAATTATCATTTACTAACTGAGAAACAATTTTATAATATCGGATCAGGTGTTGTTTGAGCTCAGTCTATATTCATACACGAAGGAGTAAGTACCTATAATACATCAGTTTTTTTCTTGTAGAACAAATATAAAAGCCACATATTGTTTCAATAGTGCTAATAAAGTTATTGATTTAAAATTGTATCTTAATTCATATATATTACGATTGAATTAAATTTTATTTCAATTTTAATTTCATCTTTAAATATGTATGTATATGTACAACTTTCATGATAAAAAATATAAAAATTCAAGTGTCATAAAAATAATGTTATCTTAAAGTTGTTTATTCCCTGTGGCAAAAACTGGGCGATACTCTTGTAAGGCGGGAGGTAACATATTCTTTAACGGATCTCGACGGGAAGACTACGACTGGCGGCGCCTCGTCCGCCGATGCCATATATTATATATAACTAATCTATATATCACCCAATTAACTTCTACTTTTTATATATTTACGCTTACTTACAGTTTAATATTAACCCTCTAAAGTATTTTTCGAAATCGCTTATTATTTTTAAATTTAGAATTTCTTGTGTTTTTACGAATGTTTGTTATATTTACATTTTAATGAATGAATCTCTCTATATTTAATATTTTTTATATATAAATATGAACTCTACATATTGTTTTAATAAACGCGTATATTAAAAAAAATAATAAAAGACTATTTAATATCAAAATATCAATGTTTCTACCATATGAAATTTTTTAGCTAATTTAACATTCCCCCTTCTTATGCAATTCAAAGAAACCGTATGGTGAAATACAGCACAGAAAATTCACAAAAGCAATCTGAGAAATTTAATGGTGTGAGATTAAATGAGATTAATACTACATCAGTGGTCATTACGCAATCCACATTTCATCCAAAAACACACATACGATTTACTCACATAATCATATTGTAGTAGTTGACAACCATTTACTGTGATATAATATATATTTTATTTTGTGCAAAATGAACAAGCGAGACAACGAATATTCTTACGCGCATGTATCGCTTCTCTCTCGCATTCGTCTGTATAGGTAGACAACGCATTTACAAAATCATTACAGTACGAATTTTGGACGTATCTGTTACCAGAAAACTGGTTTTGGATTCGGTCCTAACAATTTTTCATAGTGACTTTATAAAAGTTAAAAATGAACTACCAATCTTCTTCTACTCATTAGAAAGTGATAGTATTCTTGGAACAAAACCAAAGAAAACTGACTTTCAACTAAACAGTGATTTTATTTAAATTTTTTTTTTAAATGTTATTAATTGTATTTTACAATATGTAAATTTTCTATGTATGTAAATTTATATCTATTATATATATAATTTATTTCACTATATAAAAAAAATATTTTAATAATTTTTAAAATGCTTTTAATTGCATTTTTTAAATAATATATCATACGTGTAAAAGTTTACGATCTCTTTTAAACTCTCCAAACTATGCCGATACGCTGTATTTTCCCGATAATAACCTTTATTGCAGCGCAGGTAGAAACAAAAACACACAATCATATTTTCGTGCAATGTATACAACTGTATTCTTGTGACTGGGCTCTAGCACGCGCGAATATATTGGTGTACAATTTGGAAGCTGTGACGTTCATTGCACTACATGAACATAAATATGCACAAAAAAAAAAAACATCGAGTCATTTGATCAATGCAATTTATTATAAGATGTTTGGTTATTTTTCTTTCAGGATACGATTCACTGATTTCTGTCAGAACAGTCACTAAAATGTCAAGAAATTCCTGTTTTGGGTCCCGGAACGTCTTTGAAAATCACTACCACGTTCTCTTCTGTCACGTATAAATAAATAAGTTTAACTATTGTAGTACCTCACAATATTTCCTAAATCACAATTCGTTATTTGAAGATGAACTACTGTTTTTATTTTTATTTATTGTAAATACACGGACATTGCCTAACATCTTAACGCAAATGCGTCTTGCACATTAAAGTATTATCTTATAACTATAACATACACACACACATAAAATAATATATATCAATCTACCTAAATGTTAAGCTCAGAAGCATGTACTAGGCAAAAAACTACAGGTGGGAATAAAAGTAAAATTCTTGATTCCATAAATGCCTTATACTTAATAACATTAATCTGTATACAGAAAGATATTATTTTTATCCATAGATTTAAAAAAAAAATTGTATAGGTTTTAACTATTAGTTTTAGGTATTAGTAAGTGAGCAACTTTCTTACAATGAAAAGGAAGACACAAATAAATTGAAGAAAAAAATCATAAATAAAAAATACATTTGATTCATTGCAATACACTATAATATTCCAGGATTTTAGGACATTTGTCTTAAAAATTGACTAAGAGCTTCATATAATTGTAGAACACCTACAACATGCGTTTCTACACCAAATTATCTTAAAGTAGCTACACAAACAGTAAAATGACTAAAATACAATTCTACTTCTACATAAATTGGCATGGTACATGACGCCGTGAAAAAATATAAACCACTTTGAATTTCAAATTGTTTTCGTTTATTACTTTGTATAGGTTTCAGAAGTTTGAAGAAATTTTCTGAAGTTTTACTTGAATACCCCTGGTAACAATGATTTGACGCATCATATAAAATCGTTATATTATATCATTTTTTTAATACTGATTTAATAATAATCTTGCATTTTTTCCTGGCGCATGAAAATTTGGCATTGTGAATTTTTTTAATAACTTGGTTGTACAATCCATACTACAAAAACTTTGATCGTCAAATATGATATAAAAAGCAAATATTCCCTCCATTGCAGCTAACTGTTTTTCACCTTCAGAATAATTAAAAGTTTTAAAAAACTTGTTACTTTAAGACTGGAAGCTTATATATTTTATGATTGCTTATGTTTATTGGTAGTCAAGTGTTTCGTTACAGCTTCTCTACCACCAACTGCAATATTAAATTATCCCCTGCAAATATTGCAGAAAACAATTTGATCTTTCAATGATATGAGGAATGGAAATTCCTTTTCAATTAACCGTTGAAAACGTATTTTCTCATTTTTGAGTTTTCAATCCCTTAAATAAAAATTAAAAATAAAATATACAACTAAGCAAGACCGAGTGCATATTGATTGAGGAAAAATAATACCGTGTCTACTGCGCGATTCGGGACAGCCACGTACAGTCACTACGCTCTCAAACGCAGTACTAAATTCGGGAAGGGGGATGCAGACTGCTCTCGCGCACACCTAGCACACACAAATACGGAGATTTACATATTAATCTTTAAATTTCGAAAAAAAGGACGGTTGGTCACCTTACTATTATGAATTTTATTATGGATCAACATTATAACATGTTAAAGACTTATGTACGTGTAATATAAAATTATAAGTGCCTATTTTAGAGTTAAAAGGTTTTTGTTGTTCTTATAATAAATGTATAATTATTTTTATTTTATTTTGTGCTACAGTACATATGCATACATTTATCTCTTGATTTACACTGTACTTGTTAGAAGCAGTATCACTTATACGCGTTTAAGATTTTTATTTTAATACTCCAAATCAACATTTTTACTTCCGCGCCTATAGAGCGATGATGTACAAGTGCATTGGTTAACGGTATACTCCCATTTATTGCCCTTGAACTACATCTGAAACCTCTCCCACTGTACAGGTTAAAGAAACGTTGAGAATTACACGTGAATAGTATTTGATCACGTAATTTTTATACAAATACGTTCTGTGTCTTAATTTACATGAAATATCTTTTATAAAGAGTTTTTTTTGTCTTTTATGAATGTATTAAGAGTGTATATCACGAGGTAAAGATCCTGAATATTTAGATTGTGATGTGAATTTAATCAATAAAATTATTTTATAATTCACAATTATTTATTTAAAATACCCTATATAATAATAATCATTAACATTTAGATCAGTTAACACCACAGTTTTCAATTTTACACACACATTCGAGCGTGCAAGAGCCAAGTCACAAAAAAAAAGTCGTATACGTCGCACGAAAATACGATTGTGTGATGTTTTTGTTTCTAACGGCACTGCAATAACGTTATTATCGGGAAACGAGAGTGTCGGCATACTTTAGCGAGTTAACAAAGCTCGATAACAATTTAACACTATAAAGTATTATTAAAAAAAAAAACAATTAGAAACATTTCAAAATATTTTTTTATATAGTGATACATATAACATACATAATATAATAGATATACATTTACATACATAAAATATATATACAGAAAATATACATTTTCTGTGAAAGTTCTGTCCAGAAGGTTTTAACTGGATCGATAAAATTTGCAATTTGTATAAAATAGCAAATGTTTTAATGCAAAGTTGTGTATTAGATTCAGTTCTATAAAAAGTTTTAAGAAAGTAATTATCTCAATTCATTATTTCGGAAGTTATTTGAGACGTTAACTTTTGCCTAGGAGGTTTTAACTGGATCGATAAAATTTGCAATTTGAATAAAATGGCAAATGTTTGAATGCAAAGTTGTGTATTAGATTGAGTTCTATAAAAAGTCAAAAGAAAGTGTTTATCTCAATTAATTATTTCGGAAGTTATTTGAGACGTTAACTTTTGCCTTGGAGGTTTTAACTGGATCGCCTGGCATCCTTCGCCGCGTTCGCGCGCGTCGCGGGTTCCCGTAACCATGTAAACAACTTTGTAATTTAACTAAATATTACTGCAGCGTCTCAATCTGTATAAAATAAAAATACATAAAAAAAAAATATTTGAAAAAAAAATTCAAATTTATTTATTAAAAATTCATTTGTTTGAAATTTTATTATTTAAAATTTATGCATTCAAAATTTATTTAATAGGAATTAGAAATTAAAATTTAATATATTATTATTTAATATAATTTATGTATTTAAAATTCATTTGAAAAAAAATAATTTTAAAATTAATTTATTTAAAAAAAAATTATTTATAAAAAAAATTCAAATTTGTTTATTAAAAATTCATTTATTTGAAATTTTATTATTTAAAATTTATTTATTTAAAATTAATTTATAAAAAATTTTATAGGTGCCTAGATTTGTTATGGCTAAAATTAAGTGGTACTAGTGTAACACTTGCGTGACTGTTTTTATTTCACCTGGCATCCCTCGCCCTGTTCGCGCGCGTCGCGGGCTCCCTTAACGACGTAAACAACTTTGTAATTCAATAAAATATCACTGCAGCGTCTCAATCTGTGTGTAATTGCTACCCGTTACCACGCCGTCGCTAATAGTTATTTATTTAAAAATTTAAAATTTAAAATTAATTTATTAAAAAAAAAATTGTTTAAAAAAACATTCAAATTTATTTATTAAAAATTCATTTGTTTAAGATTTAATTATTTAAAATTTATGCATTCAAAATTTATTTAATAAAAATTAAAAATTAAAATTTAATTTATTATTATTATTTTTAATTTATGCATTTAAATTTCATTTGAAAAAAATTCATTTTAAAATTAATTTATATTAAAAAATTTTATTTAAAATTAGACTTCAAATTTATTTATTAAAAATTCATTTGTTTAAAATTTTATTATTTAAAATTTATTCATTCAAAATTTATTTTTTTAAATTTAAAATTAAATTTCAATTTAATATTGTTAACTTTAATTTATGTATGTAAAATTCATTTTAAATTTTATGTACTTTCTGTATTTAAATTTATTTATTTTAAATTTTATAGTAGCTCAGAATTGTTATATCCAAAAATTTAGTAGTACTTGGGTAACACTTGCGTGACTGTTTTTATTTCGCCTGGCATCCCTCGCCCCGCTCCCGTAGCCATGTCAACAACTTAAACAACAACAATAAAATATTACTGCGGCGGCTCTTTGAGACGTTAACTTTGGCCTAGGAGGTTTTAACACGATCGATAAAATTTGTAATTTGTATAAAATGGCAAATGTTTAAATGCAAAGTTGTGTCTTACATTGAATTCTATAAAAATTCAAAGTAAGTGTTTATCTCAATTCAATATTTCGGAAGTGATTTGAGACGTTAACTTTTGCCTAGGAGGTTCTAACTAGATCGATAAAATTTGCAATTTGCAAAAAATTAAAAATTTTTTGATGCAAAGTTGTGTCTTACATTGAGTTCTATTAAAAGTTCAAATAAAGTGTTTATCTCAATTCATTATTTCGGAAGTTATTTGAGACGTTAACTTCTGCCTTGGAAATTCTAACTATATCGATAAAATTCGCAATTTGCAAAAAATTGCAAATGTTTTAATGCAAAGTTGTGTCTTACATTGAGTTCTATAAAAAGTTCAAGAAAAGTGTTTATCTCAATTCAATATTTCGGAAGTTATTTGAGACGTTAACTTTTGCCTAGGAGGTTCTAACTGGATCGATGAAATTCGCAATTTGCAAAAAATAATAAATGTTTTTTTGCAAAGTTGTGTCTTACATTAAGTTCTATAAAAAGTTTAAAAAAAATTGTTTATCTAAATTCAATATTTCAGAAGTTATTTGAGACGTTAACTTTTGCCCACGAGGTTCTAACTGAATCGATAAAATTCGCAATTTGCAAAAAATTGCAAATGTTTTAATGCAAAGTTATGTCTTACATTAAGTTCTATAAAAAGTTCAAAGAAAGTGTTTATCTCAATTCAATATTTCGGAAGTTATTTGAGACGTTAACTTCTGCCTAGCAGGTTCTAACTGGATCGATAAAATTTGCAATTTGCAAAAAATGGCGAATGTTTTAATGCAAAGTTGTGTCTTACATTAAGTTCTATAAAAAGTTAAATTAAATTGTTTATCTCAATTCAATATTTCGGAAGTTATTTGAAACGTTAACTTCTGCCTAGGAGGTTCTAACTGGATCGATAAAATTCGCAATTTGCAAAAAATGGCAAATGTTTTAATGCAAAGTTGTGTATTACATTAGGTTCTATAAAAATTTCGAAAAAAGTGTTTATCTAAATTCAATATTTCGGAAGTTATTTGAATCGTTAACTTCTGCCTAGGAGGTTCTAACTGGATCGATAAAATTCGCAATTTGCAAAAAATGGCAAATGTTTTAATGCAAAGTTGTGTCTTACATTGAGTTCTATAAAAAGTTTAACAAAATTGTTTATCTCAATTCAATATTTCGGAAGTTATTTGAAACGTTAACTTTTGCCTAGGAGGTTCTAACTGGATTGATAAAATGTGCAATTTGCAAAAAATGGCAAATGTTTTAATGCAAAGTTGTGTATTACATTGAGTTCTATAAAAAGTTTGAACAAAGTGTTTATCTAAATTCAATATTTCGGAAGTTATTTGAATCGTTAACTTCTGCCCAGGAGGTTATAACTGGATCGATAGAATTCGCAATTTGTAAAAAATGGCAAATATTTTAATGCAAAGTTGTGTCTTATATTGAATTCTATAAAAAGTTCGAAGAAAGTGTTTATCTCAATTCAATATTTCAGAAGTTATTTAAGACGTTTACTTCTGCTTAGGAGGTTCTAACTGGATCGATAAAATTCGCAATTTGCAAAAAATGGCAAATGTTTTATTGCAAAGTTGTGTCTTACATTGAATTCTATAAAAATTCAAAGTAAGTGTTTATCTCAATTCAATATTTCGAAAGATATTTGAGACGTTAACTTCTGCCTAGGAGGTTCTAACTGGGTCGATGAAATTCGCAATTTGCAAAAAATGGTAAATGTTTTTTTGCAAAGTTGTGTCTTACATTAAGTTCTATAAAAAGTTCGCAAAAAGTGTTTATCTCAATTTAATATTTCGGAAGTTATTTGAGACGTTAACTTCAGCCTAGGAGGTTATAACTGAGTCGATAAAATTCGCAATTTGCAAAAAATGGCAAATGTTTTAATGCAAAGTTGTGTCTTACATTGAGTTCTATAAAAAGTTAACAAAAACTGTTACTCTCAATTTAATATTTCGGAAGTTATTTGAGACGTTAACTTTTGCCCAGGAGGTTCTAACTGGATCGATAAAATGTGCAATTTGCAAAAAATTGCAAATGTTTTAATGCAAAGTTGTGTCTTACATTAAGTTCTATAAAAAGTTCAAACAAAGTGTTTATCTCAATTCAATATTTCGGAAGTTATTTAAGACGTTAACTTCTGCCTAGGAGGTTCTAACTGGATCGATAAAATTTGCAATTTGCAAAAAATGGAAAATGTTTTAATGCAAAGTTGTGTCTTACATTAAGTTCTATAAAAAGTTACACAAAATTGTTTATCTCAATTCAATATTTCGGAAGTTATTTGAGACGTTAACTTTTGCCTAGGAGGTTCTAACTGGGTCGATGAAATTCGCAATTTACAAAAAATGGCAAATGTTTTAATGCAAGGTTGTGTCTTACATTGAGTTCTATAAAAAGTAAAAAAAAATTGTTTATCTAAATTCAATATTTCGGAAGTTATTTGAGACGGTAAATTTTGCCCAGGAGGTTCTAACTGGATCGATAAAATTCGAAATTTGCAAAAAATTGCAAATGTTTTAATGCAAAGTAGTGTCTTACATTCAGTTCTATAAAAAGTTCATAAAAAGTGATTATCGCAATTCAATATTTCGGAAGATATTTGAGACGTTAACTTCTGCCTAAGAGGTTCTAACTGGATCGATAAAATGTGCAATTTGCAAAAAATGGCAAATGTTTTAATGCAAAGTTGTGTCCTACATTGAGTTCTATAAAAAGTTTAAAGAAAGTGTTTATTTAAATTTAATATTTAGGAAGTTATTTGAGACGTTAACTTCTGCCTAGGAGGTTTTAACTGGATCGGTAAAATTCGCAATTTACAAAAAATGGCAAATGTTTTAATGCAAAGTTGTGTTTTACATTAAGTTCTATAAAAAGTTAAAAGAAAGTGTTTATCTTAATTCAATATTTCGGAAGGTATTTGAGACGTTAACTTCTGCCTAGGAGGTTCTAACTGGATCGATAAAATTCGCAATTTGCAAAAAATGGCAAATGTTTTAATGCAAAGTAGTGTCTTACATTGAGTTCTATAAAAACTTTAAAGAAAGTGTTTATCTTAATTCAATATTTCGGAAGTTATTTGAGACGTTAACTTTTGCCTAGGAGGTTCTAACTGGATCGATAAAATTCGCAATTTGCAAAAAATGGCAAATGTTTTAATGCAAAGTTGTGTCTTACATTAAGTTCTATAAAAAGTTTAAAGAAATTGTTTATCTCAATTAAATATTACGGAAGTTATTTGAGACGTTATCTTCTCCCTAGGAGGTTCTAACTGGATTGATAAAATTCGCAATTTGCAAAAAATGGCAAATGTTTTAATGAAAAGTTGTATCTTACATTAAGTTCTATAAAAAGTTTAAAGAAAGTGTTTATCTCAATTTAATATTTCGGAAGTTATTTGAGACGTTAACTTTTGCCTAGAAGGTTCTAACTGGGTCGATAAAATTCGCAATTTGCAAAAAATGGCAAATGTTTTAATGCAAAGTTGTGTCTTACATTGAGTTTTATAAAAAGTTAACAAAAATTGTTTATCTCAATTTAATATTTCGGAAGTTATTTGAGACGTTAACTTTTGCCTAAGAGGTTCTAACTGGATCGATAAAATTCGCAATTTGCAAAAATTGGCAAATGTTTTAATGCAAAGTTGTGTCTTACATTTAGTTCTATAAAAAGTTATTAAAAAGTTATTATCTCAATTCAATATTTCGGAAGATATTTGAGACGTTAACTTCTGCCTAAGAGGTTCTAACTGGATCGATAAAATGTGCAATTTGCAAAAAATGGCAAATGTTTTAATGCAAAGTTGTGTCCTACATTGAGTTCTATAAAAAGTTTAAAGAAAGTGTTTATTTTAATTTAATATTTAGAAAGTTATTTGAGACGTTAACTTCTGCCTAGGAGGTTTTAACTGGATCGATAAAATTCGCAATTTGCAAAAAATGGCAAATGTTTTAATGCAAAGTTGTGTCTTACATTGAGTTCTATAAAAAGTTAACAAAAATTGTTTATCTCAATTTAATATTTCGGAAGTTATTTGAGACGTTAACTTCTGCCTAGGAGGTTCTAACTGGATCGATAAAATGTGCAATTTGCAAAAAATGGCAAATGTTTTAATGCAAAGTTGTGTCCTACATTGAGTTCTATAAAAAGTTTGAAGAAAGTGTTTATTTTAATTTAATATTTAGGAAGTTATTTGAGACGTTAACTTCTGCCTAGGAGGTTTTAACTGGATCGGTAAAATTCGCAATTTGCAAAAAATGGCAAATGTTTTAATGCAAAGTTGTGTTTTACATTAAGTTCTATAAAAAGTTAAAAGAAAGTGTTTATCTCAATTCAATATTTCGGAAGTTATTTGAGACGTTAACTTCTGCCTAGGAGGTTCTAACTAGATCGATAAAATTCGCAATTTGCAAAAAATGGCAAATGTTTTAATGCAAAGTTGTGTCTTACATTGAGTTCTATAAAAACTTTAAAGAAAGTGTTTATCTTAATTCAATATTTCGGAAGTTATTTGAGACGTTAACTTCTGCCTAGGAGGTTCTAACTGGATCGATAAAATTCGCAATTTGCAAAAAATGGCAAATGTTTTAATGCAAAGTTGTGTCTTACATTAAGTTCTATAAAAAGTTTAAAGAAATTGTTTATCTCAATTTAATATTTCGGAAGTTATTTGAGACGTTATCTTCTCCCTAGGAGGTTCTAACTGGATTGATAAAATTCGCAATTTGCAAAAAATGGCAAATGTTTTAATGAAAAGTTGTATCTTACATTAAGTTCTATAAAAAGTTTAAAGAAAGTGTTTATCTCAATTTATTATTTCGGAAGTTATTTGAGACGTTAACTTCTGCCTAGGAAATTTTAGCTGGATCGATAAAATTTGCAATTTGCAAAAAATGGCAAATGTTTTATAGCAATGTTGTGTCTTACATTGAGTTCTATAAAAAGTTAAAAGAAAGTGTTTATTTTAATTCAATATTTCGGAAGTTATTTGAGACGTTAACTTCTGCCTAGAAGGTTCTAACTAGATCGATAAAATTCGCAATTTGCAAAAAATGGCAAATGTTTTAATACAAAGTTGTGTCCTACATTGAGTTCTATAAAAAGTTTAAAGAAAGTGTTTATTTTAATTTAATATTTAGGAAGTTATTTGAGACGTTAACTTCTGCCTAGGAGGTTTTAACTGGATCGATAAAATTCGCAATTTGCAAAAAATGGCAAATGTTTTAATGCAAAGTTGTGTTTTACATTAAGTTTTATAAAAAGTTAAAAGAAACTGTTTATCTCAATTCAATATTTCGGAAGTTATTTGAGACGTTAACTTCTGCCTAGGAGGTTCTATGTGGATCGATAAAATTTGCAATTTGTAAAAAACGGCAAATTTTTTATTGCAAAGTTGTGTCTTACATTGAGTTCTATAAAAAGTTCAACAAAATTGTTTATCTCAATTCAATATTTCGGAAGTTATTTAAGACGTTAACTTTTGCCTAGGAGGTTCTAACTGGATCGATAAAATTCGCAATTTGCAAAAAATGGCAAATGTTTTAATGCAAAGGTTTGTCTTACATTGAGTTCTATAAAAAGTCAACAAAAATTGTTTATCTCAATTTATTATTTCGGAAATTATTTGAGACGTTAACTTTTGCCTAGGAGGTTCTAACTGGATCGATAAAATTCGCAATTTGCAAAAAATAGCAAATGTTTTAATGCAAAGTTGTGTCTTACATTCAGTTCTATAAAAAGTTCAAATAAAGTGTTCACTTTAATTTAATATTTCGGAAGTTATTAGAGACGTTAACTTCTGCCTAGGAGGTTCTAACTGGATCAATAAAATTCGTAATTTGCAAAAAATGGCAAATGTTTTAATGCAAAGTTGTGTCTTACATTGGGTTCTATAAAAAGTTTAAAGAAAGTGTTTATCTTAATTTAATATTTCGGAAGGTTTTTGAGACGTTAACTTCTGCCCAGGAGGTTCTAACTGGATCGATAAAATGTGCAATTTGCAAAAAATTGCAAATGTTTTAATGCAAAGTTGTGTCTTACATTAAGTTCTATAAAAAGTTCAAACAAAGTGTTTATATCAATTAAATATTCCGGAAGTTATTTCAGACGTTATCTTCTTCCTAGGAGGTTCTTACTGGATCGATAAAATTTGCAATTTGCAAAAAATTGCAAATGTTTTAATGCAAAGTTGTGTCTTATATTGAGTTCTATAAAAAGTTCAAAGAAAGTGATTATCTAAATTCAATATTTCGAAAGTTATTTGAGACGTTAACTTTTGCCTAGAAGGTTCTAACTGGGTCGATAAAATTCGCAATTTGCAAAAAATGGCAAATGTTTTAATGCAAAGTTGTGTCTTACATTGAGTTTTATAAAAAGTTAACAAAAATTGTTTATCTCAATTTAATATTTCGGAAGTTATTTGAGACGTTAACTTTTGCCTAAGAGGTTCTAACTGGATCGATAAAATTCGCAATTTGCAAAAATTGGCAAATGTTTTAATGCAAAGTTGTGTCTTACATTTAGTTCTATAAAAAGTTGATAAAAAGTGATTATCTCAATTCAATATTTCGGAAGATATTTGAGACGTTAACTTCTGCCTAAGAGGTTCTAACTGGATCGATAAAATGTGCAATTTGCAAAAAATGGCAAATGTTTTAATGCAAAGTTGTGTCCTACATTGAGTTCTATAAAAAGTTTAAAGAAAGTGTTTATTTTAATTTAATATTTAGGAAGTTATTTGAGACGTTAACTTCTGCCTAGGAGGTTTTAACTGGATCGATAAAATTCGCAATTTGCCAAAAATGGCAAATGTTTTAATGCAAAGTTGTGTCTTACATTGAGTTCTATAAAAAGTTAACAAAAATTGTTTATCTCAATTTAATATTTCGGAAGTTATTTGAGACGTTAACTTCTGCCTAGGAGGTTCTAACTGGATCGATAAAATGTGCAATTTGCAAAAAATGGCAAATGTTTTAATGCAAAGTTGTGTCCTACATTGAGTTCTATAAAAAGTTTGAAGAAAGTGTTTATTTTAATTTAATATTTAGGAAGTTATTTGAGACGTTAACTTCTGCCTAGGAGGTTTTAACTGGATCGGTAAAATTCGCAATTTGCAAAAAATGGCAAATGTTTTAATGCAAAGTTGTGTTTTACATTAAGTTCTATAAAAAGTTAAAAGAAAGTGTTTATCTCAATTCAATATTTCGGAAGTTATTTGAGACGTTAACTTCTGTCTAGGAGGTTCTAACTGGATCGATAAAATTCGCAATTTGCAAAAAATGGCAAATGTTTTAATGCAAAGTTGTGTCTTACATTGAGTTCTATAAAAACTTTAAAGAAAGTGTTTATCTTAATTCAATATTTCGGAAGTTATTTGAGACGTTAACTTCTGCCTAGGAGGTTCTAACTGGATCGATAAAATTCGCAATTTGCAAAAAATGGCAAATGTTTTAATGCAAAGTTGTGTCTTACATTAAGTTCTATAAAAAGTTTAAAGAAATTGTTTATCTCAATTTAATATTTCGGAAGTTATTTGAGACGTTATCTTCTCCCTAGGAGGTTCTAACTGGATTGATAAAATTCGCAATTTGCAAAAAATGGCAAATGTTTTAATGAAAAGTTGTATCTTACATTAAGTTCTATAAAAAGTTTAAAGAAAGTGTTTATCTTAATTTAATATTTCGGAAGTTATTTGAGACGTTAACTTCTGCCTAGGAAATTTTAGCTGGATCGATAAAATTTGCAATTTGCAAAAAATGGCAAATGTTTTATAGCAATGTTGTGTCTTACATTGAGTTCTATAAAAAGTTAAAAGAAAGTGTTTATCTTAATTCAATATTTCGGAAGTTATTTGAGACGTTAACTTCTGCCTAGGAGGTTCTAACTGGATCGATAAAATTCGCAATTTGCAAAAAATGGCAAATGTTTTAATGCAAAGTTGTGTTTTACATTGAGTTTAATAAAAAGTTAAAAGAAAGTAATTATCTCAATTTAATATTTTGGAAGTTATTTGAGACGTTAACTTTTGCCTAGGAGGTTTTACTGGATCGATTTAATAATAAATATATAATTTAAATAAAAAATTAAATTGTATAATTAATTTAAATAATTAATTCAATTAAATATTTATTTGAATAATTAATTTAATAATTAAATAATTGAATATTTAATTCAAAATAATAATGTAAAAAAATAAAAATTTAAATAATTAATTTCAATAATTAATTGAATTCAATAATTAAATAAATGAATATTTAATATTAAAAAATAATAAAAAAAAATAACAATTTAAATAATTAATTTTAATATAGAATTGAATTTAATAATTAAATAAATGAATATTTAATTCAAAAAAATAATTTAAATTAATTAAAAATTTAAATATTTAAATAAATTTAATAATTAAGTAAATGAATGATTAATTACTAGTTAAATTGTAAATCAGGTAAAAAAAATAAATAAAATGTATATTAAAAAACTGCGATCGAGAGTTTACTAGTGTGGTTTCCATACAATAATAGTATAAAATATAAATATATGTATAAAAATGTTAAACGTTTTAAAAGGAAAACTTTTTTTTGCGTACTGAATTTGCTAAGATTTTTTTTATTCAGTAGAAAAAAAATCACGTAGAATTTGTGTATATTCTTAAAACAGTGCTGAATAAGAAAATAAGAAAACAGTACTATATTGTTATATATTATATTCTTTCTTTGTGAGAATATCGCCCTTCATACGAGTTTTGATCCAGCATACTTATTTTTAGACTGTAAGACGAAGCGACCCTTTTCGTGGTGCTGTAACTACTAATGAGCATAATTATATAAATAGGGGAATATCCTATGCTCGTCAGTATTCTGTCAAATAACTTTAAACCATACCGATAAATACCGATTTTCATCGAGTAGTGTGAAACTAATGCTAACCCTTAGGTCAAAAAAATAAGAGCACGCATTAAACGATGTTCTGGTGCATTGATTATTAAATATAAATAGGCTATAGATAGTCTGGATATTACAAATGTACATACAAAAATATCCCGAATAAATGTTTCGTATTATTTCATATTGTATCGGTCACCTCTGTCAATGACCTGTATGTAAAAGCACCCAACTTTTTCTTTGGCAATTTTAATTGCGTTCTTTCCTCCAAGCTCTCGTAAGCGATTCTGTCTAAAACAGAATTCAAGTCTTTCTTGAATATTTACTTACGAACTTTTGCAAAGCTCTCACTCGTAGTATTTTATATCTTATCTTTTCCATCCATACACAGGATGTTTCAGATAAGGAAAATTTATACATACATAATTTGCTAATCGCATTTACTTAATTTTATAATATTTTCACTATTTAATAAATCACACAAAGAAGCTAGTTTAATATTAATTTAAAACATTTTTATACATAGTTTAGTTAAGTAATATCATCAAATTCGGAGCATTATAAAAATATTTATATCTTATTATTATTGCATTACCAGCTGCATCCTTATTAGTTTAATGATTTAGATTTTAACACTACATTTTTAATATATGTCTGAAATTATTATTTTACAATAGAGACCCTGTATGTAATACATAACTGTAAAGTTATGATATCGCATCAATTTCACAAATAAAATTGAAAAGTAAGTAATGCGCACATCTGATATTGAAGTTTGCTATTGTTTTAAAGAAAAAGTGCAGTTGCCTGACACAAATTTGCGATAGGGTGTAGAAAATATTGCGAAAAATTGAAAAACTTTTCGTAACCGGTAGTTTTTATCGTATCGCACACATAAAGAAACTAGGACAACGTACAACTTCTCGTTTCAAAGGGAGATTTATTATATTACGACATTTGTGAGACCAAAAATGGCACTAATAGCCGATTTAACTAAGTAGCTAAATTATAAATTTATTACATTATTAGCAGCTACATATTTTTACTCGCTAAAGCTATGAATAAAAATAGTGTGTTTGTTAGTAGTGATTAAAAAAAATATTAAACTTAATTATTTCGTCGACAAGAAATTCAATGTTGACTTAAATATTATATTATTATTTTATCTACAGCAAATTGACATCATTGTAGTCAATTTATTAACATTATTTTACTACGACAATGTTTGCTAAATAAATCATTACTACTATTTTTTAATAAGTATAATTAATATAAGTTTATTTGGTAATTATCAGCGCACTTAAATGATTTCGTCAAAATTCTAAATTTTATAAATGTTGTCTTTATATCAAGCAACATTAGAGACAGTGCTAGGGGCAGGCAGTATTGGCATTCGCCTGTAGCGCTAGATCTTGTAGGGCGCCGTAATAACAAATAAAGGTAAATACCACTTTAAAATTGACATAAAATAATGCTAAAAAATATAATCTGAAAATATTTGGCGATGCGTTGATCTAATCGGTTAGATTCTAACCGATGATCTAAGCGATTCGCTGTAAAACATTGAAAACACACATATATTATTTCTTGACAGTTTTTACGAGCGCTCAATGAGCGAGCGAGCAGATATATAAAATTTTACGACCATAGAAGTGTTAAAAAAATGCTTCCCTCTAACCGTTTATAATAGTTTATTTGTTCGTTACATAGTAATATGTATAACAGAATAATATGAAGCTTAATATGCGAACTTTAAAATAATGTAATGCGTCATCCAGAGGATATAACATAAGACATACATTTGTACTTTATTATTCGACATATATACTTCATTAAATTTATTGTATATTATAAAAATTAAATTGTATATTATAGAGAAGTTTTGAAATAAACTAACAAGAGTTTCGATTACAATTAACCTATTGGCATGATGACAATTTATTCAATATAATTGAATAAAATGTTAATCTCACACAAAGCATTCGAAATAATTGTCTTTATACTAAGATTAATTGAAAGTACTGTATAATTTTTTCTTAAATAAAACAATAATGTACCATTCGTTTCAAGTTTCAACGGAAGATCTAAAAATTTTGTTTGCTCCACTGAAAGTGAAGCTACATGATACGTAAATAATTTCAGGGTAACGCTAGATATTTTATCTACGTAAAAAGTAATAATGAATATTTAATTACAACTAAATTCGATCTCCAAGACAATAAAAATTAAAAAACATTTTTTTATACATGGGATTAGAACCCAGACAACAGCTATTGTAGGTGCATCAGTTGTCAGGTGATCGGGAACAAAGTTACTATTACATTATATACCTGTTATTTTGCACCTCCCTCAGGCCGGAGCGGTAGCCAAGTGGACTAATGCGTCAGCATGAATTCTGACGCTTTAGACACACGTCATGAATTCACGATGTAGGATTTTCTTTCGGGTCCTACTCGTCTGACCTTTTTTTATTTTAAATTGTTATTTTTTTATATAAAACAATTAATACAATATAATAATTAATTTTGCAAAAATACTTTTATGTACATGGAATGGTAATTATTACGAATACTAGAATTTTCGCGATAAATAAATATTCGCATCGATCCATACTATATAAAACATAATTCCCATTATTATAATAAAAACATATTAAAATAATAAAAACATTTTTTTTAATAATTGCTAATGTTAACCTTAATAAAATGGTTTTGCCAAACTAAAGAGTTTGTTCAAATGAAAATTCAATGCCTATTTGCATTATAATAATCACTATTATTAAAACATTAGTCAAAATTAATGATAAATATTTAATAATCACTAAATTCGATCACCAAGACATAAAAGAAATTAAAAAACAATTGTGTATATTAGGGATTAGAACCCAGGCTATACTTGCACCACTCGTCAGGTGCTCGGGAGCAAAATTACTGCAGCATTATATATGAATCTCTTATTTGGCGACAATCTCGGGTCAGTGTGGTGGCTTATTGGGCTAATGCGTCATATGAATTCCGGCGCTTAGACACTCGTCATGAATTCTTGATGTAGAATACCATGCCAGTCCTACTCATCTGACCTTTTTTTATTTTAAATTGTTATTTTTTTTATATAAAACGATTAATACAACATATTAATTAATTTTGCAAAAATACTTTTATATACAATACACATTACTAGTTTATAACGAATGTATTAATATATATCAATACCTGAATCATAATATCAAGTACTCAAAAATCAAGATTGTTTAAATAGTAAAAATTAATGATAGACATTTATTAATAACTAAATCCGAACTAGAAGATAAGAGAAATTGATAAAAAAAAAAGTGAGTATGCATGGGATTAGAACCCAGGCTACTGCTATTGCATATGCATAATTTGTCAGGTATTTGGGAAGAAAGTCACTAATACGTTATATTCCTGTTATTTTGTACGTCTTTTAATGTGATAGAGATATTTTTTATTTTAAATAGTATTTTTGTATAAATATTTAATACAACATAAAAATACTTTTATATACAATATACGTTAATATTTTATAGCGATTGAGTTACTTGATATTATTTGTTTTCAATAAAAAAAGTAATTGCTAAACGGGACCTGGCTATACTCTTAATATCCTTTTGATGAACAAAATAATAGTGAAAGACGATCTCGGGGATAATCTCGAACTCTCTATCCAGTGTAAAAATACAGGAAGGTATTTTTAATTTAAACATTGGTTTGAAACTATGCTATTTTTCTCGTCCTTGTTAAATTTTAATTAATAAAAGATCGAAAAACAATAGTAAATATTACGTAAAAAGTAAGGAGGTCTAACAAATTATATAATAGGAATAATAATTAAGAAAAATTAAAATAAAATATAGTCACTTACGATGCGAGGGCCAACACGGATAATGCGGGAACATGAATTCTCGATGTAGGATTATCCCGCGAGTTCTACTTCCCTTTATTTATTTTAAAACGAATAATACAACATAATAATTAATTTTTCAAAAATACTTTTATGTACATGGAATGGTAATTATTACAAATATTACGATTTTCGCGATAAATAAATATTCGCATCGATCCATACTATATAAAACATAATTCCCATTATAAAAATAAAAACATATTATAATATTAAAAATATATTTTTTAATAATTGCCAATGTTAACCTTAATAAAGTTGTTTTGCCAAACTAAAGAATTTGTTCAAATGAAAATTCAATGCCTATTTGCAATATAATAATCACTATTATTAAAACATTAGTAAAAATTAATGATAAATATTTAATAATCACTAAATTCGATCACCAAGACATAAAACAAATTTAAAAAAATTGTGTATATATGGGATTAGAACCCAGGCTATACGTGCACCACTTGTCAGGTGCTCGGGAGCAAAATTACTATAACGCTATATATGAACGTCTTATTTAGCGAGTTCCACGGGTCAGTGCGGTGGCTTAGTGGGCTAATGCGTCGTATGAATTCCGACACTCGTCATGAATTCTTGATGTAGAATACCATGCCAGTCCTACTCATCTGACCTTTTTTATTTTAAATTGTTTTTTTTTTATATATAAAACGATTAATACAACATATTAATTAATTTTGCAAAAATACTTTTATATACAATACATATTACTGGTTTATAACGATTGTGTTTTATTTATTAATTACCGGCTAGACGGGACTTGGCTATACTCTTAAAATTCTTTCAATCAACACAATAATAGTGAAAGACGATCTTAGAGATAATCTCGACCAGTGTATAAAATACAGACAGGTATTTTGAATTTAGAGATTGGTTTGAAACTATGCTATTTTTCTCGTCCTTGAACGCGGAGAAGAAAAATGTAGTTTTTTATTAAATATATTTTTAAAAATATATTTTTTTAGATAAGGCCAGAAATAGTTGCAAAAGATATTATCGTTACATTTAGAAATGATGAAATAATTAAAATTATTAATTTGTCAAAATCAGTTCGAGGAGAAGGGTTTGAATATCTAACTTTTTGATATTCAACCCCTTAGCTGTATTTTTTGTACGGATTTTTCAAAACGTATCTTCAAATTTAATATAAAATCGATATGCTCATTTGCCAGGTTTTTTAATATAATGGAACCTATCTTATGATTTTGTATGAGTTCCTTGCCTTTTTTTACGCGGTTTCCATTTACGAAGGGTTTGCGAAAAATGTATCTACCGGGGGGTGGGTGTTTGTAAGTATATATAACATAAATTTGGTGACATCGGTGGGATTCATCAAGAGTCACCGCAAATATATAACAATAATACTCTACTGATTGTTTTGGTTTCGTGTTTTGCGATAGATTTTTTTTTAAATATTATAAATAATTTTGTAATAAAGAATAAAAGGTTACACTTTTAATGCCTCCCTTTAATAGTTCAACAACCCTTCCTAGAGTGCACGTCCCCCAGATTGCATTGATTCCGGCGTTGCGGGGTGATTCTGTGCGCGTCTGAACCCTACCTCCGATTATTTTTTATTATTTTTAATAAATAATCAATTTTACAGAGTACTTTTATATAGCATAATGCTACTGGTTTATTAGGTTTACAATTTTGTGTTCGTTGGTACGATATAATAAAAGGAAAATAAAGTGTTAATCGTAGATCTAAGGTTAAAAACTAAAAATCTTTGACACAAAGATACAAAAATAGAAATAATGAATCGAGTGCTAATTTAAATACATTGTAATAAATATCTGAAACCATTAAAACGTGCTCTTCTACTTATGAAATAATATGTATTTTGACATTTTGAGCTTATAGATATTTAAATTTGAAGTTGTTTAAAGCTTGAGTTAATGATGTCAAAGTGAAAGTATTTCTTTGTGTGAAAATAACAACATTCTTGATTCGTTGCTATATGTAACATATTATAAATTTGATATATCCATATTTGTATCCTAGTGCATTTTTACTAGGAGTGTTATGATACAATTCGTTGCATTCTCCGCGTGGCATCTACTTAATGAAGCACTTTTTTATAGTTGCTAAAGGACGGTGTCATTCTAAAGCTCACAACCTGTCAATGACATTTGGTTGTGAGCTTTAGAATGCCTTAGAGTCGCGATCGCTTCCTTAATTCTTGACCGTTATGTAGGATAGTACTTATTTATTTTAGGTGTGCATCATAATTGTTTTTCACGTTTAATTGTGTAGCGGCCACACGCAGATGATCACGTTTAAAAAGATCTTTGACTCAAATCGTGCGTTAATTTACTATGACTAAAATGATTATCCATCGACAAGGAAACAAGACAATAGCGTAAACGACTTAGACTACACAGCCCTTGTTATGACTAAAAAATCCCATAAATATTACCAAACAAAGAAATATTCATTGAGAGAATATAGATATAATAAAGCACTGGATCTAAAAGATTCACGCTGCAATTCAATACGACCTTGGGCAATGCCCATCAAGCGAACGTCGTTTTTTAAAGACGTATACATATTTCGTCATTCTAAGAAGCAGCAATTGGCTGGATAATCGCTGAGCAGATCTGGCGGACACTCGAAAATACCAGTAGATGCACGCCGCCCACAGATAACATACGATCATGGACTCACACATACCGCCGCCAGCTTCTACACCAGCGCTCGGCTGCCACACCAATCAGAACTTTGAGAATCATCCACTGACATCATCCCTCCGTTAGCTTCTCCACCACCGCTCAAAAAAAAAACATCTCGCCATTTATCGTCTGTCGCAATATGTAATATAATCTAATAAAATTCTCACAAAATAAGATTCCACCCTGAATCTTACTGGGTACAAAGTTGCACCGCTAGGGTTCCTAAACCTTAAAATTGTATATTTATTGATTGTATATTGGCCATCATGACGCGATGGAGATACCGGAGTCAGAGTTGTAATAAAATATTTTTTCTTAGCTAATAAATATTTTTTCTAATTAAAATAAACACCATTATAATTGACACAAAGGCAGCAGCTTAGTTGTTAAAAACTTGAGTATTGTGGTGAAGAACTTACTTTTTATATTTTATTTAATACTATGTTTCAAAATGGCATAATCAGTTTAAATGCTTTCTTTGAGTTAATATTTTTTCACGTTTTATTATTGATTACTTTTAAAATACTGAATGGCATATTAAATCCTCTCAGAAAACCGCTGCAAACTCTTGTCTGCATTATAAAGCTTTTATTAAAAATATAAAAAGTCTTAATAAGTCTCTGGACCATCTGTATACATTGAATATTGAATTAAATATATATATATATATATATATATATATATATATATATATATATATATATATATATATATATATATATGTATAAGTAACAAAATTATGTTTCAGAATTTGCATTTTATTCGTTATATATGCATGAAAACTACTTTTGTCATAATAAAAGCTTTTTAAAGTGCTTTGTTTAAATGTTGTTTCAGCTGAATCTGCATTAATAAGTATATGTACAGTATAAGTGAAAGCTCAACCTAACGCTTTTCATTTCATAGAATTTTCTGAAAAAAATGTATGTAAAATTACAGCAAACGTTACACGCATGTTGTATTACTTTATTATAGTTATCAGATCCAATATATGTATAAACATTTATCATTATAACATTTCATATTTATTCAGCAAGTAATAAGTGTACGGAATACATAATATAATATGTATCATTTTATTTATCACGTCGTTTAAGAATTACTGAACAAATATAAAATAACTTGATGCTACTTTATTGTATGACAATTTTTTTATAAATTATGGTTAAAATTTAATGCATGCTGATAATTAATTGTATTTTTACAATAGTATATTCTATAATTAATAGTTTTTAACTTATTTATATATTTATTTTTGCCCCAACAACCCATAGAGCAGTGGTGGCCAACCCGTGGCGCATTGGATGATCACAAATGGCGCATTGCATCCTTGCGCCACTTATGCTTTTGAAATAGGCGTCATAACTGACTCCATATTTAACTCAAGTCCCATTAATTCAATTCATTCAACCTTCGGTAATGTCCAACTTTATGCGGATTTTTCGGCTTTTCATATTTTTTTTCGCGGTGCACCAGTTCAGAACCGCTGCTATAGGTGTTGCCATTGCGCGTTCCCACTCAAACGTTCGCAAGCACTGCGCACTAGCAACACACAACGTGCTTGTCAGTTAATTCTGAGTGAGCCACCGTGGCGTGGAGTTTGAAGCGGAGTTTTTGCGAGTGTTAGGTGTACTAGCGTGGTTTTTGTATTGAGCGATTAAAAGACAGATTCAAGAATAAATATGTATTAGAATTGTCGAAGCAGAGCAATATATAGAATTCAAATCCCACATAGTTGATATTCTGTGTAATATGACGTACGTACATTGGATCTATTTGTTCTTTTTCAACTTTTTAGAGTTATATACTTTTCTATGTTTTTTATAAATTCCTGTTATCTGTTATAATGCAAAAGAAAATGAAGAAAAGAAGCCAAGATAGTGATAGTAGCGCGATTTCAATGAAAAGTGGGAAAATGAATAGATATTTATAGCAAATTCATCAGGAAAACCGTTTTGCATTGTTTGTGAAAGTACTCTTTCACATAATAGAAGGCATGATCTTCAGAGACACTATCAAACACAGCATCAGACTAATATAGAAGAAAAAATGAAGCTTGTTCTTGAGTCTGAGTTACGAAAAGAATATGTAACTAAGAAAAAGGAAGAAATCAGAAAAAAGACAAAATATATTTCTTAAAGTAGGTTGTGAAGACTTGGCGATGACAGAAGCATCATATAAAATTGCTTTAGCATTGGCAAAAAAAAAGAAGCCTTTTTTCTTAAGGAGAAGAAATTGTTAAATCTTGTCTCCAAATATTTATCCAAAGTTTTAGAAAGAAAGGACGTAGATCAGCAACTGGGAGATGTTGTTCATTCTTGTACTTTCTTTTCGCTAGCTTTGGATGAATCAATGGACATATGTGATGTTGCCTAGTTAAACATTTTTATAAGAGGAATTAATGATAATTTTAATGTATTTGAAGAACTTGCTAGTCTGAAGTCATTGCATGGTAAAACAAGAGTAACAGACATATTTGAAAAAATAAAATTATGCCTAGAAAATCTAAAATTCGATTATAGTAAACTCATCAGTGTCTGTACTGATGGAGTTTCTGTATTTACAACTTTGCTTGAAAACTTTTTATAACGTCCTGTATTAAAATATCACTGAATTATACACCAAGAGGCATTGTGTGGGAAAACTTTAAATATAAAACATGTTATGTTACCGGTTGTGAAATGTGTGAATAAAATTAGAGCAAGAGGATTAAACAGACGAGAATTCAGAGAATACTGTGAATTGCTAGATTTGGAATATGGTGAACTTATCCTTCAATGTGAAGTGTGCTGACTTTCTAGAGGTCCGATTCTGAGTAGATTTTGGAAATTGAAAAATGCCGTTTCTAATTTTTTGGTAAAGGAAAATGAACTACCTGATGAAAGAACTTTATTATACTTGCTATTTGATTTGGCATTTTTAGTTGACATTACTAGCCATCTTAAAGATCTAAATATAAAACTACAAGATAAGAATACATTATTTTCTAGCTGAGTAAATATCATTAGTTTATTTAAAATCAAATTAAAAATGTTTATCTCCCAGTTACAAAATGAGGATTAAAATCAATTTTCACACTTAAAAGAGCAGAGTGAACGTGCTGCGGGTAATAGCAATCTGACCAAATATATTGACAAAATCAAGATTTTGCAAGAGTCATTTGAAAGTGGTTTCGTGATTTTGCTAAAGAAGAAAACTGTATGCTCTCATTTATAAAGCCATTTTCAGTAAGTGAACAAAATAAAATGCAGATGCTTTGTAACATGCAAATGGAATTGATTGATTTAAAATCAAATTCCTTCTTAAAAATGAAATTTGATAAGCTTTTCCCGGATCAAAATGCGTCTGACATTATTAATTTCTGGCATTCATTACTTAGTAAACATTTCCCAGAGCTAAGAAAATATGCAAAAAGTTATTTATGTCGCTTTGGAACCGCATACAGGTGTGAACAAGCCTTTTAATAAATGAAATTAGTAAAAAGCAAAACAGGGTCGCGAAAAACTAATTAGAATTTGAACAGCGATCACCCTCTCCCCCATGTGATTATTTCTTACTATTGTAGATTTGTGCTCTAATAAACGTGTGCTTTTAAAATGACGTAAATTAATTAATTGAATTCCGTGATTGAGTTATTCCTTTTCCTCCCATAAGTGAAGCAGTTCCTACTCCTATCTATATTTTACAACCCTAAATGTGAACGTAAGAAAATAAAAAAAGTGCTTGAGTTGTATGGCGCATCTGAACTTGTCTGTGAAAAAATTGGCGCATGGTATACAAAAGGCTGGCCACCTCTGCCATAGAGAGTCTTCGTCTTTTCCAATATTTTTTTTCAACTCTTCTAGTCCTATGCTAGGATTCACAAGTCGTTCTAGTTGATTCAAATAGTTATAATATAATCTTAATGATAGTTTGTGTGAACGGCATATGTATTATATATTTTAATAAAAATGAAATAAATAAATTTTTGTGTAATATAGCAGTTTTTAATTTTCTACTCGCATTTAATTGAATCTGTAAATTTATATAATTAAAAACCCGAGACAGGTTTTCTTGAATTTTTTATCAAAGCATGTATGAAAACGTGATTGTAAGGTTAATATAAAGGCAAATACCAATTAAAATTTCTATAATAGAGTTGCGGTTATGAATAAGAACAGAACAAAAAATTGTTGAAAAGCCATATAAAAAGACTGCAGTGGAACCAAGCATTCAAAACAATCAAATCCACGTGACAACTTCGCAACAATCATCTAAGCAATTCATAACAATTAAAAGTAAATTCAATTTTCGCAAAACAACTTTGTATTATACGTCATTGAGTTTAAAATAAAAGTCTGTAAAGTTTCAAGTCTAGACGACAACTTAAATTAAGATGTTTTTCAAGCTACGATTCATAGCCATTTTGTATGGCTTTTTACCGCAGAGATTTAATAACTTAATGTATATATTTAATCAGAATTTAGTACGTCATTCGTGGTCTTAATAGTGATTTTTTTTCAACTTCTAGATGTTTTAAATAAAATATCTCTCTCAATATAACAGTAAGCAATACTTACAATACACCAAGTCAAGTGTTAGTTAAAGCACAGACTAACTTTAAAGATTAATAAACATATTTTGTTGTTCAATAAGAAAAAAATAGTTATGTATGCATTGATTTCACTTCAAGCGGATTCCAAATTCACGTTGCTTTGATTATTACAATTTTAAAAACATAATTGACTTCTTAATCTAAAAAATTACTAGGGAAATTATTGAGGAGTATTTTATGAAACATATTTTTATAAAAATAATAACGAATTACTTTTTCATCGAACTAGGATACATATTCGCCTTCTGAAAAATATTCTCTTTTTATATCAGATATCTATCTTTGTCCCAAAGGATTATGGATAGCAAAGGCAGAAATATATGCTGGCGCAATATGAAAACAACACAATGATCGATATTGCATCGGGTTGTGAATGTAAAAAATAACACGTACAAAACAACTATGTAACGAGGGACAGAAAAGCATATAGTTGACAATAGTTATTAAAAAAAAAATATCATTTAATATAGTCTGATATTACCTTTTAAATAAATGCAAACTAATTAGCGACATTGAATTCACCATTTTGCGACCTGTAGTATTTTTTTTTCAGCCCCTCTAATAAATAAATAAATGATTATCTTAATTTAAATGTAAAATATTTCACAGAAAGCAATCTATATCAATTTTTATCATAGAAGTGATATAAATTTAAATTTAATTATTTTCTTTAAAGATATTTTTTTTGCTCTTTCAACTAATATTTCTTATATAATCTTGAAGCATGCACAACAAAATAAGTCAATCATCAGCTAACTGTATATTAATCTTAAAAAACAGTTATATTTTTATATTAATAATATTATAATTCTAAGCCACTGAGATATCGTTTTCAACAAATAAAATGTACGGGTTTGAAAAAAATATTTTTTCGGTACTACTAGTATTTTATTTTGTAATAATGATAATAATGATTTTTACCTCATTGCAGTTCCTAATCATGATACATTAAGAAAACCTGCCAAGTCATAATTAAAAATTTAAATATTTTTTTATAACAAATATACCATTTGTATGCATAATAAATAGTATATAAATATTTATACATAATATTTTTATATTTGTTTATAAAGAAACGCGTTTGACAATCGTTGGACTATTGATTAACTGTCTGTAGGGATTTGTATTAAGCTCAAAGGGAATGCGATATGTTGATTTTGAGGACCAAAGGTAAAAAATAAAGTGACTTGGCTATCATCCCACATTTCCCGGCGGCTTAGCTTAATTAACGCAGTGTCTGGCACAGTAGATTTCCATTGCAAACACAGAGATAAATTGCTATGCTAGCAGCAAACAAGGGTATATTTATGATTGGACATATCGTTTGAATGGGTATTTTTATGAAATACCATGAAAAATATAGCCCTTCTTACAATATATTAAAGGATCATCGATTATCGCACAGGAGCTTTAATTTAAAAATTATATAAATAAAAATTCAGAAGATACTCTTAATTATGATAATTAATATTTTTATTTATTAAAATATAATAGATTGTTTTAAAAATTCATACCATAAATAATATACCACCATATTAATTATATTTTACCCCCTTACTTATTTTATTGTATTAAGGAGCCATCATCTAAGTTTTTACCTTATAATAGATAACACAACTGCATTATAGTAATTAAAAAATGTTCTTAGATTCTTAGTAAATAATCAATATTTTGGTTTTATAATCATCTATGTTGATTAGATGTTAATATAAAATGGTATAATATGTTTAAAACCATCTCAAAAATGTTCAAGTTTTAAACCTGTTTCGCATATAAATCCAAATTAGAATGTTTTAATTTTTTTTTTAATTAAAAAATCATCTGTAAGCACAAATGTGTTTTACGAATAAATTTATTTTTAATTTATCTAAATCAAATAATTTAATTTTAGCTACAATTAATATTATACGAAAGCGTAATTAAAAAAATATGTACAAGAACATAGAATAGATTAATACATAAATAATACTAAAATATGTTTTAAAAAAATTTGCACTTTTTTTTCATTTTTCTTATACCCACAAAATTTGACAAAAAGGTGACAAAATTTTAAACGATTTTTAATCAGCATAAACATTTACTATAAATATTCTTGAAGTAAAAGAGCATTGTTAAGTTTATATTTTCACTGTTTAAAATTACAGTAATTAATTTAAATATTTATAAATATTCAATGGCATTTTTATAGATTTTATTTTTTAAAATACTACATATGTAATATAGTATATATATATATATACTACTTAATCGTAAATTATATTTTAATTTTTGCAAAAGTACACAGATGGAGTATACAAGTATGATACAATAAAGGCGTGTACCGTTATAATTATTCTCACTCTGAATAATAGTAAATTAAATAATTGTATAATTAAAATTATTATTAATTTTTAATACAGACAATTTATTTTTTGTATGAATTTATGTTATTTATCACAATTCTGGGCGACCACTGGTGGTGGTTTATACCCTTGGCTGAAGCAAAAACAGTAAGGTGTGATTTAATAAACAGACCAGTTTCTACAAGTGGCTTTTGCTAATAACTAAATTGCTGCCAACAGATGCTCTTCGCCCTGGTGGTGTGTTGTAAGGAAAAACAGCAATTAGCTTTATGCTTCGCAGTGAAATTATTTAATTTGTAAGCCATTTACTATAACGTATTGCCCACTTTTCATTATATAAATACATTACGGCAGTGGTTTACAAACTGTTTAAAAATATTTTTGGTCATACAATAATCGAATAAAATTCTAATATATATATTTCAATATCTGTGCAATGTATTCGTTGTATTAACAATATCCTATTAAAATAAATCAATTAAATATACCTATGTATATATAGGAACGTTTTAAGAAATGTTGTCTTTATTTTTAATCATAACCTATTTATTCTGGCATCGATTAATTTTGCAATGACGATATTTAAAAACGAAACTTTACTTAAAAATGCTGCATTTGATTATCCACGTATTCTTAAACTTAGTTAAAATGTTTGCGAACTGTGTGTACATTGTATAGTTATGTTAAAAATTTAACTTTGATCGTTGATATGTCAATACACAGCAGTGTTCAAAATGATCTTTTTCGAATCGAGACTGGCTCGTACCCGTTGAAAAATCAACGTAATATCTGAAGTATTTAAATATGTATGTATACTGCCAATCAAAAGCTTAAGAGCATAATAAGCAATGATGTTCATGGCACGAATTCACACTTTTTCTTTTAAACATTAAAAAAATCAACCAAATTAACGAATAAACTATTATTTATATTTATCATAATAATATTGTATTAATTTTTTTTTTATTGCTATTTTTTATTTTACGCGGAGAGTCGTAAATGCGGACAAGCGTGACTAATGCAGTTCAGATGTTAATTATGCATCAGAGAAGACTCGTTTAATTTATTGACATTCGAAACTACTAAAATCTGAAGTATTTGTTTCGGTATTAATTTAGTTTAATTCAAACTATTGGATTTGCATTAATTTTGATGATATTCTGTTGCTATAATGGGGCGAAAAAAGAGCTTAAATTATTACTCAACGTTACATTGCTGAAAAATGATTAAAAGATTTAAAATTACATGACTAAATCGTGATATAAATAATATATTAATCGATTTTTATGATATTTGTTTGGTTTGTGTCCACCTGTTTTTAAAGTCGCGTGATTGTGATAATAAAAATAAAAATATATTGTTTCGTATGAAAATAAAAAGAAGCACCAGAAAATTTTAATAATTAAACTAAATATCTATTTGAAGATTTATATACATATACATATATATCAACAAGGTAATATATTAATTTATCTAATATATTTTAACCTCGCCAGCTGTGTAGCATCGCCAAAATTCGATTTATATTCACACTATCCACGGTGCTACTAAACGTCGACGTAATAACTTTTGTAATTAATGCTCGTCGTAGCTATTACACTGTGTGGGCTACAGCTTAGAGAAGTAACATTGAATTGAGTAGGAAAATTACCATTTATGTATACAAGCTGGATGAAAAAAGTTTCTCGACACCATTTCGAGGAAAACTGTTTGCAAATGCGTTTACGCCTCATATACTTAACTAATTTCAATTAAAAACCTTGTACAAAGGCTAATAAAAATCCAACTTAGATCTAGAGTTGTTTGTTAAAATTCAGAGAGTTTTATATAAATTACGATGAAGTTATTAGTTACTCCATAACAGATATTCAATTCCTACAATATAATCAAACTAAAAAAATACTATAAAAATATTTTGCGAGACCTGCAAATCCACTAATCTCAAGAATCGGTGATTACGACAAAACAAAATAAAAGAAGGCGCAAATCAGCAGCAAATCGGTTAAAATTAAGTAAATTGGAATAGTTTTATCATTGAGTATTTGCCATACTATGATAAACAATTATGTTATGAAACTTTGTTAAATAAAAAAACTTGATCTCTAACACAAAAAAAAATTATTTCGTATATACTAAAATACTTTCTGAAAAATGCATTTAAACTGAAGGGATAACACATTCGTCAAAATTTATCGATCAGTTTATGTACACCTAATGTGTCTTCTTGGTGCCATGACATATATGGTAATTTAATAAAAATTTTGATATCACTGTAAATAAAATCTATAAAATTGTCTTTATTTTGAACTATTGATTCATGTGAAAGACACCAGAGATTACTATTTTATAATATCAAATTTCAGTAGCCAGTTAAACCAAGACATAAATATCAATAATCTGTCAATTAAAATTTCTTTTGAAAATCTTGTTCATTTTTTGCTGAAGGGGGAGTTTAAAATTAGTTTGCGCTTGGGGCCTTATGTGGCTGCAAACAACTAAAGTTATGCGAGCTAATCAGTGCGCCGACGCCGACGCCGATGCTGGGGTGCAAAAACGCGGGTCGCGGTCGTAAGTCGGAGCGACGTTCGCAATTTGAAAAGTTGCTCCGTTCCGCAGACGCGCGTGCTTCTTCTTCTTTTTCTTCACCCCGCATTACGACGTCCTCTACCCCAGCGTTACGACCCGTGTAGGAGGCACAAAATAATACCGGCTTGCAAAATGTACCTAACCATGGCAATAATGGATACGTGCCAACGGCCATTTGGCACCGTCCTAACCGGCGCGATATCATTCCAAATTTAGACCGTATTCATTACGTTATTAGCCACGGATAGTGTTGCCCGACAATTCGGAACCGCAAGTGCACCGTGTCCCAAAAATTATACCTACCCGTTTTGTATGTTACACAAAAAGGGCAATGGGGCTATAGATCGCGAGCCAAATAACGTTTGGTGGGGCCTTATATATATTTGAGCCTTACTGTATATCTTGATTTTATTATATATTAATTACTTGGAGTTTCTTCCCTTATTTTATTTCAAGTTTTATATGTTCCTTCCAACGCAGTTTGGTGTCCAAGGTCATGCCAAAGTATTTAGCTGTATTTCCAAATGGTGTTGCCGCTTATGAAAATTTGCATTGAAGTTGATATGTACCGATTTTAATTCATTTCATTTTATTTTCCATTTTTTGCTCCAATTGGTGATCCCAATTTTCGGTAGTATTCGCTATTTATTTTCCCCCTGTCAGGATTGCTCTATCATTCGCAAATGTTGCAATTATGGCAAATCATACTTGTACAACGAATATATAGGACACTTTCTTGTGAGACTCCAGTTCTTATTTTTTTTAATTCAGAATATTCGTTATTTTGTTAAATTCTGATAGAATATGTTACGTAGTGAAAAATTATTTCTTATCAGTTATAAAAGTACAATTATAATAGTGTTAATATGTAGTTCCGGTGTTATTTTTACTGCTATAAAAATTCACTCACTATTTTATGACGATTGAAGCATTACAAGAAGATTTCAAATACAAAGATAGCTGCTTGTTAGTGGTCAGAAATAGGACGACTTTAATCTTAAATGCAATTAAACCTCACAGACGACCAAGTTGGGTTCGTCTTGAAAATTTTCCAATTACGCGTCGTTTGAACCGCGCTAATTGAGAGCCTCCGATTCCCGTAATTAAGTTTCGGTTTTCGGCAGAAAGAGGCTGCCGATCCAGGGCAGCACTCGGCGAAGAGGGTCCGATGCGGACAATGGCCGAAAAGTTTTCGGGCCAGATACGCGGCCGAAGGGTTTTCAATTCACCCGTAGTAAAACGTGACATCCGCGCCGGGACAATGGGTGGTTACACGAGGGAATACCCAAAAGTTACCAGAGTTATTTTAATAAAAAATATTTAAAGTTGACTTAAACTTTGAAGCGCTTATTTATTGATTCGACTGTCTGAACGCATTCAGAAACGTTTGACTAAAATTAAATAGTAACTATCCCTTCCACCCCACTTACCTAACGACGCACGCCCTTACGACTTCAGCTCAAAGTGATGCGTTTTGCCGACATTAACGAGGTTCAATAAGAATCACTGATAGTCGTTAACTGTTTCCAATGAACATGGCCCGACTCGTACAGTATCTAGGCCAGGGGTCGAAGAACCAAGTATATTAACATAAATGGAAAAATCTCAGTGGCTCTTAATGAGTTTATTACACATAAATAAATGTATTAATTGGTAAAGGTGTAAAATAATTTATAATATTTTACTAGAATAATTCATTTTTGCATGCAATATTTATTTATATATTTTTTATTTTATTTAATTAAAATAAATTATTAATATCGTGATTCAACAGGTTACCCTAATGCATCACGTCTGCTTAACCATCAGGTTACGATAATCAAAATTTTAATAAATAAACAAATAAAAATTAAAAAAATTGTACCAGGAAGTTATTTTTATATTCAATAGTTATTATTAATTTAGCATCATTTTTTTAACCAAGTAACTTTTGAGTATATCCTCGTTCACTTGTGTGTACTATTATTTTACGAACCCTCGAAGGGGGCTTCGCATAGCTCTCTTAGGGCTTCGAGTATTGAAATTCGTTATGCGTAATAATATCGGGACAATAATTCCGAGTGACGCACGCTCTCATATTTGTTACGTAATGATTCAAGTCCGAATACTACTGATAAACAATCACGTATCAAATCTCGTTTTCTTGCTCAAAATATGAAAAATGTAAAGTATCTACTGCTGTTATTTTCAATTTTCTCTACGATTTGGGTATACATACGGAAGCCAGAAATTCCTTTGTAACCCGACGCTATGTAATCAATCGAAATCCTTCGATTATTCACGTTCATAATAATAAATCAGCATCCTATTGAAGTTTGTTCTCTCCAACGATCATCCATTTCTTTGCTTATAAATATTTTGAACATATCTACAATAATATACTGTATTATTATAATTACATACAATACATTACATTTATTTTTTTACTAATCAAAATTTCACGATAATTATTTTTAAAATCAAAAAGTAAAAATAATTTTTCGAGAAATAAAAAACATCAAGAAACCAGAATGCATAAGTACAATAAAAAAGGAATTAAAAAGACATGCGAATGTTTTTTTAAATGTGCAAAAGGACACTATAAATCACCTCCGAGATGTTGTTAATATTACTAGATAGAATACTTATAATTAATGAAAAACAATTTTAGCGATAAACATCTGATCGTAATGTAAGACTGCAAGTTTACAGTTACTATAAATTCTCTAAATGATATTGTATGTATGACACAAAGCTAATGAGAGCTTAAGTTAAAATGCATTGAATTAATATTTTATGTATTACCTTAGGAATATCCAATAAAAATATACATTAATAATGTTATTTCTATAAAACTAAAACAGATTCTGTTATATGGTATTTTCTAATTATATCGTATGAATGTAAATGATTTACTGATATAAGAGACGAAGCTAGGAGGGTTTAGGGGGGCATATAACCCCGGGCGCCAGACTAGGGGGGACCCAAGACAAAATGTGAAATTTTTGAGCTATAGTTTCGCATATAAAATCATCTTTAAATTATCTAAAGATACTTTATTTTTATTTCCTATGTACATGTTTCTCTTAATGAAATCACATGTGATTTTTATTTACAAATATATTTTAAAAATCTATTGTGATTTTTTTAAATTTTGTAATTCATATTTTTTTAATACGCAACCTTTTAGTGGGTATTACGTGTGAAATTTTTTAGTAAATGAATTCCTTTTCATGTTTTTAAATCTTGAACTTGCACGCTTATTATAGCAAATTATATCCTCTAGTTCAGCGTTTCCCAACGTTTTTGTAGTACATCACGCTTAATTGTACCACTTCGTAAAAATGATTGTATTTCGAGAAATGTGTTATTCTATTTGCATTATAAATTTTATAGGGTGACTATATTTCTCAGAACTCAGTTTATATAAGTTTAAAAAAAATACCAAAGGTTTTATTTTTTCTGATAATAATGAGACATTTGAACTTTACATATCACAATTTTTTTTAAATAAAAGGTGCCAAAGCTCATTTCTTGTCGAAACTCAAAACCAGAACATTTAAAAAAGTATTTTTTTAACAACTAATTTTTATTAAAAAAATTTTTAAATTAAATTAAATTGTTTGTATAAAAAAAAAATTAAATGCACCGCAGGCAATTTTTTCCAAAAATTACCGATATTAATAGGAAATATATGTATATAAAATGAATTAAACACGGTAAATGTAAAAATTCTTTTGAAAACGAGATAATTTACACTTTCATTTTTACAGATTTACAGCAGCGCCGCAGGCGATATTTTTGTTTTAAATATAATAATATTAATGAAATTATATTTAAAAATATTTTTATTATCGAAATTTTCTATTTAATATCGAAAATAATAGTTATGAAAGTGTTGCTTAAGATTATAATACATTGTTATCAAGTTATAATTTTAATTTTTAAACAAATTTTACGAAAATATAAGCACAATAATATAAGCAAAATAAATTTAATGAGATCCTTGTGCATGTTTCGAAGAACATATTTTTTTGAAATTTGGTTTAAAAGATGTGAGATACACCCTTAAATCTACACCTGCGTCCAATTTGTTTCGATAATTATTTTTTAAAAAAACATATGAAGAAAAAGCTCTTTCTACTAATTCGGTACTAGTTAACGGTAATAAGAATTTAAGAGCTTTTTCAGAAAGTTCTTCATATTCTTTATCGATGTTTAACCAAAAATGAATTAGATTGTTTCGTTCGAATTTCACTTGTATAGTTTTGTCACTTGATAAGTCTATTAAATTTTCTTTATCTTTTATTGATAACGATGAAGCTTTTTCTAAATTTTCTGCATAGAAGGGCTTTGAAATCTAATTATTATCTTTGTTTTCGGGTTTTGGAAAATACTCCATAAAATACGATATTAATCCTGTTAAATGAACTATTATATGTTCTCGTAAATCTTGAGACAAGCTAACCTTATTCTCAACAAAAAAAGTATGTAGAGTTTCGAATACTTCCGATTGATTGTTTTCGATACACTGTTTCCAAAAATCTAATTTATTAATCATACTTTCAATTTTATCTTTAACATTAAAGATCGTCATCGAGCTTTTCTGAAAATTTACATTTAGGAAAAATACAATAGTTTAAATGATATTTTTATGACTGATTTTTTTTACTTTTTATTTCCGCCATTACTGATTATTTTTTCGCGTACCACAGGTTGTGAACCGCTGCTCTAGTTAATTTTATGAGTTAAAAAGGTTCACGACTTAGATCCTCAAAATTAATCGACTTATCGCTCACCTTTAGAAAACTCTATTTTTATCGCATTTAATAATAAATTGTATATGTAGCAATGCATATGTATATAGATTTTTAATTTCACCAAAATAAATCGCACTTTTACACAATATTATTAACTAATATCAAAGAAAGAGAATATTATATTTGCCATTTAAATAAAAATCCCTTGAGGGCCCGTATCATAGCAAGAATATATTTATTTATAAAAAACAAGAAAGAAACATTGATTTCAAAAGCACCCAATTTCTATGTAGTACTTTCACTAAACTAAATGTCTATGAAACTCAATTTGACAGTTGCGAAACGTCCACTTGCTGGTCAAACACAAACCTAACCTAATAATTATGGTTCAAGTCCAAAATACAAACTAAATCAACTCATCTTTCAGGGGAACATAAGCGAAAGAATAAGTACATACAGCATCGCATCTTACATATTTCTCTATAGTTTGTTTTAAAAATATGATAACTATCCTTACCCATATTACTATTGACTTTTAATATAAGAGAGCTGATCAAAGTATATTTAATAAGAGAGCGCAAAAACAATTATCACTTCTTAGAAGGCAATAAAATGTGAATTGCGAATTTTTGCCTTCTAAGAAGGGATAATATAATTGTTTTTTGCGTTCTCCTATTGATCAAAATTCGGTTTAGATGTGTTTTATTCGATTAATATTTGTAATATTGTTATAAAAAGTAGCAATATAATCGTTTTCATGGCACAATATTATTTCTTTTGCTCTGGACTAAACAGGGAACACATTGAATTTGTCAAAAATAAATATTTATCATTCAATAAAATACTATGAATTTTAATGAAAGGAAAATATTAAAAAAACGACCCCTGACGCTGACTAAATTTACCTACCATATGCAGTTTTAGATGAAATTGGAGATTACAAACACAAACGATAAAAAATGTTAATAATGTAAAAAAACGATAAAACATGACTTATTATCAGGTTAATATTATGAGTAGATATTTTTAATGACAATTAAAATATTAAAATATGCAACGGTGGTTAATTTTTATATTTATTTCCGTAATAGAAAGGGTTTACTCGTATTTATTATTATTTATTTAAGAGATTAAATTACGATTAAATTACAGGGCTTCATGATAAAAAATGGTGGGTAAAATTGTCCACTTTGAAAACTTATGGTTTATAGGTAAAAATATTATGAATATAAATAAAACATATTACACATTCGATTAAACATGTAAGTCCCTATGTAACAGATTGACATATATGTATGCTTAACCGAATGTGTAATACGATATTATGAAACCTTTTTTAATATATTGACACAAGCACAATAAATTCAATGACCTGATCCTATACACAATATAATTAATATCGGTCGGCTGGCGCGAGAGCATATGGAGCACAGAAATTATACCTGAGCTGAAAAAATCTTCAATACATTGTCGTTTACATAGAGGTTCTTGACCTAGGGTCGCCGGCAAGTTCCCCTGCATTTCAAAGAATGCGTGCATACAACAGATATTCTATGGTTAGAGATTATGATTTTATAATTACGGACCATGAATCATATTGCTACATTTTAAAGAGCTGAAGGGATACTTTATTAATTTGCAAACATATCGAGATTTTGAAATTTAATATGCATACGAAATTACTCAGTTATATTCTATCAATCAGCCAGACTTACGGATCGCAATTAACAAGATAGTGTTTTGAACGAATCACAAATAGGAACAATATATAACTGAAATCGCTCATTGAGTAACAAAATATGTTTGTTGTATATGTACTTGAATGTTGTATTTTTAAATTATACTTATTTTTTAGCATTAACAGCTCTCGAAAGAACTCAAAAGTATCTTAATACCACGATTTGAAAATATACGTTAATAAAAAAAATATGCGGCTTTATCTTGTTTTATATTTATTTGGAAAGGCTTTATTTTAATCTCAACACATCAGATTTTAAAAGATTATTAAAAAAAATGCTCTAATTACACCATTTTCTGATTAATAATTACTTCTGATATTCAATTCTCATTATTCCTATTTTTGGACTCTAACATACCAAACGTATTTTATTACTCGTATATATAATAGATACTAGAAAATCACGTAGTCAACCCACACGCAATGTTCATCCAATTTAACGACTTTATTTCATTTCAAATGTATTGTTGTTCACTCTGATCAACAATGTAATTCGACACCTGAAACTACCCTTATATTATATATAAACTCTGAGCCACCGACATCTAACCGGTTTTCCCGAGACAGTAAAACTTTGATTAATGTATAATATTATACGCGTTCATCATACCATGTTTTCTTTACCTATTCTTTAATACAAATAATCCGTCATGTTTATTATTATAATAATAAACATTTGTATATACACTAAATCCAAATTTAGAAAAAAAAAATTTTGGCATGAATATTTGTAACGTGGTATTAACGTAAAAAATTAACCGAAAGAGTAACTTTTATAATCATCTCTAAAGTGCTCTTATTATTTTTGCGGAATTATCTTTAAAAATAATATTTTTAATAACATTTAAAAATCTTAATATCAAATTAAATTATCCTTATTGCCTTGAAGATCTTAATAACGCCACTTTGCTTCCTTAAATGTGATTTACATGCAATGAAAATCTCACATCTTAAGTAGAGCGTCTCATGAAAATTGCCGACAGCAATATTGCAAACTTTGAATAATTTTCTTTTAACTAATTTTTAATTTGATAATAAAAAAATTATGCTTTAATCGATATAAAATAATTAAAACGCTTCTCGTAAAATATTTTTATCGTACATAGAAACCATAAACCTCCAATTTAATATTCCTTCATATTATAAAAGTTCTATAAAGCGAGAATTTTACATATTTCTAAGGATTCTGTCTAGACAAATATTATTCTGCGTATTTTTACAAGTACGTATATTATAATAAATAAACAAACATATCATTCGATATATTATATATTATATTATATACATACATGCTTGAAAAAAAATTATGAATGTAAATGTTTGGTAAGGATTTTGCTTAGTAAATATCAATTCTAAGTAGCTGATAAAATGTATTTTTTATTTGCTATAAAACACAAAATGCATATGAATAAATATATATGTAATAAAAAAATGAAAGATGATCAAACTCTTTTTATTTGATTTATACTATCGGATTTATCAATTGAACCACCCTAATGAAGTGATTAAATCAAATTTTAAATTAGCCAAATATATAGACGTGAAAATCTAAATATGCTTTTAAATCATAACGGTTACAAAGCCAGTTTCAACATGTGATTTTAAAGATTTAAAATAAAAAAGGGTCTTGTTGCTAAAATGAGACACCACCGTGAGAATTTTTTTTTATAGATTAAGGCAAAGAATGCAAGTATTTAGCCTTAATATATAAAAAGACTCTCACGTATGAATCAGTTAGATTCAAAGTATACGTTTCAAGTGCATTGAGAAAGTGTCAAACGATTGACATACAAGGGTCGTTAAAAAACTATCAAACGTGCATTCTTTTCTAATAAAAAACAGAATTCCATATATGTATATATACAGGAACGCGGGCAACCAACGATCACTTCATCAGAGATTTTTTCTGACACTTCTACTGAGAATCACACTTGAACATCCACTTCAGAGTTCAAGAGCTCTCCAGCTTTGACCTACTAAGCTCGTACGATTTGACTCAATTTTAGACCATCGAAAATCGCAGAAGCTACCGCTTCGCTTTTTACATCTGCTCAAAACTTAAAAATGTCAACGACGTATTTAGTGAGTATTGGGCTAATGAACGCCTGAATATAATTAATCTTAAAAATGAGTCTTGTGGATGACTCAAACTATGCGTAAATTATCTACAAAAATATTTAATAATATCTAAAGAAGCTGGATAGATGGGTGCAGCATGATTTACACATCAAAATAATAAAAGTGTGTAATTGTCCAGCGCTGATATTATGCACTATAGATTCGTTAAATCGTGTCAATCAATTACAGCGGATGTCTACTGCAACAAATTGGACGAAATGATGTAATTGAGCAGCCGAGATTAGTTAATAAACAGGTCAATTCTCTTGCAAGGCAACACTCAGTTCCAAGCAACGACACTCAAATTGCAGAACTTGAAAACTCTTTATCACAAAACAAACATTTGATTCAAGATCAGGCATTTCATATTTAATGAGAAAAGATCTCGTGTTGTTTTGAGTTGTGACGTTATTGTAGCCGATGTGCGACATATTATTTTCAAAGTGAAAATAACACGCCTTTTTAACCGAAGCGTCTTTTTACACAATAACACTGCAAAATAGTGTTTTTTCTCATACATATGCTAACCAATAAAAATTATATACCCACCGCAGAAAAACGAGTTGTTATTAAACTATTGTTTTTTTCCTTCAGTTTTTTCCGCTCTTCATCCAGTTGTATTATTATTTAGTGCGCTAGATTACTGAGTAGTAGTGAACGACGTTATTTATTAAAAAATTATATATTTATAAGGATGTTTGCATTTTAAGTACAAGTATGTACGATTTTTAAAATAATACGTAAAATTTGTCTTATTTTAATTTTTGCATATTTATCTTAAATTTAGGCATATACATATAATACAGAAACCATACGATAGTTAAATGTTAAATATGCGTATTAACAATAACAATCTATTTTAAGGTTAACCCTGACTTTATACATACATTGTATGTACACGCTGAACGTGTCAACCAATCCTAACGACGATCGATTAGCGCTTCCGATGCAAAATTCAATGGAAAAATTTTGCTTATCCTACAATTGATTTTATTTTTATATTAAACATGGTAAATTATTTAAATTTTGCCTTCGAATGATCGACAAGTAAACTTTTAAGTACAAGTAATCTCATTAAATATCAGTAATAAAAAAAATCGTGTACGTCTAAAATCTTGTATGAAATACCATAGTATAATACACCCATACCTCGGTATACGGCCTTTCGCTATAACGGCCCTCTCTAATTAAGGCACGTTTTCGATTTACGGCCTAAAATGTTTCGCTATAACGGCAAAAAAACTTTTTTTCGATGTCGATTTTTTTTTTAAATTAAAAAATAGATTTAATTTGCATAATTTTAAAATGAAAGGTGAAGCAGCTAGCGCCGATGAGGCCGCATCTAAGGTATATCCAAACATTTTAAAGGGAATTATTGAAAGAGGGGGTCATAAACCTGAACAAGTGTTTAACGTAAATGAAACAGGGCTTTATTGGAAGCGAATGCCTGATTTCAAAAACCGAAAAATCTGCTAAGAAGTCTAAAGAACGATTAACTTTGCTACTTGGTGCAAATGCCGCGGGTGATTTTAAGCTAAAATACTTTTAATATATTTGTCCGAAAATCCAAGACCTCTTAAAAGGCTAAATAAAAATCAATTAAACGTCATATGGAGATCCAACAAGAAAGCTTGGATGACTAAAGCTACTTTAGAGGATTGGTTCAAAAATCACTTTTGCACAGAAGTGAAAAAATATTTGCGAGACAATAACTTAAGCAACATGGCTTTGCTAATTTAGGATAATGCACCAGGGCATCCTACTAATTTATCCGAACTATCTGAAGATGTCATAATTGAGTACCTTCCGAAAAATACAACAGCTCTGATCCAACTAATGGATCAGGGTGCAATAGCCACTTTTAAGGCATATTACCTACGCTGAACTTTCCGACAACTTATAAGGGAAACCGATGGTAAATCTTCAATTAAAACATTTTGGAAAAACTATAACATCAAGGATGCTGTTGACAGCATCAGTGAATCATGGAAGGAATTAAAATTAACAACAATGAACCATGTTTGGAAAAAAATATGGCCAGAATGTGTAAAAAGTACTGATGCAGAAGTTAATTGCCTTCCTGAAATTAGGCAAAACATTTTGGATCTAGCACATGATCTCGGCTTTGAAGGTTTGAACGAACGTGATGTGCTTGATCTACTTGAAGCTGATAGGGAACCCCTTTCATATAAGGAACTCATTCAGTTGCAAGCAGAACCGGCATTTGATGAAGAGACAGAGCCTGTTGTATTCAAACAGCTAACATCAAAAAAATTGTCAAAAGCTTTTTTCTATTTCGAGCAAGGAATAAACATCTTCCTTGAAAACGATCCTAACGTCGAACGTAGCGCTAAGGTTTCTCGAGGAATTAACTCAGACATTAGCTGTTATTAATCACTGAAGAACGAAAGAGACAAAAAGGCAAGGCAAACAACGTTGCACAATTTTTTTAAGCCAGGCCCATCCTTACCAGCGAAAAATGAGAACGACAGTGATCTGCAGGATACCATTTCTGCATCGTCTTCAGATTAAAGCCATTTTAAAAAAAATATGTATGTATTCATAGACATATTTTATGTAACATGAAGTTGTTTCATTTTTGTTTATGGATTATTGTTGGTTTTTGGAGTCTGTTATTATTTTATGTACAAATGTATGTATTTTTGATTTAAATGAAATAAAAAGATAAAATGCATTTTAAATGATAAACCATGTTACATATTTAACAAATTTGGAACCGATCCCATTGAATTTGTATGAATTTGTATTAGAATAATTGATTCGTTTTACGGCTTTTCGCTTTGCGGCCAAGTTTCGTGGAACGTATCTAGGCCGTAAAGCGAGGTATGGGTGTAATACAAATTTTACTAGACTCTAAATCAAAATAAAATACAGAGCACACATCAATACAAGTTGCTGGTTTATAACCATTTTCTAGTATTAAAATATATTAGATAAATTAGTAAAGAAACAAATCAGTTAAATATTTTAATTGTTGAGCTCAAGACTATTTATAACTACAATACACTCTCGATTATTCGGGCTAATGCTTGGGAGAAAAAGCACGAATATTTCTTAAATTTTTATCTGATTTTAAAATATATATAATATAATATAATATCAGTACAGATTATATATTTTTTATTTATTAATATAATCTTATGATTCTTATTTTACGCCCACATTTCATTTAATACAGTTTTTTCTTTATTGTCAATAGGTAAATGTTTATCTACTTGTTGTAAAATTAATTGGTTCGATTCTCTTTTAATTTATTTCAAATGTACATTTAACAGAATAATTAACCAAGTTTTGTAAAGATGCTTGAAATATCGTTAGAACTAGTTATAATGGCTGTATAGTCGGCGTTCATTAATAAGTCATTATTTTTAAGATAGGAATATCATTAGTATATAAAATGAAGAGGACGGCCCGAGCAGAGCAAACTAGCCTTCGGGACTTCAGCTTAAATTTTACTCGGTATCAAGAGTTCATTATTTAGCGAAACATCATAGATTTGTTCTTATAAATATAATATATATATATAGGAACATCAGGGGCTTTATATTTAGATAATTTAAAGATTAAAGTTGTGATGTTGAATGCTTTAGCAATAATAATCCTGTACTTTCTTCATGATGAAATTATCAGTAATAAGTTAATTTACAATAAATGGTATTGCATAACTATTTTTTTGTATTTCGAAATTATTTTTTACCTGCGAGATTGAACCAAGCTGTTAAAAACCAGATACATTCATTTGAGTTGTGCTAACAAAATATCATCAAATCAACTCATGGAATACATATTCACAAATATCATTAATTTTTACTTTTATTTACCAAGATATTCTATGTCAAAGCAACCATAAGAGACATTATTGAATCAATACATAAAACCACTGTATAACGTTATTAATGATGCTTTCTCTTAATAAGGATAACCTTATCGCAGCGGATTTATCATGAAAATATGCTTACATACAAACAGGGGTTGGTAAACTTTGTAAATCTCTAAGATCAGAAATATAAAAGGTAAATGAGGTACACTTATGTTTCGCAGTACAACGCGTTTTTTTTCAGAATCACACTGAAAGTTTCTTTAAATACAATCTTGAACGTTTAATAATAAAACTGTTTTATCATTTCAATTTCAATTATAAAAAAAATGTTACTCTCATTAAGGAAACATTATAATGGATCACTTATTAACAAAGTGTGTAAAAGTTTTGTATATTGCACTAATTAAAATATATTTTAATTAAATTTATTGTATTTGGGTGCAAAGCAAAATATAATGATTATTTAAAAAATCTCTGGTTAACTTTATCCTCCTTTTATGGCAAACCCCTAGGCCAGGAGTATCCAACCATTTGGATCTTCAGGGATATATATCATATTTAAGACTTGCACAAATAAAGGTGATGAAAATCTATGAATTAATACTTTTAAAATCTAATTAAATGTGTATAAAAGACATTTATTTTTGTAGAAATATTTGTGAATCATAGTTGATATTTCTTTATTCAAAGAATATCAACTATCATGTGAATTCTTGGAAAATAGTACTTTCCAAAAAATATTTGTTGTGGATGTTTTTATAATAATTTTAACGTGAAAACGTGCCTCGATTGTTTGCGTTGCCCATGACACAAGTATATGGAAACTGTCAAATTAGCACCTCCACAATTACGTCACACGTCTCGCAATTAAATATGAGCAGATAGAAGAGCCGTGGTTCAGTGCAGCCTCAGACCACATCGCGCCAAGATGAATCCAACTGTAAGTCGTCATAATTGCGCTACCCCTGATTTTATTGATCGACATAATAGTATGTTCTAAGCGACACTTCATTTATATTCCATACACAACGCACGATGTGAATGCACCTTTATGATTGTAGAGTGTTGCTTCAGCGATATCTTATTTTGCATTCCATCCGTGCTTTTGGCCAAGCGTTGCATTAATGCGTTTACAAGTATTGTTTTCAAACTTATACTGACCAACTGGCTACGCAATCAACCCTTCATTGTTACAACTTTAATATTGAATCAGCCATGGTCACAAACGCACTGTGAATATTAGTACAATATTGTTCAATTAAACCCACGCGACAGAATATTTTTATTATGGTGTAGGAGTGCAATATTGTTTTATTACACTACAAGTTAGTTAATGAGCTAATTTAATTATGTCAGTGTACAAAACTACAATAATTAAAAGTTCCACTGAAATATATCTACATATGTAGAACTATATAATATAATTAGCATATATAGACTTTATGTTTGATTTTTTACCTATGTATATTTTACACAATTATTATAATTGGAATAAATGAAAATGATAAATATAAAACATATTCAAAGCATATATGTTTGTAGCAAAACTTAAGTGCAATTAATACTTTTTAGCGAAATGTGCTAAAAATCTATTCCTTGAGTATAGTCGTACGAATAGTCAGATACAGTGGCCCAGATCAGTGGCGTAGCTATAGAGGGCGCCCCGGGCGGCACTTGCTTGGGGGCGGCATATTCGCGATGGGATCATCTAGTGTGGTTTTTAACCCTGAATTCACTAAAATATATATAAATTCACGAATAACAAGAGCTTAATAATAATCAATTTATTATTTTGCAAAAAATGTATGGGAGGCGGCACATAGCTACGCCACTGGCCCAGATATAACAAACTTTTTTTTTTAATTTAAAACACGACGAAGTTTTTTAAAATCATGTACTACATATTGTCGATTCTCACTTAATTTATCAACGTATTTTTTTTATTACAAATTTTAATCTGAATAGTTGATTAATTTTGGAAAAAAAGTTAGAGGTCTACGTATTTTACATATAATCGTGAATATTAGAGGAACACTAAATGGCAAGGTCAGGTTATTGAGTAGTGGAAGTATGAGAGATGTCGATATCCATCCGGCATACAGCAATACAAAATTAGTACTTATTATATACTACAGAATCGACTTTTTAGTGTGTTACTTCTCGGATCATGAGGAATATTGTTGAAAAATAGTAAAAATATATTCATATTTTAAAGTCTGTCTCTAATATTCTCAACAATTTATGTTGGTAATATTAGAGACAGACACAAAATATTTTTTTGTAAAAACATATTATATGTATAGATTACAACAGTCTGGTTAATTATTTGTTTTTAAAAAGTATAAGAACTTAAATCGTATATAAAAAATACTGATTGCTATGTATATAGTGCATAATGTATTTTTATCCCATTTTTACTTATTATAAGATTTTTTGTGTCAGCTTAGCTTTATCAATATTTATTGCCACGTTTTTTCTACAATAATATTTATTTTAGTAGTGTGCTATGCAATGAGCTATGGCTTATCTATTTGAGTTTTGAGCTTTGGAAAATGTTGAGATCTTATTGTTATTAAGATGTTACAAATGCCCTTCTCGTGACCTTTCTGTCAAACCTAACAAAACATTATTTACATCCATATGCTTCTATTATATCAGTATTATTAGAATTTCACATATGATCAATTTTGCTTGTTTTGCTCATCGCCTGAAATAACTCGTCCAAAATCACTTCCTCATTAATTATTATATCTACCTCTTCGCATAAAACATTTTAAGGAAAATTTGACACAATTCTAATTGAATAATGTATCTAAAACAGCAGCATACTTTTTGATACAAATGTAAGAAATTTAAATTGAAAATATTAATATATCATTACATTTGACAAATTTAGGTGATGTTTAATCTTTTAACTTTATACATACCTATGTATATAAAAACAATGTTATTACAATCAATACTTGATACGTATTTTGCAGAGTATAAATTATTCATTGTAAAGTTCCACTTATCATCTTTGGTTATGTGTAAAATGTGACGTATGTACGATATGTGCTAATTTTATTATAGTGCAAATGTTATATTTAGCATTTACCACGAAAAGCCTCTAAATATTTGTCGTTGAGACTTTTACGCAGTGGTCCAAAAGTCATAATCGGTTATTGTATAATTAAAAAACATTATATTTACTGCTGTAATATGGCTAAGATTAAACTATTTTGTCACCAATATTAAATTTATATCTATCACTATGTTGGTGTTAGAAGATTATTAACAACAGATTTGCAATTAGTGCATAACCTTACAGTAACATGTAATTCCATAAATAATATATAATAACTATTCTTAAATATGATCAAATCTACTATAACGAAATGAACTCTAGCATTAAATTTAATACATGCTCATTTGCCTTACATAAATAGTAAAGAAAAGAGATGTTATATAATAGTATCATATTTCGCAGATCTTGTTAATGAACCTGTGCATCGCTGTAGTAGCTTATGCAGTACCTTTGAGTCTTAGTGATTCTGCAGAAAGATTCAACGGTCTGTACGACAAAGAAGAATACAATTCTAACGAAGAAGATTCACTACAAGCTGCACCTCAAAACATTACCAATACTACAGCGCAAAATCTGTAATTTATTATTTAAATACACTAAAGCTAGATTATTTTCCTTCGATACAAAACTTATGTTTTTTTATTATAGATACATCATCAGAGCGATTGTTTATGAAATTGGAATATTAACTGATATCGGCGAGAACGACACCAGCAGCAACGACACCCTCGTGTAAGTGCTATATAGATTTGAATCTTCTTTATATTTTTTTTGTACTATAAACAATACAGATAATTATTGTCTGATCTATGATTCTCCTTTCAACATACAATAGTAATAGAAAATATATTATTTCAAGCACGCTGCTTCTTATTTTTAATACTATGTCTTCTGAGACAGCACAGTATTTTTTTGAGGCAAATGAAACAAACTTGACGATCGTAGCCTCCAGTTTTTCACTCTTCATTTAAAGTACCATTCTATAAAATATTATATTTTGGTTGGCTTTGCTTATAATTTCTTTAATTGCTCTTTTAGTTATAATTTTATTTCGTAACAGTCGTAAGCTCAATACATTACAACTGGGAAAATCCGTAACTTGGTAAGTCAATCAAACATAATGATTACCTACAAGTAAGTATTAACCACTAGGCTGAGAATAATAGCGTATTTTTATAAATAAAAACTGAATTCTGCTGCAGTGACTCGAACCCACGACCTGAGATACTAGTCTTAGATCTTACGAACTACGCAATTCCGAACATAAACTTATTTAACACTCACCCTATTTGCGCACTAATGACAACCGAATCGTACAATAGACAAAAATAGACTGTTAACACTCCGTTAGTAGCGCCTCTGGAGCCACCAATGGCACGCACCTGTAAGATCCACGACTGAAAATCAATCATTTAGTGACAAATACGTATACTTTTGTTTAAATCAGATGTATTCATATAAAACTTTTATTTAAAATAAAATTAACTTAAAAAATATTGCACAAAAATTACTTTGAAAACGAGAGATGCTATATGAGGTTTCGCCGCTACTACCAATCTCGGATTGATCTCCTTCATATCTTATAGAATCTGTGATATTCAGTCCAACATATGATACCAAAATAATGTACAACATTCAAAATGACTTCACTAAATAAATGCACATGTGTAATATAAAAATATATAACAAAATTTAAATATTTGAGAAAATTTACTTATTTGGTGGCAAGGATCCACCAGCTTTAAACGAACGTACCGTGCAACACTCAGAGGAAACTATTGCAGTGGCATGTAGCACTCTTCCAAGTAGGAAGATAGAAGAGGGGAGGACTCCACCAAACATAAACTCATGAAGTGAACTTGGATCTCTCAAATCTAGCGCCACTGACGGAATGTTAAAAAACATATTAGCGTTTCATTTATTAACTATACTTCTTCATAAAATTAATTTTCAATATATGTATCATCAAATTATGTATGTATAAAATATGTACAGTTATACAAAACTAAACACTTAATTAAATATTTCAGAAATGAGCAAGTGGACTTGACATTCTTCAATCCTGACAAAAACGGCTCCGTGATAAACTTAGGAAACATTCCCCTACCTGTACAAACCAATATTAGCGGAAAAGTGTATACAGGCATCGCGCCCTTTGATCTAGGATCAATCTCGAATCCCAGCTTGAATACTCTAAATTCTTCAGATGGTTTCTTACCAGGTAAATAATATACAACCGACATAGCGCACATTATAAGCTTATTTATTTGATTATGGATTCAGAAAATAGTTAAATTAATAAATAGTGAGTCACATATATTCGTACAAAAATAAATATATGCGTTACTATTATTAATACTTTTTTGATCAAGAGTAAGATAGAATTATAAAATATTTAAGTTGACCCTCACATTTAATTTATTATGTGTATTAGAATTTTGTAAAAATATTTATATTTTCTACTTGAACTATATGAGTACAATTACTTGGATTTTAATATATTCAAAGCGTACACAGAATCAATAATGTAGACGTAAACAAATAAAATGCTTAGACTTTTTACTTAAAATCAAATTAACTTTAAAAAATGTATGTATTAGAAAGGAACTAATAATACATCAGCTAATTAATTTACATATAAATTAAGTTATTCTATATTATTATCAAAAATCTTGTTGTACCATGAAATTATTTTATATATATATAGATTATCTACTAGCCTTTTATAATAAAATTAAAGTAAGTAAAACATGTATTAAACTTATGTAAGATTTAAAATGAAAAATTTATATTTTTATGAACGGATGCTCATTACATTTTCACACTACATTGTTAAACAATAAATGTATACTAAATTAACCTATTGCATATAACATACAGACATTATATAATTACAAAGGATAATATTTTCATTAAATTTATAATTTCAGATACTTTTACTGACAATTTACAAAATTTGATTCCTGCCGAACTGCAAGATTCTTTAAATGTGAGCAGCAATTTTACTTTGGATCCATTGAATTCTACATCCGGCGCTATAATACCTCCTTTGATTCAAGTTAACTCACCATTCGAGCCTCTACCGCTAATGTTAACAAATCGCTCATTTTTCATATCAAGTTAAATTGTGTATTACAACCTAAACAATAAATATGATCCAATAATCAAAACATATTCAATTCTTATATTCAACTATTACAAAAACTTATCAAGATATTAACTTCTAATAGATTAATATTGTAAAAAAATGTAAACATCTTCAAGTTTCTTGGAAGAAGGCAATTTAAAATATGACAAAATGAAAATAAATCATTGAAATAATATCTTAAAATACAATTATATTGTTTTTGTCTTATTTAGAATAAAACTATAGTAGCAAATATTTCATTTATATACTTGCTTCTAATGTTTGTTCTCGCCGTCTTGCTTTCATTTAGCTTTAAAAATATAATTTTGCTCAATTCCTCAGGTATTATTTCTTCATTTATAATGTATAGTATACAACATTAAATATTAGTCCGTCAAAATAATCATACCTTTGAGTTTCTTTACTTTTCCCTCTTCCTTAGTCAAATATTTGTGTTTCTAGCCCCTCATTTTCAGTTACTACGTCTTCTTTAAACTTAGCCGGCAATTTGATTACGATCAATATATCAATATCGACGTGTCTGTGACCTGTTCTTGATAACATATTTTGAGAGAGTGCATGTTTGGAGCGATACAAGATACATAAGTACATTATAATGCTAAGATTTATAAAAAAAATAAATAAAATATATACAGCTGTCTGAGATATAAAAGAGCAATAAGATTTTTCTAAAAAATTTGAACACCCGGAATTTCACTGTCGCACGAGTCTAAGATGCTTCCGAGAGGATACCTCCTCCATTCGCTACTCTATTGAGCTACCTCATTAGAGGACCAACAAGTAATCTCCGCTGCCTCGTCCTCCAGACAAATTGTCGCAATATAGTATATTACTTTAAAAACAGAATTGTCAGAATTATTAATTAAAATCATTATAAAACAAAGAATCCCGAAAAACATCGTTGAAGACAAGCAATCACTGTACTAGTGACCCTCGATGTAAAAAATCTGTAAGCATTACAGTTTGCTACCCATTCTAATTTATTATTGAATTTCTGCTACTATCGAATGATGTTGATCTGTTCTCAACCGGAATAGACGTATTGTGGTGGTAACAATTTTTAATCATTGTATATGCTCTATTATATTTTTTTACTAATTTATTATTATCTAAATATTATATAATTGAGTTCAAAAGATGAATTTGTTTGGAGTTTGTGAGTTTTAGTAGTACATTATTTTTCTCAAATTCATTCTTGCATTTGGTTTTATTTTTAGATATTTATTTTTTAATTATAACATGCATAATAAAACTTAATTATTTACTGTTACACAGGGTGATAAATAAAAATATTGAAAAATAATATTTAAGTTTATTAGATTTTAAACATTTCACACACAAAAATATAAAAATCGAAACTACATTGTTGATGGAATATAAATGTATAAAAATATATATATGTACATCCATATAAATAAAAAAACAATCATAGTAACATTTTTAATTTTTTTAAATAAAAAAAGTTTGTAAAACACTAACATAATAATTGTTATTGCAAGATAATAGAAACAATTTAAGCATCTGATTCGATTATAATAACAAAATATAAAAAAATCCTCATATAAGTTTACAAGTTATGAGGTTCGTAAAAATATAAATTCAGCACATTTTTTTTTCTTTCAAAGTCTCATTTAAATTCCGCATATCCTAATATTATTCTTACACTCAAAATTGAACTTTGGAATGTATGTAATATTTTTTGCATTCGTATATTAATAAAAAACTAAGAAATATATGAATAATTGAAAGACAAACAATAATACAGAAAACAAAGTAATTAAATGAAGACGATAGTTATCCAAAAAGAAATAAATGAGTTAGTTTTACTTTTTCTTCTGCTACATCCCAATATGGGACTAGGTCTACTCCACAAGTACTATCTCTCGGCTAGCCGCATCCAATCGCCAACTCATCCATTTTGATTTTGTCATTTGCAGCATGGCCTGTCCTTTGGTTTCCTCCATTGCATTCTTCCAGTGACAGATTTCGTCCATCCTTTCGAGGTGACCTGCCCATCATAGTCCTTAGGACCTACAGGATATGATGATGATTTATCAATTAATTAATTTATCTTAGACATTAGTTGGTGTTTACTGTATGATAATGTTTATTACCTGCTAGCAACCGCGGCTTTATGCATGTACCTATTTAAGGTTCCTTCTCCAATCTTCAGTAGCTCGTGCCTGTTCCAGAAGCTTTATTGTTTTTCAACCTTTCTGGTGCAGATTTCTAGTGAGTGTAGGTTATTCAAGATTTCTTTCAGCTGTTCGTAGTTTACCGTACTTTCATTACCCTCGATATTACTGTGATTTGAATATACTTTTAAATATTTTTTCCACCCTTTTAAGACGCTTAATATGGGTTAATAAGCACTTCATTTTTCATATTTGTTTGTCTCTTCTCACAACATGACTTCGTTGCTATACATATAGTTTTATTATAAATTTAAAATGACTTTTTGAGATTGTATGATGTATTAAATGTGCGAATTAATATTTCTCATCAAGTTGGCCTTACTTGAATAGCTTGAGACATATATTACATCTAAAAAGTTCCTTAATTTTATGCATCTTTGTATGCTCACTTATTTCTAGCTTCGTTTTAATTTGATGTATCTTTATACGCTCACTTATTTCTAGAATTGTATCCAGTGATTGTTGTATGTTGAAGTGTTTTTATTGTATCTTCTTCGGCGCAAGTAATATTCGAGCATTTGTCGCGAAAAAACGTTCTCCGCCACAATAATGGCATATAAGAGAACTTGACGCATAGTCTCTGAGTTCAGTGACTTTTTGTTTAGAAAGTTACTCAAAATACTATACTTCATCCTTTATTTGCGTGAATTATGAAGCACTTTTGATTGGATATACTTTCCCATTATTAGTTTTAACTATAGTACGATTATCCAATACATTCAATATATGAGCTGTTGATTTTGAAAATGGAGAACATTTTGTCAGTATAGACTAACTTAAAATTTCTGTTTTTAATCAATTCACAATCATATCTATAAATAACAGAGTAAATTTTTAATAGTATTTTATTTTGATCAATGATTTTAATTATTTGTTGATTTTAAAAGTGAGGCAAGTTCACTCAAAAATAAATTAATATGAATCTTTATATTTATTATACTTTTGTAGTTACATCGGACAGTGAGACCGGTAAGTAAAAATGATTATAAAGATAATACTTGCAAACTACAATAAACAAAATATACTTCTAAATGGTTTTACACGGAAGTGTGCTAAGAGAAAAATGGGACTGAGAAATTACAGGGGTACGGAAAAGACTTGCAGTTTTAAATATTATTTAGATACCAAAGAAGCAAAAATTTTAGGATGCCAAAGAATTTTTTAGTCACATTTAATATATCTAAAAGAAGAGTGGACCATGCTCTCAATGCAAAAAAAATTGGAGAAGATTTTAATGGTAGAATGGAAGGTTCCTCCAGGAAAACCAATGAGGAAGAAGTAAAACGCATGAAGGAATACATTGAGAGTTTTCCTAAGTTCAAACACAAACCATTAATTATCCAACAATAACTTAATATGGACTTACCCCACTTTTAAAATCAACGGCTCATATATTAAGATTGGCAGTTATTGGTGCTGCTGAATGTGCTCCATTAATTTTTGTTATTTCTCTTTTTGCACTTAAAAATATCGACAGATGCACTTTCTAAACTAAGATCCTTGAGTTCTTTCTTTACAATAGCCGATTTTCTAATCTCAATATCTTTTATGACACACTACACTTCATTCACTGGATTTTAAATTGTAAACTTGATGTTATCTACAGTTACTTAATCAACATTTTCTTCACAAAAAACGTCCGACTCTTTGAATGGTTACTTTGGAAGAATCTTCCATAGCCGGTTTTGATGCCATTTGAAGATCTTGTAATATGTATTGATTGATCATTTCAAATTCCGAATCGATTTCCGCCATCTTAGAATCTTCCGCAAGTGTAATTTGATTTGGTACTATTGCAGCATTACGAGTGGTGTTTTCTACTACAGATTCTTCAGTCATATCTGCATTTGAAGTACTTTCAAATACTCCGTTCTTCGTTGCCAACTGTACAATTAGATCAAGCACTTCGTTTTCAATATCTACACTAATTTTCCCAACATCTTTTGCTGCATAAATAATCGCATCAGCCAATGTGTATCTTCCAGATTCAACATTTTCTGTATCCATATTATCGCCATTCAGCACATTGGAGATACTTGGGTTTGGTATTGACATATTGGCAAAGCTAGATCCACCGTTCATAGAATCTTCACCAATGTTCAATACTCTCATTTCACCTTCAGTTATATACCAATTTTATGAAATGTAAGGTACAACTTCACCGTGTCAAGTCGCTTCCAATACTGATTACTTCCAACAATTCTCAATTCTTCGAAACTATTTTAGCATCTTTCAACATTACTCATAGTCACACAATGAATTCCATATTTTGCAAAATTGTGTAAAATAATATTTCTATCATTTATAGAATGTGTTTCGGTAAGCGATGTGCTTTTGAATAGCAGTGCTGTATTGACAAAATGTAAAATCTGAAGAATCAGTGTCGTTATTGATGACATTACAACTTGACGGTGAAACAAAAAAATATTTAGGTTGACTGTTTTTGATTGTATAAAGAAGTTTATGCATATACATATATATATATATATATTGTGTGTGCATGTGTCAAAAATGATTTTTTTTCAGGAAAAGAACAGAAAAAATGCAAAAAATAACCGAGGAACCGTGGTATATGATCGGATGTGATTGTGACCCTACTTCTTTCAGTAAGCGCTACTTTAGAATTTTGTTTTTCAGTTAAAATTTTGTGCGAGCGAGAAGACAAAGTATTTTGAAGAGAAATGTGTCGTACCCCAGTGGGTACGACATCCCTGCTTTATACCAGTGTATAAAGCAGGGATTTCCAAACTACAGCTTGTGGGCCATAGCGTAGTCCTTAGCCACTTTTAATTGATCTATATAAGATTTAGTCAGATTTTTTATTACTTTTAAAAACCTTTTATTATATAAACAATACTAACTTCTCAGACGACATAATAAATAAATTTTATTGACTGTGACTAAAATAACAAATATATTAATATTTCCTACGCGAGGTAAAAAATTAGAACCAAGTTAAAAATATATCAATTTATAAAGATACAGTATAGAATCAATATGTCCATAGTAAACTTACTGTCAAAAGTTGGCAAATTTTTAATGAAATGATAATACTTAAAAATATAATAACCTTCGTAATTAGTGACAATTTACAGAAATTTTAATGTTGTTTAATTTACTACGTATTGTGTAGTATGTCAGGTTAATAAAAATAATGAATATTACATACACATATATATTTTTACTCTCAACTATACATCATAAATATCCAACAGGTAATTATTGTAACTATGTAAATGTAAACAGCCTTAATTTTAGTGAACAATAAGTCTTTTTGACACATTAATTTATTTATATGAATACAATATAGTAGGGCTTTTAATACAATATTTAGCCATTTCCAACCTCAAAAATAAGTATAAGAAGGAAGGATAAATCAGTGATGGAAATTTTGGCACAATTTTGTTTGCTAAAAAAATAATATTCTTTTACAATAATGAAAATTTTCTTACAGAATCAATTATATAACATTTGATCTAAAATTTTGTATATACATAATTTGTTTAAAAAATTGACACTTCAAAAGCACCGACTCGATACTATAATACACAATCATCACAAAAAATGTACAGTCAAATATGAAAATAACACATTAATATATAATAGATTGTGAAAGAATTTAAAATTATCATTTCTGGCGTATTTTCATTACTTTTTATCAGAATCTTAAAAATATAAGATCAGTGAAAAGTTTATAAGTTCAACACAAATTACCGATACATTTTGTAGTATATAATATTAATATTAATAATAAATGCATTAATTAAACATTAGTCCTTAACTGCCCAGGCCTTCCAGTTCTAGTCCAAACGGACCCAAAAAATAATACATTTTTTAAATTAAAAAACAATGGTCATTTCCCTATATATACTGTTTTATTATTAACTATTATTAATAAATTAAAAACTATACTTTAAATTTTACAAATGCATTTCATTGTATTATATACTAGGAATGTAAACCTTGAATCAAATTTCCATTGCATATTGTTGCTTAGTACAACTAAAATATGATTCCGTTCACAAGTTACAAATTAATACTGAAGCAAAGTAGTTAGTTACGAATAGAACCACTGGGTTTATATCCATAACTAACTGTAGCATTAAGTGTTAATGTTCAATAGTTAATTCAGCCTATAGTTAGATATATATGTTAGTCGATCAGATGTTCCATTAATATTAATATTTATCGTTATGTAACATAATCAATTAATAAAAATCATTTACTAAAACACTAGGCCAAAAAATCAAAAGATCGCTAGAAGAAATATCAGACATTTATTGTAAAAAAAAACAATAAATTAATATTATTCGTAGATTATGTCATATGTATTTAAGTAATTTTGACTAATGAAATTTGTTCAATTTTAAAACACTAATCCTATAAATGCTTATTACTATATAAAAATGGACATTCCCAATATTGATTCTAGATGTCACTTATATAATACACATGTACCCTTTCGTTTTAAAACAAATCTGGTAGGGTCCAAGATAAAAATTTATCTGGCCTTCAATAACATGTTAAATTTTAGAAAAATAAAAATTAGTCATTGATTGAGCATTTTAAATGCTTCTATAAATATGTTTATAACTTATGTTTACAACTGGGAATTAAATTTAAAAAAATAGACAAAAATATATTCTGGGCAGTTAAGCTGTATATTTTCTTGGTCCGTATGAACCCGTCGGGCAGCCCCGGGTTAACACTAGATAGGTCATTTAGAAAAATATCATTTGCCAACACAATTACAAAATCCTAATCAGTGAAAATGATCCGTTGAAAAGATTTCTACCCAACAGTCACTTATAGCTCTACTTTCAAATCGGCTTTTACCTTTTTAATATAGTCCACAAGATCCTTTCCTTCTCTGTCTCCATTGTACTCTTCGACAAACTTTCCATTCATGAATAGCTTCAAAGATGGGTACGATCGAATGTCATAAGTGCTTGCTGTACCAGCGTGAACGGTGCAATCCAGCATGGCTAGTCTGGCTGGATAGTTTTCGCTCTTCAGCAATTGAGCAGCCTTCTCAAAAGCCGGCTTCATTTTTTTGCAGAATCCACACCCTGAAACGATAAAATAAATAATTAATAAAACTGGACAGCTTCTCAGAATATTTTTGGAAAAAAAATTCTATATACAAGGTGATCTAATTTGAGTTTCCTATGTTGACGGCACTGTAAATTAGACAGTTGTCAATAATCACGCGTGTTCAAATTGTCAAATGTTAGTTTATAACAACACATTTACAAAAACAACGTTGTCAAGATTCTACTTACATGGAGCATAAAACATGACTAAAGTTGGATATTTATGACTGATTTCTCTTTCAAAATTACTATCCGTCAGCTGCAATGAATCTAATTGTTCTTTGGTTTCTTGATGACTAGATTCGACAGACATTGGATTTTTCAAAAATGCAGTAAAATCTTCTTCCTAAAAATATATTGTATTTTTATTTTTATTATAAACATTTTTAAATTATAGTAATTCTACTCACATTTCTGCCGCCATTATAAATTTTAACTATTCTATCAAAGAAGCTAAAATATTTTATCGTCGGATAACTGGTGACTCCGTATTCCTGGCACAGTGCTTGTTCACGAGTACAATCTACGGCGCCTATCACAGTCCGAGAGTCTTCTTTAAATGCCTGCGCCAAGGTATTAAACTCCGGTTTTATATTTTTGCAATGACCACACCCTGAAATAAAAAATGAAAATCTTTTAAACTGATTTCATACAAAAAACTCTTTTATCTTAATCCTGGAAGATTAAGTCTCCATGTTTAACCAGATTTCAGTTGAAGAAAGATATTAATAAAATGTAAAATTAAATTATAAATGGAATTTTTGGGACTACCCCTTGAACATGAGACTAAATTTGTTACATTTATATGTTGAAAGTATAATAAAACCAAATTTCTATAATTATTTCCAACTCAAGTTCATTTGACCCGTTAGCATTGTTATATAGCATGTGATGGTTGCCTACTAGGGTGGATTAGGACCACTCATTAATGCACTTGTGGGGGCTGATTTAGTTGGTCACCCTGGAGATACGCCTGGCAGCACTGAGGAAGCGGCGGAAAGAGAACTTACTTGTTTGATGATGTGACAGAAGCAGTGTTCCAATCGGCGCCTCATAATAAACATTTAATATTTCTATGTAACTATAATAATGGCTAACCTTTGTCTCATTGCCAACCCGTCACCACACATTCCCTAGACATAAATAAAGTAATATACTGCCGATACAAATACAAAAGACAGTCAATGTCCATTTAAAGTCCAACTATCGGTGGAATGTGCCTAGCTGGTATCAGAATCACAAAATAGCTGTTATCTACTTCACATCAAAGTAGGTCCAGCTATAAAGTTCGAAGTACAAGAGTTCAACCCGATCTTCGGAGACGACTATATGACGCTGATATTTATGAGAATAATACACATATATACTATATAGTATTGCACAAATTTATTGTGAATTAAATAACAATTTATAAATTTATATCTTTGTATTCTAAAAAAATAAATGCACAACCACAAAGTTTGCACAGTATGTTGTATAATCACTATGAATGGTATTGCTGCGTTAAAAATGGTACATATAGTCAACCTATATAAAAATAACATACTGTCTGTTTTTATAAAATACAACAATAATATATATTTTTTAACTGAATTATGTTTAATTAATTTATACTACTTTTATGGTACACTCTGTTGATTTTTCAATGAGAACAATACTAGTTTGATATAAATAAAGACAAAAAAAGATAAATGCGAAAATATTCAGCTATTAAATAGAGGGAGAGAAAAAAGTGTTCAGATACTTGTGGATCATAGAGGAGCTACTTCAGGTTTTTACACATATTGATACAAAGAAAAAATAATTAGAGTGACAAGTTAAGTTTTAAAATGTCAAGGAGTGCAGAAAAAAAGATCTTCGACGAGATAGTTTGACCAAATCAAATTTCGCATGCTCAACCATTGTTGACGCCTGTTGTATGCATTTGCAAACGCCGTCTTACGGGGTTCGGAAATGTCCTGGTTTGACAGGCAGTCGGCTCTGATCGTCATTACGAAACGATCGGACCACGCAGAACTCAAATAAAATTTACATATAATCAAACGTGTTTTGGATTCAGACCTAAGAACTAACCAGCACGCGTATCCCTACACGCAACAACCATAATGGAAGTTCTTCGTATGGCTAACTGTGGGAAGTGGTAAATATAAGATATATGGTAGAAGGTCACAACTCTAAGATATGAGAACGGCAATGGAGGAAGAAAAGATTTGTAAAAATGTAACTCACAAGGCGCATAGAACATAATCAAAGCGTGTTTTTTCTTCTTGAGCGTATTCTTGAAGATACCTTGCTCCAAATGAACAATGTCCGTAACCTGGTCAACCCATTGAGGTTCTGGAGGAGGTGGCGGTTGTGGATCCTAAAAAAATACATCGAAAACGTTAAAAAAAATAAAGTAATGCATCAAAAACATTAAAAATTAAAAAGATGATACATAGAAAAAATCGCAGTTATAAAAATATATATAAATATATCAATGCGCTGATAATCGCTGCTGAAATTTAAATTACCTGCATGAATTTGATTATACTCTCCTCGTCTCTTGCACTAACATCAAACTTAAACTCTCCGTTCACGAAAAACTTCATAGTCGGATAACCCTTCACATCATACCTAGAGCCAATGTCTGATTCTTTTGTAGCGTCAACAGCTGCCAAAATAGGAGTTTCCTATTAATAAAAAAAAACACGTACATTAATTCACTAATTTTTACTATTGTACTTTTGAGTAAATTGTGCTGGGTCATACATTATCTTTGTTGATGATAGTGGCGGCTCTTTCATAGTCCGGCTTTATTCGCTTGCAGTGTCCACACCACGGAGCATAAAACATAACCAGGGCGCTTTTGTCAGCAAGCGTCGAGTCAAACGTATCACCTGTTGGTGAATAAATAAATAAACTATGACAAGAAATTTCATTGATCAACGAAAATGAATCAAAATTTTCAATAAAAAGTGCTCAGTACAGATCATTTCCATATGGATCACTCTGAAAGGAGTAGTGGTGGTGGTGTGCAATCAGATGTTAAAGCCAGTTTAAGTGAATCGAGTTTATTAAATTATTTTTCTACCTAATGTATTTTATCTCTTAACAATTTATCTGCGGAACCCAGAATTTTCTGTGCGGCTGTTAAGGAGCACTACAAAAATATTTAATAAGAAAATTCCATACATTTGTGCATTCTGTGTCGTTTCCACAGAGGTATAGTCCATCCAAGAGGTTAACGCTCATCATCGTTGTGTTGGAAATAAAGGTGCGTGTACACATGCATGCATGCATATACAGTTTTCCGCGAATTTATTTACACTGATAGGAGAATGTTACCAATACTAAATCAGGGCTGTTTTAAGGTTAGGGTGACCATACGTTGGAAATTGAATTAAACATTATAATGTGTTATATTTTAATTATAAATTATTGTCATGTTGTGGTATTTTGTAATCAATAAAACAATTCCTGTAATATTCTATTGGTATTTTAAAAATATTATATTGAACAGATATTCAACCTAGAGAGTGATACCAAAACTGCTCTCATGTTTTTGAGTTAAATATGTATATAAATAAACAAAATAAGTAAGAAAGTGATATTTTACACTTTCACCGCAAATTTAATTAAAAAAGTAAAAATGAATTGCACTTGTAATTTCACGTGGTCATCCTAATATTTTTTCTCACCAATACTGTGACGATGAGCGTTCATATCTTGGACGGGCTATACCTGTTTTAAGAAGTACCATTCATTGGTGAACTATTAAAAAGCAATTTTATGTCCTCGTAAAACTTTTGCTCTTAACAACGTATTGTGTTTTTAAAGGGTGTTGTAATTTTTAAAGTAAATATCTGCATCTACTGATTCTACAATAATTGGTGAATAAAAATAATAAATAATAATTTTATTCTGATATAAATTGAAGGCAGCGTAACATAATTAAAAAATTATATGTGCGTAAAATTGCCAGCTTTTATGCAGTAGCGGTCGCGCGCGCGATAAGCCTGTATATTAAGTGGTAATCAAATACAAACTTAAGAAGTTTGTTTAAACTTGTTTCAAGAGCGATATGATATATGTATTACATTTAAAAATACACATAAAGCAGGCAGATTTTTGCGCTATCGAAAGACTCGGCAAGAATAATTATAATCTAGAACTCAAAGCTCTAAATAAATTACATATGTACCATATTTTTCGTTTAGAATTTCGCTTTTTGTAACAAATGTAATGTTAAATTTAGCATCTATTTCGCAATTTTATATTGGTATAGAATCCATAGCAGACAGTCACATTTATTGACATTAATACATTACATACATAATTCAAGATAAATCAAACAATAAATACTCTATTACTATAATTCCTGTTAAAAAATCAAGAAAGAACGAAACAAATGAAAATTTAACATAAAAAAAATACTATATATCAATTTAAATTGCAGGCGATATTATATCTAGTTTTAAACCACATTCGAATATTGAGAATAATTTATTTAAAAAAAACGTAGGCTGTTGTTGTTTAATTTAAATCTAAACATGATTTCCATTTTAACCCTTTCACCGCGGATGGCTTCAATAAAAGTCATCAAGTAAATGGTCAGTACTCGTTGGACATCTAAATGTGCCATAAACCTTTGAGCCATAGTATGGTTATTTAATATAATTTAAAGTTGTAAATCACTTGAATTTAATGAACTATGTTTAAAAAAAATATAGCATGAATATATATTAACAAATTTTAAAATGGCGCGCAAAAATATTAGCCACGGTGAAAGGATTAATACACTCATTCTGGCAACTGATTTAAGAATACTAACATAATTTGAATTTTACTTTCCATTAACTGTTTGAAGAAGATTCAAAGTACCAATTGGAAATATATCATTCATATAAATTTCAAGTATTGAACTTAACACTAGATTTATGGGTATAAATCCTTCAATTTGACTGGGGTCATTAAAGATAGATATATAGTGACTAGATTTTCAAAAATAAGAAGTTTCCCAAAATAAAAATTGCATTGTTCAAATATAAAAAAATGCAAAAAAAAAAAGAAAAATACTCTCTGATACAAATCAAATCAGAGTATAAATCAGAAACCCGTAAATTTGATGTGTTTCGTAAATCTAGTATTAAATTTTAACAGATTTCAATCACGATTTCCATTGAGCTCGGAAATAAAATTACTTGTCGATTATATGTTTCTCATAATCTGGCAAAAAATATATTTTTAATTTTTTGTCAAAGCAAGTGTTTCAAAACGAGGAGTTTTACTAAGATTTTTTAATCATAAGATAAAAACTAGTGAAAACTTTATATAAAGAGCAAGTTATTTTAAAATTGTAAATTGTTATTGTATCTCACTTGTTAAATGTACAACATTGTTATCAGCCAAAGACCATTCTTCTTCAGGTTCTTCATTCTTCACAGCCTTTTGATTGGGTCGTGGGAACCGCATGAAGTTCACGAGTGCCGTTCGAGTGTTTTCACCTTCGTATTGATATTTCATCTGTCCATTTCTGTGAAATATATATACATAATTAAAATACAGAATGTTTCTCTTGTTAGTGGAGTATTTTCTGTTAATATTATATAACATGATTCAAAACTTACTCGTAATACAGCATCGTTGGAAAACCGGAAATGTTGTACAAATTTCTAATTACTGAATTTTCTGGTCTGGCTACGTCGATAGCAGCTAAATAAGCTTCGCCTTTCAAATCTGCGGCTGCTCCGGAGTATTCCGGTTTAAGAATCTTGCAGTATCCGCACCAGGGAGCATAGAACATAATCATAGATGGTTTCATCAAGGTCGGTCCTTTCTTCAGAAAGCGAACAATGGACTGAAAGTAAATAAAAAAATTGATTAACAAAATCATTCTACTATCAAAATTGGCTACTACATGTAATACATACATCAGCATCTGGTAAATGAATGACGTCAGTGGCTGTCGGATCTTCGTCCCATGGTAGACTTCCAGTGGGATCTCTCATAAAATTCACAATGGACGAAGTTGACTCTCTTCTGTCATAATTTTTATTGAAATCGCCATCTTTATAATGCTTGAAAGATACAGGTATATTTTTGTCTACTTTTAATTTTTTACACATCTTCTTTGCAGCACTGAAAATCGAGATTAAATAATTTTAAAGTCAAGAGCGTGGAATATGAGAATTTTATTATAAATATGCTCTAAAAACAATGTATATGACCTCAAACCGGCCTTATTACTTTGAATATAAATTTCAAACCAATAAAGATGACAATAAATAGCCATAATTGAAAACAAATATGGATAAGACTAAGGAAGGACCCTTAGTTGTTAAGATACATCGCCAGGAGCTGATTGATTGATATTTAATGATTTGACTTAATTAAATCTACAATTTGATCAACCACAGTAGATATTATTAGATTTAGACAAAGGTTGCAGTGACTAGAGTGTTTTATTTCATTTAACACTCACTTCGTTTGAGGATGCAAATTTTATTTCTTTTTTATCTTCAATTATGTCCTTCACTTGGATGTAAAATGTTTTCTAGAATTTTTTGCAAAACTACTTGTGCAGCAGGCGGATAAAAAACAACCCATTGATTAAGTGTAAATAGTAAACCAACCAGCAACAAAAATATAGATTTTTACTCTTCAACATAACCAAGCCTAGTAAACCATCAAACAAACTCCAGGTGATAAGACTTCAAAAACTATATAAAAAATTAGGTATTTCTGTACAAAGACAAATTGTATACTAAATAAACTTAAACCTTAAATTTATTAAATACATTTTATAATACATACCCGTTGCATTCCACATGCACCATTGTGCCGTGTCCCTTAATTATCAACGCTGCCTCCTTGAACGCCTTTAAAATATTCGCATTTTCGCTACTCGACTTTGACACAAAACAAACGAGTATGTTTGTCTTTGTCCTAAGTAATTGTTTAAAGTCTTTTATCTCTGTGATGTCGTCTATTACAGCCGACTTTTGCTTTCCGCCATTTCCCGCAATACATGGTAGAGTACAGCCCAGTAGCAGAATTAGCTGAAAAATAACAACATTAAAACATTAACAATGTTATCTGTGTTACAATGTTTCAGTAAGTATACATGAGATAGTAATTAAACAAAATATAGACAATGATAACAATAAACAAAGTATTGTAGATTTATGTAAGTATGTACATACATACATACATATATATAATATTTGTTGTTATATAACAGGTAGTGGTAATAATTATCACCCCCCCCCCCCCTCCTAAAAAAAAAACAATTTTCTGAATAGCTTTTCTCTTATAGATGAAATTTTGAAAATTTCCATCTTAAGTGTGGATTTTAACATGATCATTTGAAGAGGAAAATTTTGTAATAGATCTTCATTTTATCTGTTTTGCAATGCTTCTGCGAATTTAATATTATAATCTTGCATATCTAATATTTTTTTAGGTTGAAGTAAGGAAAGAAGAATTGTAAAAAGTCATAAATGAATAGATAAAGGAACGAAGATCCGGTACTTAGAAACTCAGACTATGCAATAAAACAATTTATATCCCTTTGTTGGTCTACATCATAGATGGCCAGTGGGTCAACCGCGAGGCTATTTTTGTTCAACCGTGTGGCTATATTATTCCATTTAGGGTTTAAACCGTTTTTAACTCAGTAACCATCCAGATCTTGCAGTGAATACAGGTGTATAGCTCGAGATTATTTAAAAGTGAGTATAAATTACTAGCCCTTTGATAGTGTTCATACAATTACTATACAACGTTTGAGCATGACGCTGCTTTTTATTACACGTTTCTGATCAATTTAGAACAGAATACGTTTACATGTAGTTGCCCAAAGATTCTTTCACGCTACACAATGATCATGTGCGAATGCGTCTGTAGGGTTCATCAATTGAAACACTCCCTATTTCCAATTGGAAGGATTAACGCATATCATAATCATAAAAAGTATTCAGTTCGTCTAGCAATAGAAGCGTTTTAACCGTTAAAGAAAAAAAATGTTTTTTCTTAAACGGTTACGAAGGTTTACTGTGGTGATCCATTCAGTGACGTTATATTGTGTTATTGTTCTTGCGGGTTACCCTTTGTTTATATTACACAATTATTGTCAAGTTACAAACTTGTAATTCTTGTTTGGTTATCATTGGAATTAACTGCACGATTTTGACAATAAAACTCAGGTATTGAAAAGAATCAAGGAAATAGTACTATTTACCAGAACAGTGCAACGCCATATCGAATATATGTTTAAAGATGTTGACAAGCAAATACAGAATGATTTATTATGCAGTGAGATGATTAGTATGGCAGTTGATGAAAGCAACAATATCAATGACATTGGAATAGTAACTATTTTTGCATGCTATGGAAAATTTAATTCTATAACAATCCATGACGAGTTATGTGCTGTAACACCAGGTGCGTAAGGTGAGATACATTCCCTTTCGCTTGCTCGCGTGTTAAGTGACGAGAGTGAGTGAGAGATAAGAGTGTGCATTACATGCGTTCCGCATGCCCACTTCTTCTTACTCACTTTCGTCACTTAGCACGCAAGAGAGCGAAAGTTAATGTATCTCACCGTACTCGCTTGTTCAACACCTGTTTGGTAACACAAGGAGAGTTGCTATATTAAATAAGGTCTTGAAATTTGCCAAACTGCAAAATAATTTGGATTTAAAGAAAAAAATATTTTCTGTAACAATAGACGGCATGTGGGTGACCTTTCTTTAAAAATATTTAAACTCAACGACAAGAAAAGATAAAGTACGCGCTTTTTATTTAGACCTGCGTGACGATTATATATTTGCACTGTAATGACTTCTGAGTCGGTAGCATCGAATGGAGATACATATTAAATAAATTTTATTTTCAATTTATTTTAATTATTACTCTTTTGAGATGATTTTTGGTGTCGAATGTTGCAGATCCCATTTATTGTAGATCACGCCAACTTTTAATTAATCGATTAACAGCCATTAATAATAAGTTTTCAACAAATTGAAATTAAAAAACCCACATATGTTTGACATGCTATGAGAAGAAAAGTCGCGACGGCATTTTAATTGTTATTGATAGTTAATAACAGTATATAACTTTTTAAAACTAATATTTTATTGATGTAACTCGTTCGTTAAGAATTACATTGGTCAGCGAACTGTCTAATTTCATATAAATAAAATCATCTCCATAACAGATGCACTGACCAGATCAATACGACGCGCGGTAATGAGCGCAGCGGTCGATAGTGATTATACTACCGCCGCATACATGTAATCAAATTTTAACGATAACGTATTCGTGGCGTTTAGAAAACTCGCCGGTTACAAATGCAGGTCAAGCGCGTAACACTCACCGTCAAACCGACGCTGTTCAAATACATGTTACAGCCGTAAATGACCGCCTGTCACACGTGTCGCGTCAAATAGGCTTTTTCTCACTTTGACTTACGACCAAACAGCCAAATTTGCGTCTATGTACCGAATGAAAGTTTTGTAAAAAATATTGATTCAGGTATATTTAAAAAAAATTAAAACATATTTACTTTAAAATCCGCAGTGAAGCGTATTTTTGTATGTGGAAAATTCTGCCCATATTTGGTTAGCTTGATAAAAAATAATAAGTTAGGCAACTTCAATCAATTATTTCACAAGGCTAGAGGAGGAAAGGGTCTGCGAAATTGTGAAAGTGTGAAACAAACAGGAGTCTGGCTCAATGACATAAAAGGGGGGGGGAATAAAAATTCACGAGAAACCTATGACATTATTTATGAAACCCCCATTACTGTATTTTAAATAATAATTTAATAATATAAAAAGATAAATATAAATAATAATTTAAATTTATATACCTATGTTATTATGGGGGCCAAAATAGATTTGTTATGGCCAAAACTGGTCGGCGCTTGAGTAGCATTGGCGTGACGGTTTTCTCTCTCTACACTGGCAACCTTCCTGGCGTGCGGACGCATCTTCTCGCGTCCGCCCTTTTTACAATATAAACAACTGTAACCGTCAATAAACATACTACTGCAGCGGCTCAATCTGTGTCTAATTGCCACCCGCCACCATCACCGTCCCTAAATTATATAATATATTTAATAAAAATCATTAAAAAAATGTATTTTATAATTAAAAATATACTATGAACATAGCAATATATATAATTTATTACAAACAACTTACCCACATGCAATATAGAGGTCCACAATAGTCTCGCGTCTGATCATAACCCAGTCATTTTTTGCCTTCCAATAAATTTTGATATTAACATTAGAAGAAACATAAAAAAAGTACAGTGGGATTTCTTCCCTTATTACTTAGAGCAAACCCTTCCTGAACAAAAAGAGCTTAACAACACGGTAGAAATAGAAGAAGAAATTAATACTCTCACTTGCTCAATAAACAAATCGATAGAACGAGTTACTCTCGAAAGAAAGACAAACAAAGATATTTCTTTACCAAATAATATTCGCGAACTTATTAAAATTAAAAATCAAATTCGTAGGAAATGGCAACAATCTAAGAATAAGTCAGATAAATCAAAATTAAACCGCTTCCCCTCCGAAATAAAAACTGCAATTTCAGAATACAATAATGAACTATGGGAGAATAAACTTACCGACCTAAACCCTGAAGACAATTCCCTTTGGAATATGTTAAAAATTTTACGCAGAGATCCAGTAGATATAAAAAAAATTATGACTCCTTCACAAGTGCTAGTTTATTCTTTAGAAGATAAAGCAGAAGCTATTGCCGATAGCCTCCAAGATCAATGTACAATTAACTTATCTTTAATAAATGTAGACTTTAAAAACAAAATAGAAAAAGAAATTAGAACTACTCTAGGAAAATAAACACAACCAAATAGAACCAGTAACGTCAATTGAACTAGAAAATATTCTTCGATCACTAGCCAACCGCAAAGCCCCTGGAAACGATTCCATCCCTAGTAAAGCTTTCAAAATCTTTCCTCCTAGCGCTATCAGTTTTTTTATTAATATCATAAACGCATCATTTAACTGTCTGTATTTTCCAACAGTTTGGAAACAAGCTAATGTGATAGTTCTGAGAAAACCCGGTACCGACCCAACTCTTCCCGCGAGCTATCGACCCATAAGCCTCCTACCCGTCGCGAGTAAAATATTTGAAAGGCTTATCCAACGTAGATTATTAAAACATGTAATAGAAAATAAAATATTACCCAATGAACAGTTCGGTTTTAGAACGGAACACTCGGCTACGCAGCAGCTGCATAGAGTTGTGAACCACATCCAGTCGGGCTTTAATAAAAAAATGACAACAGGAGCAGTATTTTTGGATATAGCCAAAGCGTTTGACAAAGTATACCATGATGGTATACTATTTAAACTTATAAAATACAAATTTCCATCTGAACTGGTCAAAATAATTGAATCTTTTCTTAAAAATAGAACCTTTAAAATTAAATTGGAAAACCATCTATCGAGTCCGAGACCTATTCTAGCAGGCGTTCCGCAGGGATCAATTCTGGGTCCATTATTATTTACAATTTTTACTAGCGACTTTCCCTCCAAGCCATATAAAAAAGTAATTACTGCTCTATTCGCGGATGATACCGCCATTTTATGCTCTTATAAAAACCCCCATCGTGCAATAATTCATCTTCAAAACAAACTCAACACTATTCAAAAGTGGTTCGATAAGTGGCTAATAACAGCAAATCCCAACAAAAGCGTCGCTGTAATGTTTAATCGCAGGAGAAAACACGCTTATGCTAATAATAATCTCTCTAAATTAAAAATGTACGATAAAAGCCTCGAATGGCAAAATTCAGCCAAATACTTAGGATTAACTCTGGACTCCAAATTAACATGGAAATCCCATATATATAACATAACTTCAAGAGTCAAAACAACTCGTGCTCGTCTATATCCATTATTAAACAGAAAGAACAAACTAAATGTAAAAAACAAACTGCTCCTGTACAAATCGATCATCCGACCAGTTATTTCATATGCCTCCCCCGTCTGGGGAGGTATACTTAGTCGTAATTATTCGAAATCACTACAAACGCAACAAAATATTGCGCTAAGAATGGCGACAAATGCCCAATGGTTTGTCCGAAACTCAATTATACATAAAGATTTAAAAATAGACACTTTACGCGATTATTTCGATAAACTTAAAGTAAATTATCATGACAGAAATAAAAATCATTCTAACCCATTAGTTAAAAACCTTAATAAGGTAACATGAATATTTGTAAAAAAAAAAAGTGCTAGCTAACGTAATAAGAAACAAAGTTTTTTTTTTTTTACTTTTTTTTTTTTTTTTTGCCCCAAAAATAAATAAATAAAAGTGAGAACCAATTAATAGATACCCAGGTAAATGGCTTTGGCCAGGAACTGGAAAAAAATAAATATTAGACACTGTATAATTTATTCGCCACGTCAGAAAGAAGGCACAAAGTTCTATATTCAGGTTGGTGTTACTTGATGGTGGCAAGCATTATGATCTGTTCTGTGTGCAGATTTCCTTAGACTCAACTTCTGAAATTACTTACTATCTTTTTCTTCATTGGAAAAATAGTGTCTCCATCTTAAGTTTGTTAATAATTTGATTTATCGAACAAGTATTATATATATTGCTATTTAAACTGTCATATATAAAATGTGTGAGATGAACATGTTAAAAGATCCACATTTTTTGATTTAATGAAAATTATTTAAAAAAGAATTTAATTTTCATTCATTAGCGATGGTGTTTATATTATGCTTAGTAAAAAGTGAAGTGTGTCTCAATGGTTACTACAAATGTTTCCCAATATCATAACGTGGCATTGTTTCAATCATCGCTTAGAATTATCTAACGGTGATTACATAGAATTTCGAAAAAAATGGATTTGTGGCATTGTTTTAGTCCTCGAAATTTAATAAGGAAATGTGTAAAATTGGTGCAGTGTATTACTTTTACATAGAAAGTAATGGACAGTAACAAAAATAAGAAGAAACGTTTATTATGAGACATGTGAACTGAGTATTTATTATTATCATATACAGCGGCAGTCAATGAAAACTCACATATCGTGAACAGATTTAAAAAAAAACAAGAAACAGCTATTCGAATTTATTGTAAAATAGGTCAATAACGAATTAAATTACAGTTAAATAATAATAGTATGGAAAATATCATTATATGGTCATTAAACTACAATTTTATATTTTTCATCATGCTCTTGATATATCGTGTATAGGCCAAAAATAATGACAGCTGTCAAAGAATAAAATTTATTAGTTAAGGGGACACTTTAGTATCACCCCGCACTCAGTTAAATTAGCGCCATCTACATACTATTTAGTGACATCATCAGGTACTTATTTAGAATGTCGGCGCTACGCTCAGAAATCAAAGGTTAACGAATCTACTTAAAAGGAAAATTATATAAATTGTTAAGATTTACCTTACACAAATGGTTTAAATGTTTTGACTATCGCTCACAAATAACAAGTTTAAATTATAAAGATAAAAAATCTAATTTGGATATGCATATTCATAAGTTTCTGTGGCGCAGACATGTTTCACATAATAATTTGAACCTCTTTGAATACTCTATATCTTGTATTTAAAAACTATACAGGTAATCCAAATTCTTAAATATATTGTTATATAGAATATATATTGTTGTATTTTTTTTTAGGATTTCCTGGTGTTTAAAATAACTTCTTATTTTTTTAAATTTAATTTATGTAGATTTGCTAATTTAATTGGGTGCGGGGAGATACTAAAGTTTAGCCCTAAATATTTATTAATCGTGTTATATCTTAGAATTTGTATATTATAGTGATATTTTTCAATAAAAACGTTATTCGTTACTGTGACTATTCTTTTACGTAATTAAAACAAAACGTGCCTTTGTGGCGTGGTGTGAATATGGAAGAAGATCCAGCTCAAAAAAGCGACTGGTGGATTTAAATCTTGCCCTCTTATCAACAGTAGAACTACCTTCAAAGTTAAAATGACCAAATGTTCTGCATTGTGCAGGACAATCCTGGATCTGAGTTGTTCGTCTTACTTTTGCTGCATTGAATATGTCAGTTTAATGTTAATTCTATAGAAAATCTTAAAGCGAGTAATTTCTAAAAAGTAATAATAATTGTTATCAGTAAAAAAAAAACATGCATATACATACATAAGTGTAGTTTTGAATAGTATATTTTTATAGATACAAATGTATATAATTATTACATAATGTGTATAACAGGCTCACAATAATTTCAAAAATATTCCAAACAGTTTCTTAATTTTAATTAACTTGAAATTTTAAAACAATGTCGTGAACATACTCCTTTCCAGGGTACAAAATTGTATTTGGAAAGTTTTTCTAAAATTATTTAAAAATAATTATTATAATAAAAAATTATGGCTACATATTTAAATAAAAACTCACATGATTAAGAGCGTTTGGATATGCTTGTGGTTCCAAGCAAAAAGCCCCGTGTTTATTATATACAGTTCCATTTTTACCACGAAGACAATCTTCCTCCTTAAAAAGTAATAACTATAATAATACAACATTTGGGGATTTGATTACTTATCTATACAGCTAATAACTATACAATAATGAAATATTTTATATATTAAAGTAGAGAATATAATATGTGACAACAAGAACCAAACTTGTGAATTTTTACGTTTTATTTACAGCATATACAAAACTAGAATTAAAATTATACAAATTTCACGTTGAAGGAAAATCATTTTAAAATTGTTTTTATTCCAATTCCAAAAAGAGTTTTAATAAAAACTGTAAATTAAAACAACTAATCAGTTGCACTCTATGTAACTGATAGACACCTCCAAAATAACTGACCACAAAATACTTTGAAACTGAAATAATTATCGATTAAAATTGGTGTAAAACAGTAGTGGAAATATCGGCAAATGATATAAGAATAAGAAAAGCTGCCTCACATCTCAAAAAGCTAAGTAACGTGTTGAATAAATCCGTTAAAAATGTAAACAACAACATAAAACACATACCTTTGCGTCTTTATCTGGTAAGAAATTTGAGGTATAAAACTGCACCCCTGGCTGATTGCTGTAAAGTTCCATGAGTCTTCTCGAATCACGATGGAAAACTCTAAAAATAATATAGTTTTACAATCAACGTATAATATGACACTGTCTAATTAGATTTTAAATTATACTTGGCCATTAAGTTTGTGCCTTGTTCTTTTTCTATGCAAAAGTTAGTGTCCAGTCCTCCTTTCGGCATGAAATCCAACAAAGGTGTGAAGCTCTTTAAATCCGTTTTGATTCCAAGTTGATCCAAGGTATTAATAGCGCCTTTAAAGAAATTTGTTTAGTAATAAACAGAAATGAATGAAAAATTTTTACTATTGAATAAGTTTTTGTTGTTACCAGTGGTGGTCATTGCACTATCTAGCGGTGTGTATGTAGAAGTGCTTAATATGAACTCGTGCTTGTACAACTCTTCAGCTCCACTGCCCTTTAATAAATAGAAATAAAATTCAATTAATATTGAATTGTCTAGATCTCTACATTTTACTGAAATCAATAGTTATTATCTTTATGAAAAAAACATACATGGTAAGCATGTGTATTTCATTTTTCTTATTTACACAAACGTGTATATAAATATTTAATTATTATAGCCAAAGAACAATTTGCCAAATTAAAAAATCTCTTACGTGTCCAGCCAAGTTAAAGTATGAATGGTTTGTCAAGTTGATTGGTGTCGGCTTTGTACACCTACTGACTATGTGCATCTTCAAAGTCGTACATTCAACTTCGTATGTTATATTTGTCAAGACATTGCCCGGAAACCCTTCTTCACCATCCTTTGACAAATAGCTGAACACAACTTTATCGCCATCAATGTGTGAATTCCAGTTCACTTTGTCGAATCCCTTGAATCCCCCGTGCAGTTGATTTCCGTCTTTATTCTGGGTCAGTTTGTAGGTCTCACCATCAAGTGTGAACCTGCTGTTCTTTATTCTGTTCGCATACCTTCCCACAGTGGCACCAAAGTATGGATTCTTTGCATTCTGATATCCTTTCATGTTGTCAAAGCCCATCACAATATCGCTCCATTTTCCTTTTGCATCCGGAATTCTTATGCTAGTAATCGTAGCTCCGTAAGAGATGACTTGAACTTCCATACCGCTAGTCTTCCAAGTAAACCTCTTCACGGACCTGTCCAAGACATCAGCGTCCATTTCTCCAAAGTCGTCTACAAATAGCTCCATGATTGCTGTCTCTTTAAGATAAAAATTGTAAATATTTATTCAAACATACCGCGGTTTTTTAGTTCTTTTTCTACATATACGATAAAGGAATTATTTTTTTATTATATATTTTTTTTACTAAATCTTCCGTTGTAACCTGATAAGCGTAAATCTAATGCGTTACTTAAATCTGTATCAGCTGAGTAAGAGAGTCAGATATAATGAATACCTACAAGTAAGTATTAATAATAGCTGGAAGTTTTGGAATAAGTGACGTCTATATTACGAATTATATAAGATTACTGTGGATGGTATTTTAATAATAACGCATTTTTTTGTAAATAAAAATTCGAGTGCCGCTGCCAGGTCTCGAACCCGCAACCTCAGACTTACTAGCCCGACACGTTGCGGACTAAGTTATTCTGTCCTTAATATGGGTATTGATTACACTTCTATTTTTATTTATGTCTTACAATTCAAAAAGCTAATATATAATAATGGTATCAAATAAAAATATTTAGAATTATAATACAATAGTTTTTTTTACTAATAATTTGTTGTGAAAAGCAGGGCAAATAGGCCAACAGATACTTATGCTACCCTCTTTTTTTTAAAACTATGGGAAGGAAAATACATAATGTTTGTTCAGTGGTATTTAACTGTTTACTTATTCTTATCTGTTGATTCATTCCATTAAGTCGCTCTTTAAAATCACTATATTAGGTAATACGCTTAGGATTCCACTAATGATAATTTCATAGAACAATATTCGTTTACATGCTTAATTTAAATCAAATTTGTAAACACCCATATTAATGGTTCTACAATTTCTTTATTTTGCAATAATTTTGCCTTTGAAACAATATTCCCCTGATACATTTTATCATATGTATCTAAAAATAACCCAAGGAGCACAGCGTATATTAGTATTTTATTATAAATATTAATATATTTAATATGCATTTAATCAATAACCATTAATATTAAAACATACGTGCTAAAAATATAATGAAAATGCTGTATTTTAAATCAACATGTTATTTAAAATATAACATAAGCTATATTATTTTATAGCAAAACACTTGTTGTTAAGTGTAACTAATAATAAAAAAGTTATATAAAGGGAAACGTTGATATTACTATAATGTCTGATAGCACGACTCTTAATGCAAACACAATACTGCTGATAATGTTGATAGTTAAGTATTATATATCACCAGCTATTAGGCTTACAAATTTCAGTGAGCATAAACCATTTAAATTTTTAAATATTATTATTATACAATTATATTTTGATAATAATTCGAACAATTCTTCCCAAACTTTTGAAAAGCAATGGACTTTAAGAACAATGAAGTTTCACGACTCCTTTAGATTAATTAATATGTTTTATTAGGATCGTATCTGTTAAAACGTCAACGAAAAAGTTATGCACAATTAATCATATATATTCAAGTTGACCTAACCTACAAAGTAATCAATGAAATACCGTTGAACAAACTGACTGAATAATTAATAGAATATTGTTAATGATTATTAATAATAAATGTATATCATACACAGTTTATACAAATACAACTTCAATAATCAGTACCAAACGATTAAAATTTACTTGAATAAGTGCATTAATGGTTAATAAATATTTATATTTTTTAATACACCCTTACCTCGATTTATGCGGTACCCGTTTTACGCTGACAATTTTTTTTAATATATACTTCAATCGTATGCATTTGATTCGCACGTGTACTGCACGAGATGCATAGAATGGGGTCAACAAAACTCCACAACTGGCAAGTCAGTTAGAAAATATGGCCTTAAATATTAATCCAAATATCAAATATGCTGTAAAATTTCAACGAAATTTAAAAATCAGTTGCGGACAATATAGAGAATTAAAAATAAAATAAAGCGCAAAATGATAATTATGATTTTGAACAAATTATAGATGTTAAATTTGAATACAACAACTACGAAGAGGAATTTTAAAATGAATTTCTAGTTTTTATATATGTAAAAGTTATGTACTCATTGTGAAGTCATTTTAAATAACGTAAAGAATCGTAAAGTAATGTTGTTAAGTACATATTATTGTAAAGTGGTAATAATAAATCATATTCTTACTACACTGCTATTTTTGTATTGATACACTAGAACAGGTCTCGGCAACCTTTTTTGGTTGCGGGTCAAAATAATTAAAATGCGACTATTAAAAAGACTATTCGAGTCAGTGAATATTTTTGGTCCTAATAACCATATATGTGGTCTAGTCGTGACATCGTAACACGTTAAAAAATGATATGTGCAGAACTGAAATGGGTCACTTCAAATCATCAAACGGGTCATAGGTTGCCGAACCCTGCACTAGAATGTATGCAGGGCCGGGCAATACACGCGATCGCCCAGGGCGCCAGCCCTAAAAGGGGCGCCCATTACTCTAAACGGAGGTGCCATTTACATTTTACATATTTGATTATAACCTATTCATACGACTTAATATCGGAATATACGAAATTAATCTTTGGTGAGGAAAAATGCGACAATAAACTGTCTTTAATACTGAGATAAGGCATATTATTGTGTACATGGCAGTGTACATTAAATAATGTATTATACTATTACAGTGACCGAAATTGTTGCAATATTATATACAAAATCCTAGACGATTATGTATGTGTATTAATAAATTGCATAAGCTGGGTTATATCGTTCTTAAATCATTGCACGTCGTATTAAAACCAATGCCTAGACGGGTTTGTATGTTTTATATTATTTTAAAACTATATCTATAATGTTGGTTAGCTTGGCTGAGCTGTTAAATTGTAAGTGATCAGTTTCTTGTTTGTTTTTTGGCACCTGTGCTGCTAGTCAATAATAAACTCTCATAGTTTTTTAAATACTGAAATTATATTGATGAGTATTATTTAGCATTTGAATCGTATAATAAATGTTATCTTAAATGTTGTTGTAATTGTTTTATAATATAGCGTCACGTAGTCAAACGTAGACATATCTATATTGTTCACAAATATAAGCACATACACAATTATTATTATCTTAGCCCTGGTGACACTCATGATGTGTATCCATATTTATGTATGTACCACTTGGTCATACGATGCTAGCTAGTTATCAATAAATTGACTCTTGAAAATATGCTCTTCACATAAATTAATAAAATAATGTGCAGACGTTACAATGCCTTTCATGCACATAATAACCGAAGGCCTTGATATTTTAGCGTTGTATAAAAATTTAAAAAAATAATCTCAATTTATAATAAGCGTATAATATGATGTGAGCAAAATTAAAATAATTATTAAATAATAAAATTCATTTACATACAGTGATTGATAGCCAGTCATGTTTTTTGATTACATTCGAAATTCGCTATTCAGTTTTATAAAGACTGCTTTTATAGCTGCTAACTAGTAAAATAATATTTAATTTTTAACTGTTTAATAATAATTTGATTTTTTTTTAAATTTAATAATTTTTTTTTATTAAATTTAATGCGATCAGATGGCAGATTATTCATGGATTTAAGAAATTACCAAATGGAAAACATACACAGTACAGAGAAACATAAATAATGCGACCCATAAATTAATAACAACTGATAAAATATTAATAGCATATAAACGTTTTGCAACTGATAAATTTGTGATAATAAACAAATATCAAAAAAAATCAATGCATTTCGTCGACTAATACTAAAACCATCATTTTCATTATTTTTTATATCAAGTTTTAAATTATTTAGTTTTTTTGTAAATATTTTTTAAACTAGAAATAAAACAAATGTTATGATAAAAGATACGTGATTTGCCTAGCATTAAGTAATTTTTCAAATAAAACTAAAACACAAACCGTTAGATTTGTAATGTTTTTTAAAAAGATATTTAAATCGTTGTAGTAACTATTTATTTATTTCTTTTAACCAAAATTAGACGGCACTATAGTAACACTGATGTGCAAGCTGCGGAGGGCAACACATTATTTGGCGGACCACGACGGGAGTTTGCCGACCAGCGGTACCTCGCCCTTCGTAAATTTGTAATATTAAGCTGTGGTGTTGAGTTAGTTCAATGTCGCCGTTATCGCCAACCGCCTCCGTCACGCCTGTTGTTGGTCCTAAGCCCTGCGTTGTCGTCCCACCCCCGTTGGCCCTAAGCCCACCCCCGTCAGCCTAATCCTTACACAAGCAATAAATAATACTGTAGCCACCCAATATGTGTGTAATTGCTATTCGTCAAAATTCATCCAGCAAGTTTTTTTTGAGAATTTTCTGAATGTAAACGTCGGTATGCTTCCGTGTCAGCGAGGATTTGTAGGACGCAACGCTGATATCTTGACACGTATGTTGTTGACAAAGTCCTGAGATTCGTTCGGTGTAGCTTGAGTGCCGGCTGATACAAACTCGCCTGGCAACGAGAGCGATTGTCCGCATGCCAAATCAGTGGTCGATGCTTCTAGATTGACTTTCTATGCCACCCTGATTCCAATAACTACAAGTGGCAGAATGTCCGCCCATTCTTCCCCGTTGTAGCAGGTATTGGCTGCTTTCAGTTATCGCGTTGTGGCTTGGCCGTCACCGGTGACCCGGATTCCGTCGTAAAGTTATCGATGGTACCGTGCTTAATGCACGCTTTCGACTGTCCGTCGGGCCGGGTTATTTCCGCAAACTCGGCAAATGGACTTACCTTGAACGAGCGGCGCCATCAGTGAGCGTTACGTGTTTTAAGTCCACGACAAGGTAGAAATGTGACAAACAATCAGCCACAATTTTGGGCCTCCATTATCAAACAAATCAGCCACAATGATGGCCAATGATTACATTGGCCACGATGAACTTTCAAATGCACTTGCTTCCTAAGCCAATGCTTAGTATAATGGCAGTATATTTTGATTTTGGCTCCGTTGGCCACGTTTGTATCTCGTGTGCTTGATGAAGTCAGCCGCACGTATAGATATATGGACACATCTGAGCCCACGTCGATTAAGAATCGACCCCCCGATTGCGTGTCGCTGACAATGAGGCGGCGAGATATTTCGAGATTGTTTGCCGTTGCTAACAAATTCGGCGTCTGTGCGAGCGCGTCGCTCAGTCGCCATCCTGTTCTTCGAAATGCGCCGTCCACTGCTGCTTGCTGCGTCGATAATTTTTTCCCGAAAATCCTTCATCCCCTAAGAGAGCAGTGCGTCAGCCAGCTTTGCTGCCATCTCTAGCTTGGCGTCACTCTTAACATCCATGTGCGTCACCAGGAAACTAAGTACCCACGTATCACTAATGAGCTCCGACAGGATCGTGTTTTTGGAGCACATCCGTATCTGTTGTAGCAGCTCCGATGACTTCCTTTCCCCTATCGATGCATTTTGTGCAAACATGTTGATGAGCCGCTTCTTTATCGTCGCTTCTTTATGGTCTTCGTCATAACTTGAACCATAACTTGCAATTGTCTGCGTTGAATGGCGGAAAGCTGCCGCTCGCTCGAACTCTATTTGCGTATCACGTCACTTTGGTGGGTCACCAGTTTAGCGTGCACATCTTTAGTTAATGTGGCGGTCGTCTAATGTCATTTGTGGCGTCGCTCTCCCGAGCAGCGCCCCATTCGCGGTGATATCTTTTGCGTTTTTTCAAACCCTTGTAATTTTTTTAATACATATAATTTTTAAATCTTAAGTATGTGTAAAGATGAATATTTACAAATTTTGTGAATATTTGACGTCCATTTAATTTTAAGATTTTATTTTTAATACTAATTTTAATTATCATACTCACGATACAGCGTGTTTAGGCCAAAACATAACCTACCAATGGCGTTACTTGACAATGACATTTCATAACAATGACATTTCGACCGGTATCATTTCAATAATAATTTTTAATAGTATATATAAATTATAATCATGAGTGTTTGATGTTTTGTATTTATAGAATCTGGTGGTTAAAATGAGATAGATCATTTTATTCGGTGAATAAGATTGAATGTAAAATTAAGACGAGCAACTGATTAACCTGATTTCTTATAACTACTACTGCTTTAATTTGCGTTTAGACACTCACAATACTGCAGGAAACGGAACTGAGAGTTGTTCGAGATCTCGATACATTCCAAAACATCACCAACGACTAGACGGAAGGAGTTTTAATCAACAACTTCAACTTTCTAAGACGTTATTCGAATTGACGTGAAACGATGCCGTTTCTACATTCTGTTAAGACTGGTATTGTTTTGATAATCATTTAAGAACACAAGTGCCTGGTGTTATTTTGAGTTTATGAATAATAATGAGTCTAATTTTACCTTTTTAGAATCAGATGGTGAAAACGATGATGAAACATTACATTCGATGAGTAATATAGAATGTACAATTAAGGTAAGAAATATTACTACAAGGGAGAGTCAAATGAAAATTTGAAATATTTATAATCTTATAATCTATTGAACGAAAAAAGTACAATTAAAGTAAAGATATAGATCATTGCCTCCGTTAAAACAACAGTATGAAGCTAAATAGTTTAATTTTTTAACAAAACACTTGTAAAGAGTGAACCTACTTCAGTTCCCGAACTTGTTTTTAAAAAAATAACAAATTTAAGGGTATCCTCGGATTTTTTTATCAATCGAACATCTAATGTATTTCATTAATTATGAAAAATAATATCAATTAAATGGCCGCCTCTAAATGTTTTGCAGCTGCCGATCCTTTCAATGTAATTTTCGATGACTTTTGTAGATTTCGAGAGATATCTCAGTTATAACTTGGTGGATGTTGGCTCTTTTAACGTTTCAGGTTCGTCGGTGTAGACAAAAATCTAATGGCTTTAAATCACATGATCTTGGCGACCAGTTGACTTCATCAAAACGTGAAATAATGCGACTTGGAAACTTTTCATGCAAAACACCCAACGTTGCACACGATGTATAGCAAATTGCACCATCTGGTTGAAACCACATGTCTTCCACATCAATATATTCGATTTCGTGTGAAAAATAATCGGTTTTCATATGCCTATTACTATTACAGTCTGACCTTTATTGTTTTCAAAGCGGCAATTTTGCTTATTAACATAAAATACCATATTCATGTAATATGAACCACAGGCATCATACTAGATGGATATGGTATTTTTGCAATATCCATTGTAAATAAGACAAGGTATCAACACTATTATGCTCACCTATTATCAGAATTTTTGCTGCTTAAAATTTTCGTTTGTGCCATAATCACTGAAGTGTAACAGACGAGCAAGACTATACTGACCTTTCATTCGCCGATGAATTTTATTGAGTTTTATCTCTTTACTACTCAAAAACTAAAGCTATTTTGATCAATATTAGAAAATGTAGGGGCGAATTTTTACCGCATTCTAAAGGTTTTATTTGACTCGCCCTCGTACATCTTTTAAATAGAGAATATATAATTGACATATTTTTTTTAAAAGTATGAACATGACGGCTTTGATGGATATAAAGCAGAAGAAGCAGTCGACTCACTTAAACAGGGTTAGATATTTTACACATATCGATGGCTTAAAGATTTGCTAACTCCATATTTGACAACTTTACAGGAGAAACAAGAAAACTATAAACAACTTGAAAATAGAAAAATAAAACAATATCTAAAGTTTGGAGATTTTGGAGATAGAAATTTTTGAGCATGTGTATTTCGATTAAAGGTACAAGATGACAAAAGTGGAGTTAGCAAATTTACACTTTAAGCCATCGATATGCAGTTGTAATTTATCTATATATATAATACATATATGTATGTATATATATTATCTGGAAATTTAAAAATAATGTTCTATTTTAGAAACACACAATTTTAATCATGAATATAAAAATGAAGAAGATGCCTTGATAAAAACAGGTTGGATATGATATATATGTAGTTGGATTACATTATATTATGCATGACTTATTAATTAATTTGTATGTATATTTCAGAAACACACAATGTCAATGATGAACTTATCACAGAAGAAGTAAATGACATGTTTGAAACGGGTTAATTAAATTTAATGTGTACGGTATCATATTATGTACGAATTTTAATTAATATATAATTTCAGTTACGCACGATGTTAAAGATGTACTTGTACAAAATAATATTGCTATAGACATTTTACATTATCAGAGTACAAAATATCATTTGGAAAAGCAGGTAATAGAGGAATCTAATGCATTCATTAAGCTTATTGTGTATTTTTTTAAGCTTATCATTTATTGTAGAATCTAGAAATCAAGAATTCAGTTAACTTCTTCAGTCAGCTTAACAATGAAGACAATGAGCAGTTTACGTGCGCGCATTGTCTCAAATTGTTTACCGAAAAAAGGACACTTATTCAGCATCTTGATTTACATTCAGATTTATGGAACTATAAATATGAAACGTGTGAGAGTGTATTTAAAAAGAAAGATTGTGATACATGTCAAAATAACCTGTATAAAACATCCTCTGATTGTGATTTTGGCAACAGAAAAGTGTTTGAAAATAGTTATGATCTTGCTCAACATATAAATGTTCAAAATGATTCTAATAATATTGTATGTCCTAACTGTGGTAAGGCATTTAAGACCCAAGGTAATCTTTCGCAGCATTTGAAAATTCATAGTTATACTATATGTGATTTTACATGTAGCAAATGTGGAAAAATATTTTTAAAAAAATCAAATCTTACACAGCACATGAAAAGTCATAACAATATTTATGATTTTGAATGTAATATATGTGAAAAAATATTTAAAATAAAGTCTAACCTTACACGGCATATGCATATACATAGTGATTCTTATAACTTTGTGTGTGATTATTGTAGTAAAACTTTCAAAAGTAAGGAATACCTGACTGCACATATGCAAGTTCACAGTGTTATTTACGATTTTCAATGTATAATATGTGGAAAAATGTTTAAATATAATTCTAATTTGACAAGACATATGTATATACACAAGGATAATTTTGATTTTGAATGCAATATATGTGGAAAACTGTTTAAAAGTAAGTTTAAGCTTACACAGCATATATATACACATAAAAATAATTTTGATTTTAAATGTGTCGAATGTGGAAAATCTTATAAGACTAAATGTGACCTTACACGCCACATGAAAATTCATAGAGAAGCATATGTTTTGGAATGTATTAAATGCAGAAAAACATTTAAGACCAAAGGTTATCTTTCACAGCATATGAAAATTCATAGCGATAATTTTAATTTTGAATGCAGTGAATGTGGTAAAATGTTTAAGAGTAAAACCAAACTTATACAGCATATACACATACATAATGATAGTTATGATTTTAAATGTGTTATTTGTGTAAAAGCATTTAGGACCAAAGTTAACCTTTCACGTCACATGAAAATTCATAGTAATGCTTATGATTTGGAATGTAATCAATGTGGAAAAACATTCAAGGCTAAGAGTTACCTTTCACAGCATATGAAAATTCATAAGGATAATTTTAATTTTGTATGTAGCGAGTGTGGGAAAGTTTTCAAGAATAAGTTTAATTTTACACAACATATGTATATACATAATGCTGCTTTTGATTTTAAATGTATTATATGTGAAAAAGCATTTAGGACCAAAGGAAATCTTTCACGCCATTTAAAAATTCATAGTGATATTTGTGATTTGAAATGCCATGATTGTGGAAAATCATTTAAAACCAAAGGTTACCTGTCACAGCATATGAAAATTCATAATGACTTTTATGAAATTGCTTGCAGAAGATGTGGAAAAATGTTTAAAAATAAGTCTAGTCGTGCAAGGCACATGTGTACACCTATTATAGTATAAATAATTTTAATATTTATGGATGAACTGATATTTTAATTTAATCTTGAAATCTCACGAACCAGAAAGCTATTATACTCAAATGTGTAGAAAATATTCAGTAGAATATACTGTGCTTCATTTAATATTCATGAGTTACAAGTGAAGATAAAAACGTTTGTGATTAAGAAGTTATTTAAATAAAATAAATTAATTTAAAAATAATATTAAAAATATTTAAAGACTACATATTTTATTGAATGATTATCTTTGATTTATTTACGACATTCTTTATAATCAAACAGAATAGATTATGAGATATATTATGTTCTAGATCTGTGTTTCTCGACTTTTTAACATATGCGGACCACTGAAAATAGGAGTAACATTTTGCTGACCTCTAACGCAGAAATAAAAAATATTATTTATATAGTACGATTTGAATTTTCCTGGTTGCTTGGTGGATGAAAGTTAATAAATTGAAAAGATATTTGTGTGATATTCAAATTCAAAATTTAAAGATGTAATTAAAATACATTGAAACAGATATAATAAATATATACAAACAAATATAACGTACAAATTCTATTAATAATTAATATAATCTGACTGAAAATTTCGTTTATGAACTTAACTGCGTTCTTCATCACTGCGTAGTTCAAGAAAAAGCTTATTTGCAGCATGGTGCTCTCTGTGGATCATGCAATGAGTGGACATCATTTCTGGATGAACAATTGCATTTATACTTGCAACTACACCTGGCTGATATCCAGTCATGCTAGCAGCACTGTCTGTACACACTCCAACGATTACTACCAGTCCAAGCTATGCACTTTTATATATTTATCAAGAGCGCTAAATATCTCTGAATTAGTGATCCGTACCGGTAACTAAAGGTATCAAAAAAATTCTTTTCTATGGTCTTCAGCTTCACTATATCTCGCGTATCGAAGTAGAATATCACATGTTACTCGGTTGATTCGTTAAATTGAATCGCAGAATATTTATCTCCTTTAGAACTTGCCCTTCTATATGAATAGTCATATCAATAACTCTTCTCTGAATGGTGTCGTTCGAAAACGATACAGCCACTAATTTTTGAGCGTCTTGTGAATCCAAAATTTCTTCGTAATTTGATGTACTCGTTTTTAGACTATTTTTGGTATCTTCAATACTACTCTCCTGATTATTGACAATAATAGTTAACCATTCTTAAACAATAATAATTTATTTTTGTTAAAGAATGTCAAAAAGGTTTTTTCTGATTGTTTTTTTTTCCATTTTGTAGGGTTTAAAATTTATTAACACAGTGACACTAGAAATAGTTTATAGACATATAAGAAAACGATGGCCTCAGTCACTTACAGGTGTATGGATTTTGAAGATTTTCTTAGAATTTTTAGTATAAGATTTTAAAATAGAAGTCAAATATTTACAGATCACCAGAAAATTTCTACGGACCACTAGATGAGAAACAATGTCCTAGATTACGATTACAATGATTTACTTCATATGTTTACTTTTTCAGATCAGAACAACAATAAGATTATAATAGTTTTAGTGAAATATAAAAAAATATTGTATTATATTTACAATTTATTCATACCATTAATAATATATGTACATATGTAACAAGAAAATTGTTGACTATCTACTGAAGTTTGTTGAATGTTTTATAGCAACATAATATATAAACTTTGATCAAATAAACAGTGTTTCTTTTAATATATAAATAAAACTAGAATATTTGGGTATTCCTTGCATGTGTGTTTTATTATAAACCTTATCTTTTCTGTACGCAGATGATTTATAATGATATAATTGCATTTGATGTGTTGCGGACTCCTTTCTACAGAAAACGCCAGATCACCACACGCTGGACTCCCACCATCCATCTGTGTGCGAAAACTTCTTGGGGTAAATCACTCTTGAGGGAAGGGATTTCTAGGACTGGCCGTCTGAGGTAGAGCGCGAGGCACTATCTAGGACGAACAAAGCATAGCAGAGTAACGCAAGGGGTCCGAGGGCTGAAAGCTGCGACTGGGGTAACATAAACACCCCCCGTAGACACGGGGGGTGGTGCTATTACTAAGATGATACGCAATGCGTATAGTGCAAGCGAGAGCCCGTTTCCCTGAGCGCTCGGTAAAGAAACTAATATAACTCCAATAACATATTTAGTATTAAGAGGGGTAGGGAATCGCTCACTCGGCCGTAACAATCTGGGTGTCCACCCAAAGGGTTGGACTCGTAGGGCCTTTTTACCGGTAACGGCAGTGGTGCACGCATTGGATAACACGTAGTTAATCTTCATCTATGCAGAGTGATTTAGATTCTCTAATGGAGATGGGTTTCCGTTAACCATCTGCCATTTAGTGTCGGAAAGTGCCATACTGTCAATTTCTTGATAGCGTTCGCCATTAGTATATTCCTACGATCTCGGTGGGAACATTTTGGCTAGAGAAAATTCTACTTAAGATCTTCAAATCACTTTTGAGAGCAAGTGGAGGTTTTCTTTACACATATACACAGTGGCGTAGCTAGGGTATCAGCCACCCAAGGTGATCTTTAAAATTGACGCCGCCCCATAGATTTTTTAAAAGATACATAAAAAAAGAAAAAAATCTGTAGATTTGAATTTTTTTTGTCAATTTTCTTTTAAAATAAGCCAAAATTTGAGCGCAAAAATCTATCAAAAAGCCTCAAAATTTGTGGATTTGTCTTTTTGTTTTTTGTTTAAGAACTCAGGGACTTAAACTCAAATCGCTATGTATGAAATCAGCAAAGAATTTTGCATAGCGAGAAAGATATTCCTTCTTTGTGGCAAAAAAACTCGTCTATCTGAAATATAAGCATCCATTTATAACTAGCGGCACTTCTCATTCTTCATTTTATGTTTTTTCCTTTATCAAAATAAGGAATGATGACTATTTTAGGGGAAGAAATTTTTGATGATCTATACTAAAAAGTGAGTCAGAATTTTTATCGAAGCTTGTTAGTGATTGCTGGAGAAGCATATGACACGCAAGGGACGCATCAAAGATAACTATTATCACAACACTTCTAATACGTGCCAAATCGATAGCAAATTTTCACGTAGAAAACGTTTTTTTTGATAGCATTCTTTCACGTTGACATACGCCATATAGCATTCTCGGTTGGTATAAAAGGCGAAGTCAAAGCTTAGAATTCATCAATCTGTTCTCTCCTCTTCGACGAAGATGGCGTGCAAAGCAGCTCTCTTCGGACTCTTCGTCCTTTTAGCGATCCAAGTAAGACCGTACTTTTTTACAAAAAGTATCAGTTTATTGAAATTATATATTAATTTGTATTGTGTAATTTCAGGGAGGTCTATCGGCATGTGTTGCACGATGCCCGAAAGCAGAATCTGCTCGTTGCTGCATCCCATCACTAGCAACATGCGTCACTCCACCAGCAACAACTCCATCCCCAATTTGCTGTGAACCAAAAATCTGCACTTCCCCATCCCCAGTTTGCTGTGAACCATCAACCTGTACTACTCCATCCCCAGTTTGCTGTGAACCAACAACCTGCACTACTCCATCCCCTATTTGCTGTGAACCACCCCCACCACCGGTATGCTGTAAACCACCCCAACCTCCACCCTGCACTACCCCATCCCCGGTATGCTGTGAACCACCACCACCACCACCCTGCACTACCCCATCCCCAGTATGCTGTGAACCACCACCACCTTGCACTACTCCTTCCCCAGTATGCTGTGAACCACCACCACCACCACCACCACAACCTTGCACTACTCCTTCCCCAGTATGCTGTGAACCACCCCCACCACCACCTTGCACTACTCCTTCCCCAGTATGCTGTGAACAACCCCCACCACCACCCTGCACTACTCCTTCTCCAGTATGCTGTGAACCACCCCCACCACCAATATGCTGCGCACCGTAATTGATCTACTGCGTGCCGCCATCGATCTACTGCGTGCCGCCATCGATCTGCAGCATGCGGCCAAAAATCTGTTGCGTGGATCCACCATTGTCATGCGAGTGAACACAATCGCCGCCCCTATTCGTCATACCACTTTTTCAAACAACATCGTGCAAATACACCAAATAATTATAATCAAGCAATACTATATTCTGTATATCATTCATAGACAAAACATTTTTTTTGTTAAATAAATATATTTGTTTTTAAATATTTCAATAAAATTATTATGACGAACATATTTACTGTCTTTTATTTATTAAATATTTTCAATATCAAAATACAAGACAAGTTGTAAATTTGAATTCAGTGCTATTATACCAGTATGTTTTTGGAGTGTTTACCTGAAAGTTTATGAAAGTGAAGTTCTCGGTTTCATAACGCGCGCTGCTGTCTCACTGGTAAACTCTTTACTTTAAACTTTTATATTATACATGAAAATCATAAAGTTTTACATAAAGGTGAGTATCTAAATCATAGTTATCACACGTCCAAATGACTGACTTGATTCAGTCGATTATCAAGTCAGTTAACTTCACCCTGATATACACCTGAAAGAGAAACGATTCCGTTTAATGCTCATTGCTCGAAAATTGGGCGATTCTAATGAAGTGACCGCTAGGACCACGCCGCTGATCTATAGCGACAAGTGCTAGACGATAATAAAGTGACGTCTATGAAGACCAAGGCTGAGACGCAAGGGTGACTATCGATTGTGCCTGGACCAATTCAGCCCCGTCACAACTTTGATCGCTATAAAAAGTTTCCGATACGTTTACTTCACAAAGACCATCCTTAAAAGGTACTAAGGCAATAAATTTTATGTTGCCCAATGTTTCAGATGCCAAGCATTTGGCCACGTGTCAAAAACTGCCAGTGCGCGCCTAGATGCGTAAAATACACCGGCAACCATGTCACAATTAGCTGCTCCAAGAAAGATCACGACACTTGCAAAATGTACTGGATCGTGCTCCAGTATATCAGAGTCAAGCTGGAAAGTGTGCCAGAAAAATGAAGATCGAAAATCTAGATGTGCTTTTTTAAGATGGGGCTCAACGCTTTGACGTGAAATTCGCGCGGATTCCAAAATAAAACTGGAGTATTGGTACTTCTGATCAGTGAGTACAAACTTGATATTGTCATAATCGTCGAACCTTATCTCAAACCACATGTCAACGTTTTAATGCCGAGCTTTGTCTGCCTCCGGAGGGATCTCTCTCAAAGCCAAGTGGAGGGGGTCGCAATTTTTGTGAAAAAATTAATCAAACACGCGTGCATAACAACAAAATACGACTAATCTCGAAACCGTTGCGATATAAATTAAACTAGATATTAAATTAAGAGTAATTTTCGTGGGATATAATTCTTCCGATGACGGGTTGTTCCAGTGCGACTTTGATGCTGTGCTTAGTCTTGGAGAATCTGTGATATTAACAAGAGAAACATGCACTGGGATTGTTCCAGTGCGAATCGTTCCAGTAAATTAATCTTCAATTATTTACATAACAGTAAATTTTACGAAATTCTCGACCCATTATCCTACTAACCACACGACACCGTCAATTCTGGATATTACGTTGGTCAAGGGTAGCTCCTGGATTTCAAACATTCTTTACCATTCTTTTTATTTTCACCGTTATGATCGTGTCTAATGTCGTTTTTAATTATGCAAGGCTGATTAGAAGAGATTTAGTAGCATAGTTGAGTCTTTGGTATTAATTAATCGACAGAATTATACCTCAAGTGACACCAAAACTATTGACAATGATATTCATTATTTAACATCCGTGATCGTGCAGGCCAAAATATCATCAATTCCGTCGCGTAAAAATATTTACAATGATTTAAAACCTTCTTTTTGTATGCTTTGAGTACTTAACTAAAATATTTGATAAATGCTTATATTTTGGATATTTCCCAATTATCTGGAAAATGGCATAAATTCATCCTATAAGAAAACATGTTAAAGTATATAACATATAATACCTATTCACTATCGCTCAATGAGTTTACTGTAGTCGTTTAGCAAATTATTTGGAAAAAATCATATTATCTTGATTAAAGGAATCTCTTAATATAAAATTATATAATTGTTTAAAATAAAATTATATGAATTGCTGATAATACAGTTGTAAAAATAATTGCTGATATGCCTGTAAATTTTGATGCGAGGACTTTAAACATTTTTACAAAAGTTATAAATTACATTAAAAACAGTCAATTAAAAGATAGGTCGTTTGGAAAGTTGTGTCAATATATGAGAGCTAAATACACATTACTTCTATACTATTGTGAAGTGGGTTAGCTATATCGTGCAATAGTGATTCAGAGGGCGTTCAAGTTTTAAGGGGAAATTGCTATTGTCCTTGATAAAAAGCACAAAAAAGGATATTTATTTAGTAACGATAAATTTATATAAACGATTGAGTTTATGTTTTAAAATGAATTGATTTAAATAAATCAATGCGAAGACCTTTTATGCAAAATGGATTTTATGCATTAGCTGCTATTAAATCAAAATATTAACCCTGTTTAAAGGCCCTGTTTTATAATCTAAAGTAGTTATTTTTTTCAATATTTAGTATAAATATACATATACTCCTGTAGAGACCAAATCTATACATCTTAGAGGTTGGTATATAATAACATACATATATGATATATTTACCATTTTATTTTTATTGCATAATAATTATCTCGTCTTTTGAAACCATATTTCACCCACAACAAGACTCTTAGGTAAATCATCTCAAACAAGTTTCTCGTGAGCTTACAGATCTAAGTTTTTTAGAAATACGGGTTTGTATGTTTTTTTTCTGTTTTTGATAAATTAAGAAATTAATAATATTCACAGAATCGTCTGTTCATTCCCTAATTCATCTAATGTTAAAATTTTCACATATATTAAATTATTAACAATAGTTCTCTGTAATTATAACTTTGGTTATTTTTTTCCACTACACATATTTTTAAGGACTGAGGGTTCCGATTGAGACACAATTCACAAGCCATAAAATGTTTCTTAAAAAAAAATATCGCGACATATATACATTATAAAAAAATGGCAAAAACGTAGATATAATTTATAAATAAAATACCATTCTGCTAGACGGCTTGCTGTCCACCAGCCAGTTGCAGGGAGCTCGGATAATGGCGCAGGTCAACGGTTATGGGACAAGCCTTCCGTGATGGAGCTAAGTCTCTGTCTTAGGGGTTGCTGATCGCCCGTTCGCGGGGCAGATATTGCGTGCGTCTAGGGTGTTCGGGCTCTCTTCCGTCGGCCTAGACTTGTACTGGGGCTGCGTCTCTAGGCCGAGGGCGGAAACTCGATACCTGGATACCTCGATACCGGTTATCGCTCGCATCTGGATTCTGATGAGGACCATCCCTGGGGGTTGCTGCTTAAATATGGTTGCTCTTGCATAGGTGAGCTTTCTCAATTTTAATTGTCATCTTCTGCAGCTCGTTGCTGGTATCTCGATGGGGCTGGAGGAAGTTCAAATTCAAGTTCAAATTCACTTGCTTGCTCAATTCACTTGAGTTTCTTAAAATTTTTCTGGCCGCGTAAGGCTTTGTGACTACCTTGAGACATCAAAGCTCACATTATTTAATTTTAAAAGTATTTATTTAATTTAAAAATATACATAAATATTATATTGTTGTATTTTATAAAAACGTACAATTTGTAATTCGGTAATTCGATAGTGTCCAAGAATAATAATAATGCTGTATTTTGTATAGGTACTACAGTGCAGTAACTTAATATTTTCGAAATTATATAAATTATTTAAAAATGCTTAAATAATGGATATATAGGTTAGATAAAGATTTTACAGTAAATTAAAGAGAAAAGTTTAAAAAATTAAAATATATGAATTACTGGATGAAAGGAGTAGCATAATACACAAATTATTGTTATATATATATATATATATATATAATATGATTATGTAGCGTTTTAAATGTATGTTTATGAGCTTTATAGTTACGCAAAAGATGCGAAAAATTAAAAGAAAACCTTAAGAATTTATTAAATAAAATGAGTAAAAAAATATGCTTTACATATAAATGGAATAGCCACATTTGGGATTCAGAACGCGGAACATTAGGGCAATTGTGTTTAAATTGATGATTTAATCTCACTTTTAACCTTTTTCATTGGTGAAAAGAGCTGGAAGCGTCGGAAGAAAGTGTTTGTAAATACGATGTTATATAAGACAACTCAGCAGCTTGAATTGTGGAATTTTCTCGAGAGAATGTTACTCGTTTTTGTAAATGAATAAATTTTTACCACATTGACGTTTTAATGACGATTCTGGGATTATTTTTGTTCAATATAAATATAATATGGTATAATAAACTGATCAAAAAATTATCTTTTAAAAGAGGTAAACTAATGATTTTATTCAGAAAAAATGCATTTTTATTCTGATTTACTGATCATGCAGAAAGTTATATTGTATCTGTTTAAATTTTCAGTTATTAATCTCCTCTTCGCTATTACAAGGTGATCATATTCGAGTTTGCTATGTTGACAGCAATGTAAATCAGACTGCTGTCAATAATCACACGTGTTCAAAGTGTCAGATATTAGTTTGCAACAACAGATTTATGAAATGGATCGCTTAAAACGTTCATTGCGTACAAATTATTGAGACATTTATGAAGGGCTGACGAATTTTGCAAATTTTAAATGCAAAAAAAATCTACAAAAATTATAAGTTACATTAGGATACAATAAATTAAAAATGGATGATTGTTTTAAAACGTTAATAACAAAATACAAAGATACACTTTATATAAATTTGTTTAAAATTATTTTCTAGTTTTTAAGATCAGATATAAATATAACATATAAATTAATATAAAATATTTTTTTTTGTAATAGTTGAAAATAAAAATCTACGATTAAAATTATTTTTATGGTAAAACCATATCGATGGCAAGAATTTTATAATCTTGTATTAAATTCGAATTTAAATAGGCGAAAATGTGCTTATTTAGCCTGTTAAAGTGATTGATTGCATTTCGCGAAAACTATATATAATTTTACTGGCACGAGATTTAAATGCGATAAGATTCTTGATTCAGTGCATAAAGTTCTACTGTATCATAATGTAAAAATGAGCTATATTAGCTAAATAAATTAATAAAATAAATATTACCGCAGTACAATACCTTTTTGTCGAAAGGGTTTAAAAAACAATTGTAGAATTTTATGATTTTATGATAAAACTTCGCCTCTATTTTTATAACAAAAATAAAATAAAGACAAAGGAATTGAATATTTTTTTCTAGGAAAATATATCAAGATTTTAATTCTGAATATCAACATTGAACTTTATACGTAGTCAAAAGGTATTAATCAAGGGAACGCGTATTTTTGCTTAAATGAGTTTCGACCACAAATAAAATTTCATTCTCGACTTTGTTATTACATTGCGATTTTTATCGCAAATATTAACAAGGGCCAAAAATACAGCTGAATTCTCAAAATGTGATTTTATTACTTGGGTAAATCAAGAAAAAAATAATTGATATTGGATCAGATAATCTTACTTAAGTGAAGTTAAATAAAAAAGTATTGCATAATTTTGGATAAGACGGAAACGAGAATACACAGCAAAGAACGGAAGTACGATCAAAGATATTTAAATTTTAGATTTACAATTTGATCCATTGGCAATGCTAATGTGTATTTTATTTCAAAAGACAGTTTTTTAGCTGCAGCTTAACTTCGTAGATACTTCGAAATGATACACGCTTATCACACGTAAAATGACGTGCATTTTTTTATGAGACAACTGACTCAATCGAAAAGTCTTTACTTCAAATGCTTACAATTTCTAAAACTGCTTTAATGTTGAAGCTACTACAATTAGAGATACACTCATCAAGCCATGTTTGAAAGACACGGTGTCATGCGTAATTACCGACAGGAAGAAGATTTATACATGTGCGCATATCTACATTAAAAAAACACACGAGAAGAAATATTCAATTGCATAAATGATTATATTATAAGACATGAATGTATTGATATTTGTACCTATGGTGCTCGAGTAATGTTAGGAAAGATGAAGGGAGCTGTATCACGTATCCACATAAGATAAAAACATTCTATATAAAAAAAAATGCGGAACCGTGTACAATCTCGACCCCTTCAAACCAGAGTATTTAATGTTTTGTGTAATACTGCAACGAAATGGGTAGTGAGCATAACGCACTTTTATTTGACACTAAAATGGCTATCCAGAGGAAAGTAAAACTTCGGTGTAAGTTTTTTTCTTCTTTAAGGCACAAAATAATTCAGGACAAAATTCTATTGAATTTCTAACAAATTCTGTATGGTTAATAAATCTCGCGTATCTGGCAGTTCTATGAAATTAACATATCTTTACAATTAGGAGTATTACAAATTTTAATTCCAGAGATAAAATGGCACATTTTGAAGGAAAATTACACTTGAATATATTAATTTTAAATACCCCTTGTAATACTTTTTGCGATTTTTTTCTCATTTTATTGCCAGTGGATATTTATCATGTAAGTGTCAAAGCCAGAAAATAAGAGATTAATAGACTTTGAATGTCGTGCTCTAAAAGTAGAGTGAGGTGTGAATTATTTTGATATTCAATTTATTGTGTGATTACATTATATTTGTACTGAAATAATACAATATACATCATCACTAGCTGACTTAGTACTCGATATGATATTCACAACTGAAAAGTTTTAAGCGATTTTTTTTATCATAAATTATTTTTTTCCGAAAATAAAAAATCAGGTTGAAACTAAAATCAGTTCACGAGTACCTCAAGCCATTTACTAATAGTACTTTAATTAACTCATGTTTGATTGTTGCAGGCGAAAAAATGTATTTATTTTAATATATTATATCAGCTTTTCGGCAAGAGCAGTTGCTGGAATGGTTGAGCACACTGTGAGTAACATCAATAGCCAATTTAATAGCAAAGCAAATGATTTTGAAAGATTTAAATACTTTTTAGACTCTTTTCCAAGACGCGATATCGCAAATTAAAGCAAGTACACATTGCGGAAAAGCGAATATTTTGTATCCCAATATACTGACTTGCTCTACCATACAGTCAGGGTAAAATTTTATTAAGATTCTTGAACTCAGAGAAGCGATTGATATTTTTCTCAACGAAAAATTCGCCCTAAACTACTATTATAAAATACTAAATGGATTTAGAAATATGACTTTGCTGCTTATATCATGGGATATATAGACAAATTTTACTTAAAACTACAAGGGAAAATAGTGTTCATATATGAAACTTACACTGCGTGTTGATTGCGTCACGATTAATGTCAAGCTGATATGCGTATTTATCATGGTATCTAATTTTTAAAAATAAGTTAAATTTCTATTTCCACATTTTTTTAGAGAAAATAAATTAATTTTTATTAGAATTTTTTAGCTCACTTTAATTATACTTCCCGGCCCACCGAATCTAAAATAGTTGTGAACTGGTCTTTTAGAAAAAAAGTACGCTGAATTCTGCTTTTGGGAACTCTCCAATCCACAGTTGAAAATCACTAACACCACCACACAGTAACTTAAAAAATGCTTAACTAGGATATCAGCCCGCTAATGAAGCCAGGAAAGCTAATTCATTTTTTATTTACACACCTAAAACAAATGAAATATTTTTTTGTTTATATATCAAAATAAATATTAAAGATTGTTCTTAATATAATTTTCGAAATTAATTTATATAAATATAAACCAATCAATTTTAAAAACATAATTTATAGCTGTGATCTTTTTCCATTAGTATAGCGATAATTTAATATTAGGTGTTTTAAAAACTGCATAGTATTAAAAATATTTATTGATTTTCTGAAATCAGATAACGCAATGTATAATTTTAGGACGAACGACAATCCCAGTAGTTAGTTCTTCGAAAGTTCAGTGAATCTTATACAACACACCAAAGTTCTCAAAATGTCGTTATTCACATAAGCCTTACTTACACAACAGTGTTCATTTTATAGTAAAATACCTTCGAAACTAAAATATTATTATTATTGCAGTGATACCAAAAAAAGGTAAGCCACCAGAATCTATATTTATACATTTGTATATCGTATCTATTAATATCTAAATTCGTACCTGTATGTCATGAGGTAAATCTAATCAAAACAGACTCAATGGATTCATAAGTGATTCGAATTATGCGTTTGATTAAGTTTAACCGCGAACGATCATATATATATATATATATATATATATATATATATATATATATATATATATATATATATATATATATATATATATAATGTACATGCGGTGTAATAACGAAAGGTTCTTATATATTACCCAGTCTACTTTTTTATTATACTCTTATTATAAAAATGTGCTAAAACAAGGCTTCCCAAACTATGTTCCGGTAGCAAAATTCAAACATGTGATATAGAAGGATTATCTATCGCAATCGACGCGACAGACAAGACGATTGTCATTAGTCTGTTAACAGTTGCCAAGATTGCTATGTCTGATTAAAACATAAAAAAGTGTTTTTCCTCGGTGGAGCGTGCGCTCCACGTTGAGAAACACTATTCTAGTCCATATTGAACGGTGATTTGTTTATCAAATGCATTGATTTTGATATTATTTGTACATTATTTATATTCTGGACGTGGCAGACCACCCACACAATAGAAACGCGTTCAAATTAAGGCTACGGGGATACTCGGGAACTTGCTCTCTTGGGCAAGCGAGGCTTGCATGCAAAGTTTTTCGCGGCAAATCGTTTGAGCAGCGAAGGGTGGGTGAGATGTGGGGATGCGTGAGGGTGCGCGCATGCGTCCTCGGCCACCTTCCGCCGCAGGCTCCCCTCGGAGGCCTTGGCTGGCTTTTTGGTCCACAAACGGTCGCGGTCCCACCGGCGGAATAGTCGTGCCCAGTCGGACGCAGTCTCGTGCGCACGCGCGTTACGTAACGTAACAACTCGCGCGCGCCGCCGTTCAAAAACATCGCAACACAAGGTACAGAATTTTCTTTAGTTTGGGGTCACGCGATTGGGGGCGCACGCACGGCCATTTTTTATACGTACGCATTTTATTTAATTTTCAACGGACCGAAGCGCGCTTTTTAAATTTCGCGGAAAGCGAGCCCATTATTTAGGGGAAAATGACTGATGTTTTAATGAAATCTCATTTTTTTACTTATTCATAATATTATCAAGTATATCCATACGATGCTGCAAAAGATCCGCGTTGTTTTAATAAGTTTGTTTAGAGAGTTGTATAAACGAAAAAATGCTGATCCATCATTACCGAGATGTTACGAAAGGGAGTGAAAGCAATTACTAGTACTTCATTATTCACCTGGCGTCTTCAAATCTGATCTAGTATGTTTTTTTAATCTAAAAGACTTCTTTATTATTGGTTTGTTAAAACGACTTTGTTAAAATTGTTCATTGTTAAAGCGATATAAATAATTATAATACAATCGAGCAAGGGTCAGCTTTGAATTTTATAGCAAATTAGTTTTGCAGAATCAATAAGGTTCACTGTTGAAAAAAAATCAATTTTGCTCATAATATTATTATCCATAAATATTGTCGATAGGCTTTAAAGTGGATCAGCAACACAGTTTTTTAAGAGTTATTTCTTCTATACCTGTCGATACTAAAATCTTATCTGGCCACCGTCAGTATACGAGCTATAATTTTCGGCATTTAGACGAGTATTTCGCCCGTTATGTAGTACCGCAGAGATATATTTTAGGTCCATTGCTATCTATTTTTTAATGAGATTTATGCGGCGTTTTTTTTAATAAAATTAAGTGCTCTAATTATATGTATGTGTAAATAATATGTACAAATGTAATTTTGACGCATTGGGAAAATCTGCATATAAATAAATAAATATATACATATATATAATAGATATATTTGTATATTATTAGTACTTAATGACACTTAAATTATCACAATTAAATACTTTTAATGATATAAGATTCAAAAGGATGCCATAAAAACTGAAATGAAATTTTTATATTATATATTATATTTATATCTTGTAAAAATATTTACAAGATTTAAAAATTGTAAATATAATTTGTAAATCTTGTAAAGTATTATTACTAAAAAAATTCGATTTACTTTTCGTGTAGTATATAATTTATTTTTTAAAGTCGTTTTAACAATAATCGATTAATTGTTTTTGTAACTTGATTTTTCACATTAAACCTATTTATAAGTTGAGAATAAAATTAAATTAAAATTTTCTTTACAATATATATAGAATCATTTTATTAATATGAACTTTTAATTAGTAAATGAGTCATTTAAATGTAAATTCAATCATTTAGTTAAATTTTTTTAGGGTAAACAATAATAGTCATGCATTTAAGTTTAACTTTACAGTTGAAACAAACAAACATAAATGTTCATAGGCATATTTATTTTTATAATAATATATATTAAATCAATTACGGTGAAAATGCCAGATCATCTTTGCTTTTGACCGAATGATATATACATATATATATTATATTTGCATATATGTATATAATATTTTAAGATACGTAACGCACATTAACTGTAATGCAATTTTTGCGCGCTTATCAACGAAATGTAAATTTTTTTTTTATTTATTGATAGAATTCAACACGCTACTTAGATTTTTGAGATGTAAGGGGTTGCGTAACGTGACTTTTCTTATTCGCATCGCAATTACTGACGTTTCGACCACCGATCTTGGGCGTAATCTAGATCTTATCTCATTCGAAGCAGACTTTTCAGCTGCGTTGTCTGTGATTCGGTCTTGTGACTATATAAAGAAGCAATTGAAATAAAAACTAGAAGAAAAATAGCATTAAATAAAAGAGACAAATACCTGGTTACCGATTTTAAAGCAAGTTAAATTAAATTTTAACAAAATTCACATAAATAAAAATATGTTTCAAATTTATTAAAAAACTAAAGCATTTGTTGTTCTCTTATTAATAAACAAAAAAAATCAGAAAAAATAACAAAAGACGATATAGTTGAAAAGTCTGCGGCGATTGAGATAAGGTCAAGATTACGCCCTGGATGACGACCGCAACATCTGAAAAAGCACGATACGCAAGCTCTTACATCTTAAAAAGCTAAGTTACGTGTTTATTAAATATATATTTGTGTATATATATATATAAAAAATATATAAATACACACATAGCAAAAATCGGTTAAAATCTAAAAATGATCTTAATAAACATATAATAAATATAACCAATGGTTGAAGGCTATTACACAGATGGAAATATATTAAATTGAAGTTCATAAAAATGAGCTTTTATTATTATTTATAACGTTTCATGAAGTATTTGAGCTTTAAATATCATCGTTCTTTAACATAAATGTGTGATATATATGTTAAATGTTTTTTACATACATATGTATCGCACATTCTTTTACAAATTTCAATTTGATGTTTTCCATTTTTGTTATTCACCAATGTCATGTATTGGTATGCACCTGGACAGCGGTGAAACTTTTTTGTAAAGGGTTACAATTTGGTATTTAAAAAATCATAGGTTACTTCCTTTTTGATAATTATACAATATGATTAAAATTAATTCGGCAAAATTAATGTTTTAACCCTTTGCAGTCACATTTATTTTCAGATGATCTTACACTTTGCGCTTCTTTTCGCCATTCACGATAAAGTGTAGTTGTCTAAAATAAATGAAAAAAAGGTCTGATGAGCCATATACCTGCCTTATAACTGTACGCATTTATTGCAAGTCGAGTCGATAATTATTTGTCAGTTTAATGAAACATTACAGAACAAAATAAATTCAAAATCAGCGTTTCATTTTAGTACAAAATATATGTATATCGTACGTATGGGGATGGGGAGTCATACTTTTGTATGTACGTTATAATTATTAAATAGTAATGTTTTCATTGACTAGTCATTACGCTCTGGCACATAAAATAATAATTTTATCGCCTATATCTCGTGAATTTTTATTCTTTGTAAATTTATCATAATTTACTTATATTTTGTATAGCCAATTCCTAAATTATTCATTGATTTTATTATGAAAGTATTTTGCGCTCTTATGACTATCTGCGCATTTGACGTGCGCTATTTTGTTACAGCGCTACTTTGGTAGAGTACGCTCGGGATAAGGATGCCGGTTTGTTATTGTGTGCGTGTACATGTATATGAGAGGGAGAAGCGATGTAGCGTGTACTTCGTTGTCTCGCTTTCTTTTTTAAGGACAGTCGCTGATTCGCCAACGCTGGTATTCGTCATTAAAATGCAGTGTGGCACAGAAGTTCGATCTTCTCTAATGATTTATTTTGAATAATTTTGTGTTGATATTGGTTTAAAACCCAGATATGCCCACTGTCCCATGGGTAGGTCACTAAACTCGTGCCACTGTTTTTTATTTATAAATGAAATTTTAAGAGAACAAATTTTCTTGGGCATATCTGGGTTAATTGATATCAAGGCTTCAAATATACACTGTAAGTTATTCGTTCTCTTACCGTGGATTAAAATATTTTAATTATTTTTTCATTAATCCGTACGTTGTTGGTTTTTTTACACTATTCTCTGTAAGGATTAAAAAAGTTATTATTCTTATCGGTGTGCCAATGATAATTTTTTAATTTATTCAATGGATTCTAATGATTTAATAAAGTCGTCGAGTCATTAAACAATCTGCGAATAATTTCTTTCCCCATTTTATATCTTTTTGCTTTTGAAGAATAGCTAAAGACTTCATTATTTTTTTGACTAGTGAAAGATTTTGAATTTTGCAAATATTTAATTAATGACATCAATGTCTTGTTTTTTCGATTATATAATATATTTTTAATTGTCCGTTGAAATTTCTAACTTAGCGCAGATGTATGTATGTTAAATAAACATATATTTTCTTTTAAAATAAAAAAATTAAATATTCTGAGCGAAATTGTTTTGAGCCACACAGTTCACGCACACAATAACAAACCGGAATCCTTATCCCGAGCGTACTCTAAACGCTCTTATGACGCAGCGCTTATAATGCAGCGCTCTTTTGACGTTGGCATTTCAATTATATGAGCAAATAATTAGCGTTAAATGAAATTTATAAGCCAGTTTATTATTTCATATGCAAATATGTTTATTATGACATCTTAAATAATTTATTTAAAAGTAATCCAAGTTAATTTTAACTTGATACATTGAAAAATAATAACACAACATTATTCCGACGATTGAACTTCCCCTATGACGTTTGTATGGCAAAGTTTTCGTAGTTTGCTATAATAAAACATAATAACCGAGTTTCGCAGCCTTTTACCACCACATTTACCCTAATTTTTAATTTAATCGCTTAACATTTTACCGACGACTACAATTTTTTAAATTAAAAATTCCAATTATATTTGCATACTTTATGTATATGTGTATTAAATGCGTGCTGTATGTATATTTTATTTTATTGTGTATACAAAGGTATGGTTATACACCAATGGAGCGCTTTTGCATATTAACGCGAATGTTAAAAAAAGCGCAGACAAGTGTTAAATATGTATATGCGTATTTTTTGTATCTTCAAGGTATTCATAAGCAATTTTAAAATTAATTTATATTTAGTATATTTACCATAATTCCGGTAAATAATCAATATTCTGTTGATGATTAAACTATGCTTCATATTACGAATATATTTTGAAAAAGAATTCGAACCCTTTAGCGTTAGTAAAATATATGCATATTCGAGAATGTATGTACAAAAATAATAACCGTGCTTCAAATTCGCATTCGAATATATTAACTCGTAACGTTTGCTCGCTACGTCTCTAAACCGTGAGATTAACGTGTTATTTTAACACGTTCGACCCTCGGTTGTATATTATCCTTTGATACCCAGTTAATCTCGGCACCTACGTAATTGAAAGGCCCTATGGGCCGCTAACTTGATTTATAACAATGCGATAGATAGTATCACGCGACGGCTCCCGCGTCGACGTTATATGTTTATATTATACGCATACAGTGTATAAAAAAACATTTGTGCATTTAGTAAAAGTATGAAAGTATTTTAATGTATTATATAATAGTTGAGCCGCGTAATATCGGATAATTAAAAACGGTTTAAGGAATCGCTGACTAGTGTAATTAAAAATAAATCTCAGTATTTTTAGAATCACACCCTAATTCATTAACGTCTATTGTCTATTGAAATTTTGTGGTTATTGTGCAATATTGGGTGTACTACACGATTACTATATCCTTTGTTACGCTACTCTTTTGTTGTATAAAGCCACTTATTAACATACGCGCGAGGTCTAAATTAATCATGAACAACAACGCTCTTAAAAGTTCCATTTTTATTAAAAGTCATTTGGTTGTTCTTAGATCGCATAATTAATAATTGAGATACATTTGCATAACTTGCTTTAACGTTTTATTTAAGTTCATATTTCATAAAAATAAATTTGATGCTTCGAAACATGACCGCACTTGGAAAGTATTCAATAAATAAAATAAAATCAGATACATTGATTTTTGCATTTCACTCTGATACGAACCTCAGATCTTTCGATTGGTATGCAACGACTGTTTTCATTGACCTATCGCGCTGATATCGTAGCGTATATATAGTTATTACTAAGTTGTAATTTATTCAGGGCACACCCTTTAATAACTCAGTAAAGTATCCAAAAATAATTCACGGCCGCTTTAAATAAGTTCATAGAAAACTCGGAATTGAATTTTTAGACCCTCTCGAAATAATTTTCGGAGCGCATGTAAGGAAATAAAAGGAAAGAGTAGGATGATTTATTCGATCATCTCTATCGTTATCATACTTATTTTAAATTTATTTCGAATTAATCTTATCTCACTTATCGTATCGACATCAAAATGACAAAATAATGTATGAGCTATAGCACAAAGCATTCATACAAGGTGGAGCAAAACTATCTTCCGTATTTGAGAGGGGCGGTGTGGAGAGGGAGGTAGGGCGAGAGAGGGGGGAGTTGTTTTATTCGGCAAGGTGAATAGCCCCATTTTAGTTGCTAAGATGGTGTGGACCAGCAAGCACCGAGGCTGCGTATTTTAGAGTCCATTTTTGATGCGAAAAAAATCTCCTAGGCGTTCCTCTCGCAAGCACGCACTTGCTTTAGATACTTTTTGCAACCCAGATTGCAGGATGTCAAAGGTGTTGAATTACTAGACCTGTGGTTGCGACAGGGTGGAACTACGGCCCACACAGTTTGAAGTTTAATGGCTGTATTGTATGAAATGTCGGCCCGTTTCCCGAAGTTGAGCCTCTGCGACTTTTTTACTTTAGGGCTATATTAAGAAAAAGTTTTTGAATACTGACCGATAAATCTGGGTGAAAGAATAGAATCGCAGAAGAAGTAAGCACCATTCCGGCCAACCTCACACGCAGAGTTATGGAAATCTTTCAGGAACGCCTTTACCAGTGTAATGCAACTAGATGTGGACATTTGAGTGATCTGATTTTTAAAACTTGACAATAAGCACTGGATTTGTGTTTCTTTCAAAAAATTCAATTTTATTTTCCTACATGGCTTTTTTAATTTATTGTGCCCAATCAAAATCAAAGAGACTGTTTCACTTAATCCTGTATATATGCTGAAGTTTTAGGGTTTGATAACCCTAGGGGTGTGATTTCGTTGCCAGTGAGACTACATATGTTGCGATAGACGATAAATGGCGAGATGTTTTCTCCGAGTGGTGGTGGAGTAGCTGACGCAGGGATGAAGTCTCAGGTCGTAACTTTTCAACTGATGGTGGGGTCGCGTCTGCCAGGCGGGGTGAATCTGATGGTCTCTTCGAGTGGCTGCTGGTGACAGGTTTTTCTTCATCGGAGTCCAGGGCTGCAAAGCTTGCTGACCAATCGCAATTATGCATCGATCGCTGCAGTCGCTTCTTAGAACGACGAAATAGGTATACGCCTTTAGAAAGCGACGTTCGCTTGATGGGCATTGCAGCAATGCTGTGGATCTGTGACCGTTTCGCAACAAAGAAATATTCTCTCAATGACGAGTGTCGTCCAAAATTCTTCAAACTATTGTGTTGTTTCATTTTTGATCATTTTGGTTACAGTAAATAAACGCAAGTTTTGAGTCAAAGACCCTTTCAAACGTAGTCATCTGTGTGAGGTCGCCACACTATCAATGAAATTATGTTTATTTATATATTTATTTTTTTCTGTGTGTTTGTAATAATATATGCTAATACTAGTAATTTAGATTCTCCATTTTTCTCTATTTTATTATATATTGTATAGATACATTGTGTTGTTTTTTTTATTATCGCGGCGCATTGGGGTATTCTGTTAAGGCACGGTCTTATTTTATTTTTGTGAATACAAATAATAATATACATTTTATGCATATTTTTCTCTTGAAGTTGTGTTCGTGAAATAAATAACCGATATTTTGCATTTCTGCCGTAAAGAGTTACCATAACATTTTATTAAATTTTACAAGGTATTCCTTACTGTTAAATTGAAAACTATATTACATTTTCGGGATACGAGTCTGAAAAGGTTTCCGTTCGATATTTTATTATATCAATATGTGAAAATATAAAAATGGTTTAAGCGTCTCCAATGCTCAATAAATCTGTTGCATTGCTCTTAAACATTTTATTGCGTCTCTATTCCTTTCTCAGTGTATTTGAAAACTCATGGCAATTTCTGGCGTCGCCTTAATTTTAATGCATCCCATAAATACTTGACGAGCTAACGTAATTAAGTCCCGCTCGTGTGTATCACTTTTCAATCATAAGAAAGCTGTTGAGTTCGATCGTAAAGTGGCTTTACGCCGACGATGTTTGTTTAATGATCGACATTTGTGTCATAACCCCTTTCGTTTATGACTAAGTGCTAAAGTTGCGTATTAGTGTTATAGATCATTTCCGTAATTTAAAACGTTTTATCTGTGTAAAATTTAACGCGGTAAAGGCGTAAGATTTTATGGACCCGATAATATGGTTAGATAATTTTAGAGCATTCTAAGTATTCATTAATAAATATTAGTAGGACACAAAGCACTGCACTGAATATTCGGAAAGGTAAAATAAAGGTGAATTATTTTGAGCTCCGTTTGTAACAATGCCGTTTCCGTCTGTTAGGATTTCTTTTTTGTTCTACGGACAGTTGGTTTTAATAGTCAGATGAAAGCAACAGACACTTCTAAAAGTTAAGTTTTTAAATGCAATTTTAAGATTGTTATTGCTTGTCTAAAACTAAAACATTAAAATATATTATGGTATTTTACAAGGCAAAATCTCATTATATATACTTATATTATTAAAAATCCCGATACAAATAGATACGTTGTTGCAAATATAATATAATTTAAACTGCCATAGTTTGCTTTAAAAGATAGGCTTCTCTCAATAAATACCAGATTTCACTGAGACTTGAGTTGAACTCCTACTGCTATAAGATCAAAAAGTTCATCCTTGGATAAGTCAGTATATTCTATTCAGTTCATATCGATATTTAAAAATTGAAAATCCAACTATCGATTTTAATCTCATCAAGATGCATTTCATTTGCAAGTTATTCGAGTCTTCTATGAAATCGAAGATATTGTACATTGATCTATTTAATGTCAGTTATGAGGATATCGTTTGGTAAATATTTTTTTTTAATATATTCATATTTTATTATTTTTGGTTATCATGATGCATTGGGGTAACCTGTTAAATCACGATGGTCGTGATATAATTTTAATGAATAAATAAATTAATAATTTAAATACGTATAAAATGGTCGATTTTTTCTATACGATAATAATCGCAGAACACGACAACTGGGCGATGATTAATTGGGCGTCGTTAAAGTAAGCGACAGAAACGATTTGCGTTTTACTGCAGTTATATTATAACTATTTGTAAAGAGTGCTGTATAAAAGCAGAAATTCATTTTTAAATAACTGTATAAACGCTGTCATTTTATTGATTTTTATATAATAGCAAAAATGAAAATCTTACCTTACTTAATCGCAAATTTTTATGTTAATTGATTCAATAACTTAATTATTTAAATTTTTTAACAAAATAAGTCAAACATAATGAAAATACACAGTTTTCTAAAATAATAAATAATATTAAGAAAATTAGAGTAAATAGTTATTGGAAGAAAATTATATTTTCACAATTTTATACAAATGTTGTGTGTCGGTAAAAGAATAATATTATTCTTGTAAGAGCAACATAACAAGTTATAACTTTTTAAACGGAATTATAAATACTAAATCAATATAAATTTTATGTTAACGACTTATTCGGGCTATCCGCATTCAAAGTAAAGATTTGTCTTAAAGATTAATAAAATAAACACTGTTTTAGATGTAAAAATATTGTTAATTTATGTACATGAAAGTAGAGCTACATATGCATTTACGTTTATTAATAATCTTTGGAAAAAATAGTTTTACAAAATTGTTGCATTTTCTTGATGTAACAATGATTTTATATCGTATTTAGAAGCGATAATAACATTTATCGCTTATTTGCTCAGTTGAACTGACCCGTAAATTATCCGTTTCTGAAAAGCTGCTGCTAAAATTCATCGCCAACTTGTTTCTGTTTATGACTATAACGTTTTAAACAGATATATTATGGCAAAATTAAATTAAAAGTAGGAGGAGTAGCTCTAACGACAAAGAAAAAAATGGTGAATTATCATTAACACATTGTAAAAATTTGTTTTGATTGATCGATTCTTAGGAACAATGAAAAAAGTTTCGAGTTATTAAAATATTAGATTATTATAGGTTTACAAAAAAATCAGGTGGGAAATAAAACATAAGGGACGTTCTAAATGTAATATATGTGAGTCAATCTTACTATAAAAAAGACTAATTTTAATTGTAGTTCTGCAAATTGTCATTATTTGTGATTGTACATATTGCCTATATGTCTATTTAATTTGCTTATTTTCACGCTATAATATTTTTTTTGGCAATCAACTGCAGCTTACAGCTTTAAAAATGATATATAGGTACATTGTATTGAATTATGACGATAGTAAAGGGATAGCAATCGATACTCTAGCGTCTAGACTGCATTACGACATGAAAGCTAGCATAAATTACAAATGAGATGCATTGATTAGATAGTAGGCCAGCGAAGCAATTTTTAGTGTAAAGTTGAGCGCAGATAGGATAAGATGGAAAAAATCAGGGCGAAAAAAACCACATTGAAATTCCTTTTTATTATTTAGAGATAAATTTAGAGTAAGCAATGAACATAAAATTTGATTGGATGTTGTGTGAAATTAAAGAAATAATGTAGGAAATGAAGATAAGAGCACTATTGGGAGCAATTAAATTTTAGAGATGCGCCCTTGAACGAGGGTCGCTTTTAATCTGTCTTAACAAGGCATTTCCTTGTTCAATGAAAGTAATATATAGTACAAGCATATTTTCATTTATTGTTTTTTGTAATTTTATAAATTTAATTACAGTTTTTCACAGTTTTCACAAGAAAACGCATGTAAGTAACTGAGCTCCCCATATGTGCAGGAAAAAATCATTGATTCACAGTATTAAGCAGTCGGACGGTTATTGTCAGATGCTCCAGTTTTATAAGCAAGATACTAATATATATGTATATAGTAAAAATATAACGAGATGAAGAAAAGTTTAATTTCACAATTTTACATTTGTGAATTAGTATAAAATGACAGTTTTGATTAGTATAATTTTCACGTTTTCCATTTCAACATATTTTACTTTTCCGATGGCTTCCAAATGTTGTTGAGCTTTTGCAGTATGTTTATTGCATGCGGTTGAACAGTTAGTAAATCAGTTTTAAATGAACTATTAATAAAGGTTTGTTATATTGCACTATAATTTTAACTTGTGTAAAAAATGAACATAAATCTTAATATAGTGATAATATAATGACCCACTGAATAATTGTTGGTTAATTAATGTGCTATTATAAATCAAAATATATACCCTATAATAATTCTTTATTCCATCTTCGAGAGGTAATAATATTTTTTCTACCACAATTTAAATGGAGTCGGTATTAATTATTTAATTATGGTTGCGGCTTTTCAATGCTTGATGTTCACCGTTATTTTTCCTCTTTTCCCTCTGTTCATAACCGAGTGAAATAATCGAAACGTGTTCTCAAATTCAGACAACTTTGCGTCGTTTTGAATAATTCAACAGCCGAAGCGGGTTTGCTCTGTAGATTATCCGTGGCTCTTTTGTGAAATTTTAAAATCACATTTTATCACCCCTTTTGACCATTATTTTTTTTATTGTACATGTAATATGTGTGCCTAGTATGCGAGACAAGCCTTTTCGTACGTAAAATATCATAAAAATGTCCGGACAATTTCTATTTTTTTTGTTATCATTTTTCATGTCACTTTCGTGACCCTAAAAATATGTTGACCACAATAAACATGACTGGAAAATTCGTTGAATTTATGCACTTTAAAACACTTTCAACAAAAATAAAGATTAATAAGCAATACATTGATAACAGGTATTTTTAAATAAAAAATTTACAGCTATATTTCTATGATTTTGAAAGTATTTTAATTTTCATGAAATATCATTGCATTTACACTAATGAAGCGACGTTAAAAATATACATTATTGTGAACGTCATTAATTTTTTTATTAAATAAAATTTTATTAAATTTTATATTCGATCCTTAATAATTTGTTGTTCAGATTATCTAAAAGGTTTGACACTTCTGTTCTATTGGGACATTTTTTATTGTAGTTGTATACTTTTTATTTCTATCAATACAAAATAAGCCGTATTAAATTAAATAAACACACATTGAAAATAAAGCTTTGTCAGATAAATCCACAAATCATCTTAAAAGCTATTATGAAATACATAAATATAAATGTATTTTTAAAAATTATTTTAAGCAAAATAGAGAGGCACTTATGAGTAACATTTTACAATTTTAGGTTACTTGTGATATAGCGACTCATTTCTAAACTTAAACAATGCGAATCCCACAATGTGAATCACAGTGCTTAACTCCCACAAAAGCTAGCAATCAGCTTTAAGTGGTAGCTAGCTGGTGTAAATACTTGCGAGTGTGATGCATAAGACAAAGTTTGGCAACTTAATCCTATAAGCTTTCAAGCCGTGTAAGTAGATTGTTATTATGTAGTAATTTCACATTGACTATGTGTTTTAAATAAGTTGTTAATTGCATATTTTTTTTTAGATTGTTAAAATTTATATAGTATAAATATCATGTAGGTTATTATTAATATCAATTCTAATAATATACGTTAGAGCTAGTACTTAATTAGAAATGTCAGATTCGTGATTAACAAGTTTATATTAGTCTGATTCGATTTATCTTATTACCGATACAATTTCTTGATGAGTGGTTGTAATATGTCAAAAGCATATATTCATATCATAAATGAAGCTTTGTGTTTGAAGCGTATATAAATATATTTATAGACAATTATCAAATGTGTATGGCAAAATCAATTGAAAAAAGTCTAATATTAATTTAATCTATTTGCTGCATTGCATGTTTTTATATATTAAATATATTATTAAGATACGCGTTTAGTAACAAATTAAATATGACATCGATATCGTTCTTAAATTAACTATACAGTAGAACTTCACTTAACGAGCATCCCCCATAATTTGTAAAAAAAAATGACTCGCTTAACGAGCGTTGTTTCGCATAACAAGTCCCGGGAATAAATTCTGTGAGCGTAAAATATTTAGCAGTCATTGGTTAACTAACTCACGAACTAAATCTTCTGCTAGGCATTATCATAGTTAACATTTCTTCATGTAGAAATAATTGTTTCGCTTAACGAATGTTTCGTTCAACGAGTAATATTCTGGAACGAATTATACTCATTAAGCGAGGATCCACTGTACCTTAACATTTAATTGGATGTTTTTTGCTCTCCCGATGGAGATAACGTTTTTTTTTGTAAATTAGCTTTAACGATGTGTTTTTGTAAATTAACTTTTTTTTGTAAAGTAGGTTTAACAATGCCTCAATTGTTTTTCATTAATGGCGCATGGAAGTCTTCTTTGTAATTGAGATACATATTTTTTGCTAGAGCAGTTCGTTTTTGCATTAATAAATAATAGCCAACCAATAATGGTAAATATACAATTTATTGTATAGATTGTATATTTTATCGTATGAATACATACGTGTTAAATAAACATTATCGAAGGACCTGACAATTAAGTGCTGATTTTTTACCGGTGTAGTTATATAGTGACATATTTCATAAAAACGTACGCACTATATTTTAGTGCTGCTCTTAGATGTTATCCGACAACCCATTTAATGTATTGGGTCAGTGCAATTAGGTCAGTTTTCCTCGGATTCAACTTTTCTGCAGAGTCAGCGGAAAAGCTGTTTCAACAAAAACGTTACCCGTCACTTTGAGTAAAGTCTATGTATTTTTTTGCGTGTCTGATGTGAACATTGCGATAAGTCAGAAACATCCGTTCACTCTATAAGTAAAAAATCCCTTTTTTTTATTGTAAATTATGGTTATTGATAATATTATATTTACATTTTTGGATTGTATGCTATTCATATTATTTTTAGTTTTACATAAAACCGATATTTTCTGATAAGGAAATGTTACAATTTAGCGATAAGCGCGTATGTTTTAAACGATAGATAAGTTACAACATTAGAGAAAAATTAAAAGAGAAGCACAAAAACTCAAAATATATTTTGAAAAGCTCCACAAAACTTCTTCTAAATATTTTGCAATAAATATAATATTTTCGTAAAATTCAGTAACAATTTTTTTTCAATTAAATCGTACATGGTTTTTTTGAGTTTGTAATGCATTGATATAAAGCTTAGTTAAATTTTTGGTATAAAAATAGCAATATAATAAATATACACACATCATTATTATTATTATTTATTATAAATCTGACCATCATGACTTGACAGATCTCTCTGTGTCATCAAAAATAAAATAATATGCAATTTAACATGAAAAAAAAAATTTTATATCTAAAATAGATGAGAAACATCCCACGTATTTTTAGCTTCTAACAGATATTGTAAAAAACAGCCTTGTGTTTGACAATGTTGTTGAGAAGCTGGGTGACTCGTAAAAAAGAAGCGTTCACAAGCGCTGACGTCTGGCCGCAACGAGTAAGAATAGGGGATGCGATCGCAACTCTATGGCACTCTAAAACTCGCAGCCGATTGTCGTCGAGCATTCACGGGTTATTGACACAGCCCCTTTGTTGAAATGAATTGTAATGCAACGTTCCTAACAAAAATATATAGATTACAAATGCGGATATAACCCATACTTCCTCGTGTAGAGATATTCGAGAAATTTTCTTCGAATTCTCTTCAATAAGAAGGAGTATTTTAATTGAATTCCAGATCATATCTGAGGACGCTACGTATTAGCGTGTTGTCACAAGTTGACGTAACTATATCTTTAAAGACTATATCAATAATTATTAAATTTTAAGTTGCATTAAAAATAAAGATAATCATATCAATAGAATGTTAAAAAAATTCTTCTCAATCTTTTCCTTCTAATATCAAGTCCGATCTTAAATGTTTGTGACTACCATGTTTACAAGTTCCGAGAATCCCTCCAGGTTTTTGACTGCACAGGTGTATATTTCGCAACCAAGATTTCGCATTTTTTCTGATCCATTTATTACATTCTAAAATTTAAAAACTAGTTTTTAATAATTTTAAAGCGTACTCTTTATTGGGGTCCATTTCGTCATCTACTCAACTATCCAGGTATTGCTTCATCCTTTCAATTCTATCTCTGTTTATTGATAAGCTTGCTTATAATCATAAATTTTGTTATTCACAAAAAGAGTTATTGATTCGAATCAATTATTGTTTAATTAGAAGCATTTAGGCTAAATGTTGTCTGAGAGGCGCTCCAAAAATAAAAGAATAATATGAAAGCCTTCCTAATGACATAATGTTAGGATTATCTGATATACATTATTGATTTATTTTTCGAGTATTATTACCATGTGATGTTTTTCCACATTTAATGTGGTATTAGGGATTGCCGTACCGGAAAAAAATCAATACAGATTTACGGGGTTAGCCATTTCTGATCCCGGGATAAAATAAATCGTCCGGGATTTCGCTATTGTGTTTTATGACTAGATGTAAAATATCTCCATGAACTATAAATAAATAAAATAACTTTTCGTTGGTAAAAGTTTTATCTTCAAATCCGAAATTATATATTTGACCGCGTTGTATTATGCCTTCATAAACATATGTACTAACAAAAGTTAATTATTTGCTGGCTGTGCGATACAAAGCACCAAATCTGATGAAACGATATGTCATATTTGATACATATCAAGCACCACCTTTACACAACGTGACGCGTTGAACACATATGGTTTTCAGTGTGATTTTTATTTTTTTATCTGAGGCGTTTCATGGTTTACAGGGATAGATTCTATGGGAATTTGACGGAAAAAGAGAAATTCACATTTACGTGACAAACTTTTAGACGTGGGACGAGGGAATCTCATGAAATATTCTGAAAACGTGATTTCTTAACAGCTTTTGTCAGCAAATGCATGTTTGTTTAATGGCGAAGTGTATATTTGCTAGCGTATATTATATAATTTCTATGTATATATATACTACATGTGAAATACAAACACAAATAAACATAGTGTAATTCAGAAAATTGCTTAATGTAGGGGAGAATAGTTGTGTAATATGTTTATGTGTAATCTAGGAGTCACTTCGCCATTACACAATTTCAATAATATTTACATGTAACTGTATTTACATAATTATTGAGTATATCTTGAAGATGACTTATTATTTATTTAACAAATTTTAAACAATTAAAGGAACATATTTCACATACATTTATGTAAAGTGGAACTATTCCATGCAGTGATGATTTTTTGATCTTAATTATTTGACATTTATTTAGAAACATTTGTAACACTAAAGTAAATAAAAGTCAATCGGTACTGCAATCATCCTAATATTTTTTTGATTTTTTTTTGGGAATATATCATAACAACAATTTAGTTATATGTTTCGTGTTAATGTCTTAGTAGTGAAAACTGTAATTGTTAAGTTTATTTCACAAGCATACACAATATCTTTTTTAAATACAATTTTTTTATCTTTAGTCAGTAATCAATGCAAAACATAATCTGTTAAATTCGTATACGGCGGTTTATGGTAAAACGTATTATCTTAAAAACCATCCCCATGTAATTCAGCTATCTTTATTTGGACTATACTCTTAAAATTGCCTTTATCTTCTTTCAAATGTACTTGAATTATTAAGTAAAGAATAATAATTACTTTCTAAGTTATTGAGCCGCTTGAACTCCTTACCGCCTGAACCGATCGAGATTGTTTTAAGTTTATTTTTAATATTTAGTAGACCCACCCTTAGCAATAATTACAGCTGCAACCATTTTAGGCATAATATCAACTAATGACTTGCAGGTGGACATAGACAATTTTCTCTATTCCATCTGCAATTTTTTTCGCAGCACAATTTTGAATTTTAATGTTAGGCAAGCTTTCCTTTTATTTTTGCCCATAAATGCTTAATAAAAAACTGTGCAGGTCATTCTAAAAGCGTCAAACTCTTTAATGCAAGCCAATCCCTGCTTTTTCGTGAAGTATGGCACGTGTCTTACTGGAATTGTATGGTAGCTAGTCTGTGCTTGGAAATATTTTCCTATAGGAATCCATTTAAGTGAGTTCCAACATTGATATTTAAATGTTAATATTCATATTATCTTTGCAAGTGTACAGGTTTCCTACACATGCTGCTACCATGCAGCCCCAAATCATAATGCTTCCGCCATAATATTTGACTTTGGGTACTATACAATCAGCTATATATTCCTCTCCGACTCTCCAACGCACTTGCACTACACTAGGGGTCCTAAAACCTTGAAAAAATGTTCAAAAAAAGTATGATTATAAATTTAACAATAAATTGAGTTCTTAATATTTTTTTATTTTATCTAATATTAGTTTAAAATTACCTACAAGTTGGATTCATCAGACCAAATGACATTCGCCCAATTTTCGGATGTGCAATCTCGGTACTTGAAAGAGTACCACGTAGTAGAGCCTTCTTTTCACCGTCTGCGAATAAATGGATGGCTATTCACTTACAGAGACTTAAGCATCCAGCTTTGAAAACGTTTTTTGACGATTTTTAAAGGCGCGAACCAAGATTCAATCTTCTAGGGCAATTATCTTTCATTTTCTTCCAATTTTTGGCTTATGTTGAACAGTTTTAAATCATTTTGGTCAATTTGTCATGAACAATTAATGTGTTTTATAATTTCCGATATATTTAGTCAATAATATAAAATAAAATTATATTCTTAAATTACGTTTTTTTAGCAATTTTTAAATGTTTATTTAATATTTAAAATAAATTATTAGATAAAAAAAATTATAACTAAAAATAAAATATTTAGATCAGACTATGCACTTGTAACGAGCTACATACCATTTTAAGGGGTGCCCCATAATTATGGCCAAGTCTGTATATGTTATATTCTCATATAAAAAATCATCCATTAACTTTTAAAAACCATTACTGTGGAGATCTATAGGGCATTATTTTGAGGCGCAGACCATCGGCAACGCGCCATAATCGCTCCGAGTGCCTTTGTATAGGCACAATGATTCGGTAAAAATAAATTAAAATAATCGAATATATATATAAGTGCTATTTTTAAAACTACAGAATTTTATCCGCTGTAACGTATTAAACCAATGACGAAGTTTATTGAAGTTAGGTGAAATATTACTAATTTCTGAATGCATATTGTCTGTTTTTATCAATTTATTATGGCTACAAAAGTTAATTTAGACGCTTAAAAGAACATATTTATGTTCCTCCAATTAAAATCATTTTTAAAGTTGTATACACTGGTACTAAAATAATTAGCAATATTTCTGAATTGGCTAACGATCTTAAAAATATTTAACAACAATAATAGTTGACATTGAAAATTGCTTAGTATGATATATATTTGCTCCGATACATCCGATATGTATACAATGTGTAATTGGTCAATACACATTAGCCAAAGTTCGCAACATAAGTGCTGTTGTTCGGCAACTAAATATTGTTATTAATCAAACTTGAAATACACATTACGTAACTCAATACATGCATGCATATGTATATAAACGTATACTACAAATGCATATATACATATAGATATTTCTATATTGAGACTTTGTATAACTTAGTTTCGTAAACTTTGAGCGCTTTTGTTAAGTGCACTTAATATCATATATCATTATACATTTTAATATGTTTAATTGCATTATATGGATTGTTGTACTGATTAGCTGTTAATTATAAATAGACGTAGTATATAGTCGAAAAGTAATATAGTGATATCTAAGAGAAGGCGGTGCGATTTATGTTGTATTTTTTTATATGTGTGTCATCATTTTTATATTATATTATAAGCGTGTATGTACATATGTCTAAATGCGATGTCTGTAATCAATATCAGATATATAATATTTACTTCATTTTTTTTTGTATGTAATTCTTTGTAGTATACTATGTATATTATTGTGTATTTAATACATGTTTGCGTTTGCGTTTTTCCTGCTGGCTACTTAGTGGAAAGACAACAGCGATTGCGATGCGCAAAATCAATCGAGAATATTAACAGAAATTTAATATTCTTTTCAGACTAAATTGGCTTGATCTTGATGAGCTTCGTTCTGCGTCAGTGAAGTGATTTAAATTTTTTTTTACCGTTCTACAGATCGATTTTCTTGCATAATAATAACGTAAAAGATGTTCATTTACTCATCGGATAAGTGCAAAGTGACAGAAATTTATAGGTAATTTATTTATTAATAATAATAAAATATACAATAAATTAAATACGTATGTAAATTAATAGATTTATATTTTTAAAAAAGCTTTTTTTATTAATATAAATAAACTTTGAAACTAGCCTATTTCATAAATTATACTTTCCCACATTTTTTAAATGTTTGTGTTTTACTTATTTATTGTAAATCTTGCACCCTAACTAAGTGCGTTATAATGGGGTAAACACAATAAACTCCTACTTAAATTAGTCTGTAAATTAGTGACATCTATTTTATTATTATTATTTTTACAGTTTACGATCAAAAGATGTCACTATGCTTGATCTAGCTTGTTTTTATTTCAATTACACAGAATTAAAAAAACATTAAGAGTAAAACAAAAATATATTCCCGAAAGATGGATATTTGGAAATCATTAAAAAGCCATAACAAATAAAAACAAATTTAAAACGGAACGGTTCATATTAAAATCTGAGGTAGAATATGTAATAAAAATAGGTCGATACTGACTCGATATCAGCAGATTTTTTGAAAAACTTGAAGAACGACAACTAAAAGATCTTCATGAAATTCAATAATAAAATATACTTGTCAGTCTATCAGCTTAATGAAACACTCGCAAAAAATTGTAAATTAAAAAAATTGTACAAGGAATAATTATCAATGTTGTGAAGAAGTTAATAGCAGGGAACAATTTGGATTTGGAATAGGCATAGGTACTCGAGAATTGTTATTCTGCATGCAAACGCTACGTCAGAGATGTTATGAAATTCATAAATCTACATTTGCTTCATAGATTTTGAGAAATCATTCGATTGCTTAGATTATGATCTTTTTATAAAGGGTCTTGGTTGGAATCAATATTTGAATCAATCAGCAATAAAAAACTGAAAATATTACAAAGCTGTCAGATAGAGATGTGTTACATCTCATACATTTTCCAATTTATACTTAAAAACCATATTCAAAGAAGCACTCCAGGGACAAAAATAAATATAACTCGGCAGAGACAATATTCGTTATGCTGATGATACGGCAATATTTTTGAGACTGTTGACGACCTTCGGAGAATGTATAAAAATATCCATAATAAAAAATTTGGGTAGCTTAGTAAATGAAGAAATGGACCTCGCCAAACAGATTAGGGTCCACTTCAAAATGACTAGAAGCTAGTTTTTAAAGATAGTTGGTTTAATAAACAAGAACTTAAAACTAGAATTAAATTCGTAAGGTGCAATGTCTTTAGAAATTATTACAATTAATTTGAAATGTGGCTATCTAGGCGTATCTAGACTAAGAAGGTTTTCAATGACACGATCGAGAACTTCATTAAACCTTCAAACGTAAAAATGATAAAGTAACTCGGACACATGATTCGAGTTTCAAAATATGAAATTTTTCATACCTCAATAATACAAAAATTGAAGATAGAAATTGTATTTGAAGAAAGATGTCTTAATTGCAAAATATATGTATAATATATAGACCTAATAAGTGTTCCATGCAGCCATGGACCAGGAAGGATACTTGGAACTTATTAAAATGTTGATTGCCAGCAAGAAAAATATGTCTTCACAAGATTAGGAAAAGCTATAAAAAACAAACATGCGATGATCAGTCAAAAATTATTATTGAAAAAAAATCACTATACTCTATTTGCGTTAACACAGTCAGTTCAAGAGCGATTCATTTCAGCATTATTCATAATTTAGAAAGAGATGGCAAGTTTGTGTTTATGCAACTACTTTTACAGATATACGTTCGATGTACTTATCATTACTCCGGTTTATTTTTTGAAGATATTTATAAAAAAAATATTTTTCTATAAATGTGTTCAAATAAATAGACCGGAGTAATGATAATCACCTTATCTCTTTCTAAATGATCGGTCAGCTCTCGAACTGACCGTGTTAACGCAAATGTAGTTAAGATCTCTCAGTTACGATACAAATTCTCAAGTTCATATGATATATGAACATAGGCTTTTTAAGTATTATTCATTGTATTATCGTCATGTATGTACGTAAATCTATGTTTTTACTTCATAAAAGCAATAATGCGACCAAAGCAATAAATATAATAGCGTCTAAAAAAGTTCAATTTCGAGATTATTTATTTGCTGATAAGGCCTGATAATTGCAAATTCAAGGCCACTGATATTGATCCATGTTACAACGCAATAAAATGGCGAAGTATTTGCATCGAACAGAGATGGTTTTAGGATAAAGACAGAAAAGCAAAAAGGAAGCAGTGATCCTTGTAAATCTTTGTGAAATTTGTCAGATATTATGTACTGATAACGATTTGATAAAAGATATGTGCGTCTGTCTGTATCCACTATTATTTATAATTATTTTTGATAAATATAATTTTATATAAATTTAAGAAAAGTTTTTGAAATAAATTGAATTTAAATAAAATTTAAGTTCTGTAATTTAAAAAGCAAAATATTGGAATATATTCCTAACTAAAAATTGTCAACCAGTGTTTACACGATTTACTGGTAACCATAAATGGATATAATTAATTTTGGTCACAGCGATCGGTGTAACAGTACGTTTTGCTACTCGATCTTCATTAAGATGTTTATCACCAAAAGACTTAAACAGTTACTTTTGTTCAAACGATTATCTTCAGCAGTAAATCATTAACTTGAATAATATGGTTTATTAGGACACACTTATCGCACCAATCCTTCCCATTTTTCTCCTGTAACTTTTGGGATGTTTTTACTTTATTGTGTACGAGTACAACTACAGGTTGTTTCAGAATAACATAAAATAACTTAAGTTTTGATGATTATTACTATTTATTTTTTGGATTGTTTTACTTAGTTTTAATTATTATAGCGTTATAATAAAAAAAGGCATTAGATGTTGTAAAAATATATTATTTGAATTTGATCGATTGAATTTCAAGCCACCGATAATTAATTCTGTTGTTTCGACCAATGAAAAATAAGCATTCAAATATAAAACAAAATGGCTGATAGTTTTGAATAATCTTGCATAGCAACAGTAATTTTCTTTATTTTTTCATGTGCGTTGTTCGATTCGATTGAATATAAATATTCGGAGTGCAAATTAGCTAAGTGTGTTATGAAAATAAATGTTTGTGAGGATTAGAAGAATAGGTTGATTAAACTATATAAGCAATCTTCGCGTTGAAATCTTCAAATTTTGAGTTCCAAGGCTAAAAAGTGAGTTTTTCCTTTTACAATACATAAACATTATCATTGCCTCCGATTTTATGCATATATTCGTTAGATTTGACTTGATATAATTAATCAAATTACAAATAATCCAGAAACGTTTTAAACATTAACATGTAATATATACTTAGTAGTACGTATGAAGATTGAGGTTAATATCGATCAAACCATATAAATGCTAATAAAACGTATTTTTTATCTATTGATATTTGGGGATACTATCTTTCACGATAAAGAAGTTTCTATTTTTGCGTAGTCATCTTATTGCTCGCTCGTGGCTTCTAAAATATAATTTTAAACATTTAAAAATGTAAAATAATTATATGATATGGCAATAATTGGTGAGGATGTAAATATTTAAATTTTTAAATTAAAAAAAAAAAAAACAATTTCTTTATTAAAATAAATGTTGAGTACAAATGATATATATTACAAACTTAAGTACCTAGTTAAAACTATTTCCTTAAGTACTACGCAATTAATTATTATTAACACATTAAAATATGTAAAAACAGTTCTAAAAAAATATATTTTTTTAACTTAAGAAAAATATGTTTGTTTATAAGGGATTTAAAATATAATATATATATATATATAGTGTGGATTTGTATTAGCTTCTCCATACAAAAAAAGATGTAATTAAATTTTGGCGAACGTTGGCAATTTAAAACAATTTAAAGTTATACTATTCGCGCTGTCACAATGACAGCGCATAAAGTGCTGTCATTAACAACTTACTACAAATAGAAGAAACACATGGTGATGCAAAAATCACATTTACGCATGCTTTCTAGAGCAAACTACCCAAAATTGTAAAACATTAATTGAAATATTTTCAAAAATATAAAATTTCAAGATTTATTCAAAATATTTGTTCATCCTTAAAAATTTTGATTTAAAATAATTTTAGTTTAATATAGATTTTAAATGCAGTGAAACATTTTTGCACTTAATAATTATTAAAATATATAATGCTGCGTAGAAAAAAACAATATAAATCATAGTATTTTTTAATAAAAATAGTCAAAAGTCTTAAAATTATTAATATTTTTAAAGCACATATTGTGTTTACTGTCCGTTTTTTGTCTAAAGCAACAGATTAGGTGTTTAATATCAGTTTAAGGTTTTTTCTTATTAGTAAATCTAATTAAAAACTGGCTTTATAAATCCTAAATATCCGTCTATGTACTGCGCAAATTTACGCAGTAACGCGGTAACAGTAAAAAATGCACTAGGATCAATCGCATATCTCTCGGACGCGCACGTGCGATCTCTTCCTATTTGTATTGTAAGCCTGACAGCTACACAATGGTTTTAATGTCAAATTTCAACCATTAAATTTAAAAGTACTTAAAAAAAAATAGTGCTTAAAACCAAAAAAGTTGAAGGTCCGGTTCGCAAACTCGCTATTTATCTGTAATTGCGACAACACCGACAACAATTTAGCGACTTCTCGTTGTATGTCGTTAAGTATTTATTCAAAATACTAAAGGGTTCTGACGACAATTATATTATTTTCGTAGAATTCCAGTATTGGGCTTAGGAACGTCTTCGAGAATCGCGATCACGTCCTTTACTGATTCCCGTTAGAGCCAGAACGTGCACATTAGCCGACTCGTCTATGATTGTCGCCATCCGGCTCGTTAATCAACGGGTATTATGTATTGATCTATTTATTATTTGCTACGAGGAGCTGGTCCGGTTCTGTTTTATTATTATTTATTGTTTTACTATTTATTTTTGGTGCATTGTATAAATGTATTTTATATTTTTGTGACGCATAGGAGTAAGCCAATGATGCGATGGTCTTAATTTAATTTAAATAACGTCACATCTTCTACTTTCAATTAATGTCCCAATTTTGCTTAATCTTAACGTCATTGCAATACAAAAAATATTTTTTACCCATAAAAATATATATAATCTCGAACTTTGTAAAAATAAAAATTGCCATGTGTAATTTCAACACAACATTTAGGAATACTTCTCGCTTTTAAATAATATTTAGCGTTATAATTTTATAAATAATTCTCAATTAGTCCATGATTTCAGATATCGTGCCAGTCAGGTATTGGTTACTCATATTTACTAACAGAGAATTCAGAGAAGTTTATAAAGACTCTCCCCACATAATGTCACAACCCCCGTAAACTATTTTGGAATCCGAAATACTCGAAGTTTTTATCGCGAACGCGCTAAATTCGTCGCGAACTTTAGGTGAACGTATTTTTTCCCTAACCGGGGCCTACCTTTGTGTAATGATAAATATATAAAAGCTTTGCACGCGCGCTCTGGTGTGTTGTGGAATGCGAAGAGAAACTTTTTTGTATACATAACATACAAGTACATTCCAGATAAATATATTTTTGGAAACTTTTACGTGTGTCTCAATTCTATTGATACGATTTATTTCGTTATGGATATTTTCCTCTATAAGGTATTATGGATTTTATTTTTTACTTTTGCTTAAAAAATATTCTCAAATTAAATTCAATTACTTATTTATAATTGATTATGCAAATACGTAATTTATTATAATTTGAGAATATTTTTTATGCAAAAGTATATATTTAAATCACTTAAGAATTTGAGCCCTTAATTACAATAATTCATTAAAAAAAAGTCGTTACAGAAAAATAACTGCTGAATATAGAAGCAGATACTTCACTTGGTAATTAAACTTTTCTTTCTCAAGGCGTATTAAAATCGTGTGGCTTCTTCATTCTGAAAACTGAAATTAAGTTTGGGGGGTTAAGTTTTCTGAAATTAAGTTTGGGGGGCTTGAAAGCAATTTTTAGTACTCTAAAAAATGTAGCACTTTACTCACATTTTTTTTGTTCTACGTTCTATTTTGAAACATTATTTTGTGTTAGATAATAATAAAACCAAAAAAATGATAGATTAAGTTATTACTCTTTGTTTGGGCATAAAGTGCAGTAAATACCAATCTTCAATTGAAGATTTAGCAAATGCAAATAAACAACAAAAAGGTCATTAATGTAGAGTATTATATTATTCTGTTTTTTTTTTAAATAAATAAATATAGCTTAATATTTTCACTAGGGCTTTGAAAACGATCCCAAAATAGAGCTAAGTTTTTTTAATTTTTTGACACACCAAGCTCAAAAAGTTTGCCGTCATTAATATAGAGGATAAAACCTACTTTAATATGAATCGAAAATATACAATGTAACATAGTATACTATAATAATTATTAAAAATAGTATATTTTTAAGCGAATATTTTTAAAAACATAGAATCACCATTTATGTGAATTTATTAACATCTAAATCAACAGTAGTTTGCAATTATATATTGAATTATCTAATCTATTGTGTAAAAATCTTATTGTATGGTGGTAATATTGCTATAATTAATATTGTAACATAACAGTTGCTACCAAACTTATTTGCGGTATTATTATTATTGTATAACATTAGGCTTAAATATAAATCTGGATTTATTTATTATTATTATTAAAACGTGTATTTTTATTATAATATATATGAAAATTCGATTCTGCTTTAGAAGTTACGAAATATCAAGTCACGGGCTTTTGGATTATGCGATTCCGACCCTTATATGCTCTTTTAAAAGTTTGTGAGTTTTTTGCTCACATATAATATTATACAATATATAACGTACACGCCTGACTGTCTCATTTTTTTGGCCCACTCCAATCGACAGCCCTTGGCAATTGGGCGTTTTTACCGCAGATATCAATATCGCAGCTGCGCCATTAAGTGATACAAAAATAAAATAAAAACACGTCAAAATACCATAAGCATCCGTGATTAGTCTAAATTACGATACATCGCTCAGGGGCACGATTTATGGTTTTTCGTTCTTAACCTCTAACTGCCGATTCGTTGTGTTGTGCATCGGTTAAGTTCGCGTGTTGCTATAAAAACCCCCATTCTCCGCCTTTCCCACAACACGTGACACAGGTGCCCAAAGTAGTAAACGGTAAAGTTTATTACAATCAGAAATGGAACTTGAAAGGCGCCGTGCTAAAAATATTACGTTATTAATATATTTGCGTGAATTATATTTCGGTGCCGCACAGTGGTAGATTAGCGAATTTGAGTGGATAGAAATATTTCGAAAGTTATCTATTATGGGAATTAAATATGAAAGAGATGTGCTGATATTATGTATATTTTTAAATATTTTATTTATTCCATTATGTAAAGAAAAGCTTACAATTATTATAGGTATTAGTAATATAAATGTTTTTAAAGTTTATTGTGAGTAAAAAAATTAGTTATAATTTGAATCAATATTAATTTCAGCTGCTTTAAAAAAATTGTTAATGCAATTTTATTCAGAAGCTTAGTAGTTATTATATTATTATTATTTTACAAATTTTAAAGTAAAATTCTTGAGCTACATTCCAAGCTAAAAATGTCGATTCTGCTTTGCTTTAAAAAAACATTCGACAGATTTTTCACCAAATTTTGATGACGTTACAGAGAGCTGTATTAATAGCAATAAAGAATCAATTTGATTTTTCCTGATTATTAAAAAATCGTTATATTTTTCTTTATTAAAAAATAGATCATTGTATACCTGTTACAAATAAAAATCAGCATCACTTATTTGGATAATGTAGTATTTTTTAAAGTAATAACAATAAGCAATTTTTAGTTTTTTTTTGTATTTTTATTATTTTACACAGCAGTAAATTTGTGTTAAGAAAGATGTACTAAGCTGTTATAATATGAGAAACGGATTACAACCGTCTTATAAAGGCAACATTTTATTCAATAACTACTTCTTAATCATTAAAACACCATTTAAAAACCACTGATCGACATATTATTATTATGGGTGTGTCATAATAATATACAAAAAATAATTTGCTGAAATTTATGTCATTGATAGCAAAATATATTTATATGAATGATTTATGGTATATCTTTTTTTTATTTTGGTTAATATTAAAAAATATACCACAATGAACTAATTGCTAATTAAAAATATTATATATTAAAGGGCTGTTTAAAGTTTAATCAATATTAAACAAAATCACTTGTAAAGATAAATAATTAAACACCTCAATTATTATTATGCCAAAAACTATGCTTTTCTATTTCGTTAATTAATTTCTTTCAATACATAGCTAGTTTTTATAAATTGATTTCATTTGTGTTAAAACGTTAATATTACCATTAAACTAATTGCCATTATCTAGCAAATCTATTTGGCGAAATAGTTGAAATTTTAGAGCTTTTTCAATTGAATGAACTCAATTCACCCTTTCTCGGTTACGCAAACATTTTTACTATCTCTTCAAAAGTTAAACTTGAGCTAATAGAAGCTATTAAAGGCTTGGCCTTTTATCGTTTGTTTAATTAGTAAAGTTTTTTTTGATATCGCAAATAAAAGTGCTAATTATTTTTAATTTAATTTATTAACTATAAGTCGTTGATATTATACATAAGTACGCATTTTCTTATATCGTTTTTGGTGGACTTCTTAATTTTTTTTTAAATAATTGAGCTGCAAAATTTATGATAATATATACAAAATTGCATGTTATAGATATTTCTATAAAGTGGTTATCCAAAAGTGAAGTAGGAAAAGCTACTTCGTAGTCCGGATTGACATGTAAAGTTTGATTGTAAAGGGATTGTGTTATATAAAATTCTTAAGCCTGGCCAAACAAAAATATCAAGCTTATATTGTGATCAGCTGGATCATTTGCATGAGGTAGTGAAAAAGTGCTTGCACTTGTGCGTTCCCATATAGTGAAATTTACTTTCGATAACATCAAGGAACTTAGCTAGAAAGTTTTATCTCATCCACATTATTATCGAGACCTTGATCCTTTCTACTACTATTTATTTTGATCAATGCAACACACAATAGGTGAAAAGGGTGTTATCGGAATATAATGGAATTTTAAAATTCATCGAGAGGTAGGAGAAAAATAAAAGTTATATTTTTGACTCATTAAAAAAACGACATTTAAAACAGGATTACCTAATATATGTATATAACATTGTTTTATCTTAACACTCATAGCTTAGAATTAATATTTTTAGGAATAGTTTTAATTACATAACAGGACCTTATAAATCGTATATAATTGATTAAAATTATTTATTGATAAGATTTTTTCTATTGTACATTTAATACTCTGTTACTTTTAGTAGAACACACGCTGAACTATTGTAGTTTTATTATTAAGATTAGATTTTTCAATTTTTTGCATATAAAATTATTTATAGATAATAAGAGAATCATTTTGAGAGTTGCAGTTGAAACATTTTTGCATTTCATCTCATATATACAATTTCAAAACACAGTTTTTTTTAAGTTAAAGAAGACATTTACATAAAATAACTTGTTATAGGCTTATGATAAATTATGTGTATTAATTAAATAAAAATTATTTGTATACTTTGAATGCCGTTAATATCAATCATATCAAAAGTTTTTTTATGGTATCCTAAATAGCAAAACCCATACAGCAATCTTAATTATTCAGACTGACACCCTTTAATATTAATGTGATTATGCAAATTAATTATAAATACAAATTAATATAAATGTGAAAGGTCACGTTTATGACTTATCTAATCTAATATAATCACAGTTTGATCTTAAAATAATCTCAGTTGTCCCCTGTAATCCAATGATTACAATTTTGACTTCGGGTTCGGATCTCCGACTTCTTGACTCCCTTCCGGCAGCTTTAGAACAGATTATATGTATATATATTATAATTTCACTGTGACATAATAGCGCAATTGCCCCTAAGACCATCACAATTTAACCCATAATATCGACTACAAAATGGAAGGTTGATTGGGTTCGTTCATTATGTTGTACATTATTTGTCTTAATTGTTACTAATTGATTATACCGAAAATATCGCAGTGTATAGAAACACAATAACAATATTATTATTAATATATACAAAATTTATTAAAATAAAAATTATATTTATTTTACCGTTATTTATTGGCAAATAGAGATTGACTTAAAAAAAGAATATAAACATTTATATATAGTAAATTACGATACATAAATACATACGAAAAAAAATTCTCCAAAATATTTTTTATCATGCAGTAATAAAATAAACTTATTAAACTTATTAAAGTTTATTAAAGACAATTCAAAGTCATGTAATAAAATAGCAATTGCTCCCGCATTTTTTTTTGCTGTATACGTGACTTTGTTAAGACTGTGTTTCAAAGTGAATTAAGTTACTGTTCTTATTCTCAGATAGACACAATTTCGGTTTACTTTCAAATGCCGTCACTGTTTTAAGCATTCAATTACATAATTCATATTCATCTTGGAGTTAAACGTTGTTTATTTAAATAAGCAGTGATATGCACTAGAAATGTTAGGTCAGCAATTTACAAATTTAAGTGTAGGTTTTTTTTAATGCTTGATTTAATCACTTTCCTTAACTAATAATTAATTTAATCTTATTAACTTTTATTACATTTATATAGTTAAATACGACGTTTATATTACTGTCTATTTTTAACGTCGCTTTATTAATGTAGAATGCAATGATACTTTATGAAATGTAAATTATCCATCTATTTTTCGTTACTAGTTACGCTAATCTTTACTTTATCTAATCATCAGTGATTATATCAAATATGTGATGAATAAGCGTTATGATTCATACAAATATGTGAAAGAACATGCCCTTGAAAAACAATTCTTCAGTAATATTAAACTCGTCAATTTATCGATAAAAATTTGTGCTGTGTCTGTAACATCAGTGCTTTCATCCAAAGCTATAAAATACTATTTAGAATTATCTGTATATTTTAAAAACATACTTTAATAAATCGTCAAAAAATGGATTTTATATGTTTAAAAATCAAATTTGTTACCACACTACTTGTTTTGGGTAATGAAGTAATTTTTTGAAATAGACGGAAAATTTTTCCCAGATTTTTATTTTTTAAAAATAAATATTGAAAAAATTATATGGAAAAATTGCTTAATATTTTTTCAGAGGTCAGTCAATATACGGCCATCACTATCATATTTCAGAAATGCGATAGTATATGCCGTATATTTATGCTAAAACTGTCTTTATATTTTTTTCAGAAAAAAATCGTTTTTGTTAAAAATTAGGCTTTTATTTTTTCCTTCTATATATCGATTGAAAACACAACACAACATCCTAAATGGTTACTAATTGATGTGACATAAAACCGGCTTTACACTAACATGGCTATAAATTGCTACATAAACGTTACACGTATGTGATACACGTATTATCTGTCATCAAATGATTATCGGTCCGAGGGTTTTGGATGCATTTGTCGTTTAATATGATTATGGAAATTTTGTTTATGGCGCTTATTATACTACGTATACACGAGCTACTGATCGTAATTTAGGACTGTATAAAAAGTAGGACAGTAGGGGTAATTTTACCGAATGGCAAATTGCGAAATTGCTCTGTATGGAAGTTTCTTTATTGGAGCCTAGAATTTATTACTATGCTATTATTATTTATCTTTCGCATACATAGGAATCATTATCATCATTGTTTATATAATATTTTATGGGTCTAATATGGTAAGCGTTTATTCAATCGAGTACTAGTTTATATAAACTGCTCCGCTCTTGACATTGCAACATACAATTAATCATGAGATAAACTTGAAAACTGTCCTTGTGAATCATATATTATCGAGGCAAAGTGAATCGGAAATTGAAAGCGATTGAATCGTATTTTTATGTGTGTATTCAGTGGTTTTAAAACCAAACATATATTGTTGTACAGTTTTGGTAGAATCAATAAATAGCGGCTTGAAATTCACTAAATTACTAGTTATTCAATTTGATTGAGTCAATATTAGTGATTATGAGTAGTGTCATTTATTTCATCGATGTATTGCTTGTTTTAAAACTATTTGTTGTAGTAGGGTAGATATTTAAATTACGTTTAAAGTAATTTGAAAGCTCGTTACTGAATCTATACTATAATATTGTAATTAAGGGCTTCTCAATCCCAGACTTTTTTCGCTCGCTAAAAATAGATTAATATTCAAAAATCTAATTTTATTGAAATATATTGTATGTACATATTTACAATCACAACAAAACTAAAATATTGAAATTAAATACATACAATAAAGCAATTTTATTTAAAAATACCAAAATGTTGAAATTTACACCTTATAGCCTGCTTCTTGATTTAATACATATATTTCCGGCAATTGAAATAACTTTCTCTGTTGAAACAGATGTCGGTTTTATTGTCAACAGAGAAGCGAACAATTTTTGTAAAATAGGTGCTCGCTCCCCTGTAGATTCATAAGCTTTTATTTATTTTTTTAAAACTAAAAATATTTCCTGGTACATTTTTTTTTTGTTGTGCTTCAATACTATTTGATTCTTGACTCTTTGGCAAACACTAATATCAATATCATTATCTGAATCAACAAGAAATTCGTTCATTGTGCTATCATTTGTAATTATAGTTATAGGATATAATCTCTTCATCATTGTTTCTCCATATGATATAAATTTACATTTGGTGCAACTTTTAAAATATACTGTATTATTTGATTTAAAATTTAAGTCATTTTAAATTTCTGTTAAAAATATTAATTTTGTATTTCTTCGATTTTGTATTTTAATTCGTGAAACATTTCTTTTCTCTGAGAAGTATTTATTGCAGAAATATTTTTTATTAAAAAATGAATGATTACTTCAGCTTGTAGAATATTTTTATCTCTTCTACTTAAACCTTCAATAGCGGTTTTAATACATCATATATTTTTTTTAAAATATCAATATTTTAATCGTAATATAAGATATCTATAATATCTCTAATTTAATCACCTCTGTATGGTTAAAAATTGCTCATTTTTACAAGTGAATTCCACCTTGTTTTAATGTCTAATAATAACATTAGTTCTATATTAAACTCTAATTTGACATAATTTTAAAGTAATATAATTTTGGCAGAACCTTTTCTAAACAATTTTTTAATTTTTCTTCTCTCTTAAAGGACTATTTAATATTTTGAAATTTCCAAGAATTTGTAACTCTATATTTTGCGACTAAAAGATTTATTATTTACTGAGCCCAGTGTTATTGCTTTCTAGAACCTATAAAAAAAATATGCTTTTCTTGTTTTAACCCGAACTTTTAACTGCGTTCGTAAGACAAAAAATTTTGCCAAAATTATTTTATTTGCACTCTTCCAAAATTATTACGAATCCCGACTCTTAACATAAGCATTCCCGGGACTCGATGCATCGAAAACCCTATGTATTCCCGGGTCGATCCGGGCCAGAAGCCCCAATTGAAATTTATATAATTATCTAACAACATGGCATTATATAAAAAAAGTTTGTTGACCTAGAAATTCACTGTAGGTTAAAACATAATTATTTAAATGGACCAATTACTAATATAATTGAAATATATACAATTCAATGCTATTTGTGTATATATATTTATATTGTAGATATCCAACGCAAATATTTAATCGTTCAAGATAATCTCAATTATTTATTATTAAATTATACTTATATCTTTATATTTCGGATGGAATAGCGCATTTCTGAATTTTTATTTATAAAAATAACGTATTATAATATTAAAATCTGGCTCTAGCTGCAGTGACATCTATTTCTTATAAATTATATTATTGTACATAATTTGTAATTAATAATATAGATGTCATCGATTCCCAGACTTTCAATCTGGTGGTTGATACAGTGGCGTATCTATGGGGGGCGAAGGGAGCGGGCCGGGCGGCACTTGCTTAGGGGCGGCATATTCGCGATGGAATCGTCTAGTGTGGTTTTTAACCCTAGTTAAACTAAAATTTATGTAAATCTACGAATAGCAAGAGCTTCACAATAATCAATTTATTATTTTTAAAAAATGTTGATTTTATGACCCTGCAAGCAAATGTATAGGGAGGGGGGCAATTTTAAGGATTGCCTCGGGCGGCACATACCTTAGCTACGCCACTGGGTTGATACTTACTTGTAGGCATTCATTATGTCTGATCGACTTAAACAGTAGGTTCAGATTTATACCATTGTAACGTACTGGGCTTACGCCTGTGAGGTTACAACGAAAGATTTAAGTTATTGTGTAAAAACTAAAACAAAAATGTTACTTATGTCACTTTAGACATTTACTATTTATGTATTATAAGTGTTTGACAATATTAAGGAAAATACTAGTGGGTTTTGTTGAGTAGTGGGAGAATGGAAGATCACGCGTTACGTTTTTGGTTAATTTTCGATATCCTCTAATGCAGAATAACGTTTTTTTTTATTCTAGAATCTAGAATTGCCTTTAAAGTTTGGAAAACATAATTATGTAATAAAAATGATTGTTAATATCTAATTATGTTTATAAATAATATTTTAGTAAAGATAGGAAAATGCAAAAAAATATTTAAAAAAGCTTAGAACTCGGACTTTAAAAAAATGACGAAGGATTAAGCAATAAAGAATATTATGTTTGTATACTTTGAAATTCTGTTAACGACAGCAAAAGCAAATGACATATTAGGAACGGATTTGTTTTACGAAATCAGATACATAAACTATAAAGGAATGTTTGTTGATAACATTTTAGAATTTTTATTTAAAATAAATTAACAGCTTCATTACCAAATTTGTTTATTGCTATCCATTTATTTTAACTTGCCTGTATCTGTGACTAAGATGTTTTGGCAAATTATATTTATTAAAAATTAATTTAAGATCTTCTATGGATCAGAAAAATTTAAGCGGTTTCAATTAAAGGCTTCTCAACGACATTGAAAAACACTAGGATGTTTTTGGCGAAAGCTATGAGGAGCTAGAAAAAATATGTGGAATGGTCTCATTGTTTTTAGGTGTATAATATAATTGTTTTTTTTTTTTATCATTTAATATTCAATTGTATGATTTAATATTTCGTATAAATCATACGATACGAGTGCATGTATGTATATGAGATAATAATTATTGTTTGTTACTGATCATGCGTCATGCATTGATAAAACCTGTCAAATAATCATGTTCAGATTTTTGTTTAAAATTTCAGAAAACTTGTTTTGATAGGTTTTAGGATATGTGAGTATTTAAGTAATTTTGTGTATACTTTTTGTATTAATTTGCGTGGATATAGCATGAATAGATTTTTTTATCGGAACGATAGCTTTATTCTAATATTTTAAATAAATACATAAAAGGCAATTAATACTAAAATTTGCCTTAAAAATCAATAAAGTGTTGTTTCACAGTATTATATTTTTGCAGTACTGCAATAAATAATTGCCTACCTAATAATTTATGCCATTCTTTTTCTCCAACTTTTGTGGCAAAATTATGTTTTTCAATGTACATAATGATGTATTAGAACATGAAATAGTAACCTTTTAAATCTCGCACAATCTCGCAGATTTTTTACAACATACATGTAAATATGTATATAATAATATTTATATATATATACATATAAATATATATATATATATATATATAGTTTTGTAAGAATAAAACATGGACTTAAGCTATTTGACGTAGTACGTGTGAATACTTATTAATATTATAACTTAATAGACATATGATCAAGTTAATGTAAGCCATGGCTAAAGCAGAACTTTACCAACTTCAATTTACTCAAATATTCAGTTAACTGAGATTAGTTAGTATCAACATAGTTATTCTCTATTTATTATATGTATATTACAAGACATATATCCTGATCCAGTTTGCCAAAGACGCTTTACAACTAAGTTGCATCGTAAATATTTTCGATATCGACTTTCTTTGAATTTGCACAGCATGGATTAAATAAATTGAGATCGAACGATTCGATTTTTATCTTTATTATTTTTTTTTAATAATAATATATAATCTAAATCGCACACGTACAATATAACCTTGATATAGAATTATCGTATTTAAAGGAAAATAAATATTATTCTTACATTGTTGCACGAAACATTATACATTATATAACAAAACTGTAGCCAGAAAACACAATGTGATGTTTCAAAAAGATGTAAAGGATAAAGAGGGTCCAAATGTCGTTCTTCTGCTGACAACAAGAATTTAAGGCTTTAATGTAGAAAAGTAGGCGTTGAATTCTCGAAGGGTTGGCGCAAGATTTGGATATGTGCAAGAAAATAAATAAGGTATTCAGTTACTACTCAATGTAATTATTTATAAATACAAAATCATTTAATTTTTATTATTTTATCTTGTACTGAAATATAAGTGACTTTATTACTTGTATTAGTGACATATTATTATTATCATTAACATATGTAAAGCAATATATTCACACGTATACGTCAACACGAATACCTAAGTCCATGATGCGATATTGAGGCGATTTTTATCTAGATTAATTTTATTTTATATTATTATTTAATCCAATTTGCACACGTACAATATAACCTTGATATAGAATTATTAAATTCAGAGAAAATAAATAATCTTTAGATTGTTTTATCAATGCATACATTGTTGCATGAAACATTGTACATTATATAACGAAACTGTTGCCAGAAAACACAATGTGATGTTTCAAAAAGATGTAAAGGATAAAGAGGGTCGAAAATGTCGTTCTTTTGCTGACAACAAGGAATTTAAGGCTTTAATGTAGAAAGGTAGGCGTTGAATTCTCGAAGGGCTTGCGCAAGATCTGGATATGTGGAAGAAAATAAATTGACTATTTAGTTACTATTTAAAAAAATATTTATAAATACAAAATCATATTTTTTTTATTGTTTTATCTTGTATTGGAATATTAGTGACTTCATTAATTGTACTTATACATATATATTATTTTTATAGATTTATTTTAAATGACGCAATTTAGATAAGTCTCATTAATTATTTGTATATTTCGATTTTTTTTTTTTAGTAAGAGCGCTCTTTTATTAAATATAGGTTTAAGCGCCGCAATGGCGGTAAGCTCTATAGAGGGAAGTTCATAAATATGCAGGTATAAGCTTATTATTTAAAGCTAGATTAATGCCCACTTTACTTTAGATAGGCGGTGCCAAAGTTTGTCTACGTTTCATAAATATAATTAATTATTTTTACTTAGATTATTTCTATTTTTTCAGCTCTTGAAATGTTTATGTAAATTGCAAAATATTTTGGTCAATTATTCGCGAAAGGTTTAAAACTATAAACACTCATTAAAATAGCTGTATCGCCAACGTACTTATTTTAATTTTGGGATATCTTTTGTATGCATTAATTTCAGTGATAATGAAATTTCATGTTTTTAATAATAACTTTCTATCTTGCAGATGTAAAACGTTTATAGCGTATGTTCTTAAATAAGGGTAGCAAAATAACTAAAATATGTTATTTTATGACATAAAAGCATTTAAATTTATTGACATTGTGTCATAATCAATCAAAAAGTGCATTATGTAAAACTTTTAACTTTTGTACAGTTATGATGGATTAATGGTTATTTTTTATTTGTATGCATAACTATAAATATATGTTTTATATATACGTACGAATATTCATTTAGCAATCTCCATTTTCAGGCATCATCCTCCAAAGAGTAATTTGTTACACAAACGTTGTGCGATGCTAATAAATTGTTCAATAAGAACGAGGGAAAAATTTCTCAGGAATTGGATAAAATACACACATGATTACCGTGAATCAGGGCTTCAGACAAAATGCAGGTTCCCTTAGGACTCGCAGACGGTACGCCTGGATAAATTGTAGCACCGTAAAGACTGAAATGTGTGTGCCCTGAATACTTTTTGAATACCCCCATACTGCAAAAGTTTTATCTTATTCATAACTATGTTATTAAATCTTATACATATATAAAGAAAAATATATGTAAACTATATAAACTTAAATCTTTCTTATAAAAAGGCATTATTGTTTTATTAGTTCAATTACAAATAATAATATAGACCACATCGTGTGTTTTTAAACACTCACCACTAAACATAATATATTGATTATCTTAATTTCAATATTGTAGGAGGTTTATGAATCTCATTTTTCATTTTTTATCCCCCATACTCACAGAGTTTTTAATAAGTTAATCAGCAATCAATTGCTACAAATGGGGCTTATTTATACCTCCCTTCTATTTTTACTAGCCTAGTATATCTACTTTCTGATTATCTATCGTTGTTTCTAAATACATAAAGGTACCAAAAAATAATGACTGTTTACAACATACAGTTTTTGATAATAATTAGCATCCGACTGTTGAGTAGTAAACACGTGACCTTAAGTTTTGTATTGTGGTATTAGTTGCTCTTTGTTTATTGACAAAAAATACCCTTTTACTTTATCGGTAAATAATAGTAATAATTGGTCCTTTATTTTATTTTTATTTTTATTTTATTAATTTATTTAGCTTAATAGCTAATCTTTACATCTAACAAATTTAGTAAACATATATAAAAATATATAAAAAATACATAACAGAAAGAAAAAATAAAAATATACAATAATAAAGTCTTAATATTATAATTTATTTCTATATGTACGAAGGTGTTTTTTTATTCCATTTATGAAACCCGTTATATTTTTGCTGTTTCGGATTTCTCTTGGAAGACTATTCTATAAATCAAAACCTCCGTACATAATTCCCCTAGCCATACTCGTTTTCTTATACTTAATTATCTTTAAATTTTCTCTATTTCTAGTATTATATTTATGAACATCTTTATTTCTTTTTAAATACTTATTAAAATATTTTGGTAACATATAATTTTCTAACTTATATATAAATACTAAAACATTCATACTCAATATTTCTTGAACATTCAACCATTCTAATCTATCAATCATACTTTTACAATTAGTTAATCTATTTTTATTTAAGATTACTCTCATTGCCCTATTTTGTAATTTTTGCAACATTTGTTTATCTAATTTACTTAACATATTTAATAGTGTTGCACAATAATTAAAATAGGGCAATATTATACTATTGTAAATTATTTTTTTTGTATTTATACTTAATATATTTCTTAATCTAGATAATAAACCTATTTTTCTACTAATTTTTTTAATATGTAATTACAATGTTCTTTAAAATTTAATTTTGTATCAACAATTACTCCTAAATATTTTATATTATCCACTATTTCTATACTAGAGTTATTTATTACTATTTTGGTACTATTATCCAACACATTTTTATAATTAATAAACATACATTTAGTTTTATTCTCATTTAATTTAAGTACATTATTCTTTAACCATATTTCTAATATACTTAATTCATTATTTAAATTATTTACAATTTCTTTAATGTTATCACCTATGCAATACATTAATGTGTCATCCGCAAATAGATGAATTTTACATTTTTTCACGTTATTAACTATATCATTAATATACAAAACAAATAACAATGGTCCCAATTTAGACCCTTGTGGTACTCCATAAGACACTAATTTCTCTTCAGAATATACATTGTTTATTTTAACTTTTTGTTTTCTTTTATATTAGTAATTATTAAACCATCTTAAAACTATATCACTTATACCTATACTCTCCAATTTCTTTAACATTATTTTTCTGTCTATTGTTTCGAAGGCTCTCTTGAAATCCAAAAAAACTGCTCCAATGATTTTGTTTGTATCCTTAGCCAACAGCCAATCATTTATCACTACTTGTAATGAACTTTAGAACAATAAAAGGTTCGGTACTTCGTAGTCTACTACCTAAAGAAGTTTAAAAATATTGGCAAGAGCTGTAGAGTGGTTGTTTGGGTTTCCCATAAATTGTTCAATCATTTATTATCTATTTATTATTTTTAGAAAATCTCGAAAATATTATATTTATAACAAATCTGCAACTTTCGTGGAAGAGTTTTATTGCAGCTCCTATATTTTTTTAAGAAAAAACGTTTACTTAGCTCGAATAAGTAAAATCGGTATTCTGCTTGTCTTAATTCTGGACCAAAAAATATTAGAAAAAGAGCAGCAGTAATTTATTAAAATGGTTAAAGAGTTTAGATAAAGTAATAAAAATTATATGTAGATAAAAAATAAAAAATACTACATAATGCTACTGAGTTCAATTGATAAAAACATTACTATTTGCTATCCTTATATCAAAACAAAGTTTTAAATTTAATGCTCTTTAATCATAATAGAATTAGGATATTACTTATATTAAGCTTACTAACAAAATAAATTATTACATCTGTATTTAAAAAAATAGATTTTCAGAAAAAAGTTCATAAAAAAGAGAAGTTATGGATAGCATTAACGTGTAATCTAAGATTTTTTTAACCATACGTTTTTTACAATTTATTCAATAATGTAATTTTTATTTGAAATAAACATAAAAAATGTTCAGGTTCATAGGGTTTTGTTGTTTAATAATTTTGGGAAAAAAAATAATATTTATTCACATTGTCAAATCTATCTAATTAACCAAACTAATGAACAATATAGTAAGCTATATTATCATTTTTTAATATGAGAAAGAACTATTTTTATTAAAAAAAATATTTATAATAAATAATTTAGGGTATATTTTTATTTAATGCGACTACAGAAATTTTATTTTATAGAATGTGACAGTGTTTATTGGACTGTTTTGAAATATTTTTATGTATATTAGTATATAATTTTCCATTTAAATTTTATATATTTATAATAACAAACATGTATAATTTAAAATCATTTTTAGTGTTTATAATAATTTTAAGGAAAGGTTCTAAGCACAAAGTTAAAGTATAATTATTTTGAAACTTCAAAAATCTATAAATGTAAGAACAATATACTTCTGCAAATCATTCTTTCTAATATTTTACATTCATAATTTACTGTATTCATTAATCATGCTTCGAAGTGAACGATTGACGCTTAAAAATATATAAATATAAAATTATGGCTTAGAATATAAATTTAAAAATGAAAATATACTAAAAAGACAGCAGCTTTATTTTTCCAATTATTTCGAAAATCAAGTGTCAAAATAAGTATATACATAAAGGATTATAAATAAATAATTATTATGCTTTGTAAAAATAACTGTTTTAAAATTAATGACTTAAAAATGCTTTTGAGTTCATAATACTTAAAAATCACTAATTATAAAAAAATATAAATTAATTATATGAGTTGGTGTATAATATTATAAATAAACGTGTTATATTATGTATATTTTATTATAATGATGCATAATAAGTGTCAATCAACAGTGTTTTTATAATAGTTTTAGTTGCATCAGTTTCTGGAGGATATCGGCTGTAAGAAGGTGTTAAGCAAGATTTCAACAGATTAATCAAGATGGGGAAGAAGAATTCTAAACTGAAGCAGGAGACGATAGACCGGCTTACTACTGATACATACTGTGAGTTATTTTATTTATATTTATTATTATAAAAAATATGTGTTTTTACGTCAAAAGTCTGAATAGCCCTATTTTAGAAAATCGGAAATAGAAACGAATTCGAAGTAGTTTTAAAATTTGTGTTATAAATGTCTTCTATTACTTATTTAATTAAATTTAATTCCCTAAATAATATATTATAAGTCTTGACCCCATGCTGAGTTGTATGAATATTGCACATCTCACAAGTTCATAATATAATAATTGTATCATTTTAAATTTACGATTATTCATCGGGGTAAAGTCACGTAGCGTCATAACTTTAGATGTTTTTTTTTCTGCACACACGTTGTATAACACGTCTATATAAATAACGCACGGGTATTTGCCGAACCCCGAAAGCTGTCACGGTCAAAGTTTATGTTTATTACTAAGTCCATAAACGACACGTTCTCTCCATATCAATGACTTTCCTGGTTTGCCTGCTTGAAACTCATTCCTCATTCTAAAAATATGATACAAATCCTCCTCATACAAAGAAGGAGTTGTAATCAATAATTAGATTAATAGCTTAACGTGTGTATAAGTGTGAACTTACATCTTGTCAAGCATTTTACTAAAGAAAATTCTATTGAAATATCATTTAAATTAAATTTAAAGCAGCTTTTCCGAACCGCAAAAAAAATTACAAAAATTTTTAATTCTGCTTTTGAAGAATAGCTAAATTAATCATATTTTTTTGACTAGTAAAAGAATCTGAATTTTGCAAATATTTAATTATAGACATCAATGTCTGGTTTCTTCGATTATATCATTTCTCTTCAATTTCCCATTGAAATTTCGAGCTTAGCTCAGAACTGATATTTTACAATTGTTTTAACAAAAAAAATGAGGCCCCATTGTAAGACAGTTCAGTGAGTCAATAACAGCTATTGCAACTTTACAAAAACAAAATAAAAAAACCGTTTGGATTATCGAAAAAATTTTAGCCCTAAATTTTGCATTCTGCCGATTCCCATGCGTAATTTATTCCTATCATAGCGGATTCTTAGATCACCAAAGCAAAGATAAATCCGCCGGCCGGTTAAAGTAATTTAAAAATCGCAAATTCGCAAGTCATTCAGCTACTTTCAATCTTCCAAAAAGCATACATATTTTTGCCACACCTACGGAATGGTTTATTATCGGCGCCGTTACCGAGCGTTCCCACTGCGACGATTTTTGACTTCTGAGAATTGATAATTGTTTTTATTGCACCCTCCTATTGGGGAAAATTTGGTTTAGATATACTTCATTTGATTCTCACTCATTGAAGGTAGTAATATTGTAATTTAAATTGTAGCTTTTTATCTTATGATGTCATATTTACGTAAAAATAAAGAAATAAAATTTTACGCAAATTGTCCATTGATTTTTAAACATTAAAAGTACCGTAAAAAAGGTGCCGAAACGCCGTTCCACTGCGTTACATGACAAAAAAGCCCTGCATATGTGCATATAAGGAATAGGATAGAATAATATTTATATATTATTCTATCATTTAGGATAGGATAGAATAATATTTATATATTATTCTATCATTCATATTATTATATATGATATATTTCAAACTTCCTAAAGATTCACATACATACATTTTGATTAATCTATAGCTTTATTTTCGTTGATAACATAGTTGTGTTTTTTGTATTGCATTATAAAATAACATGGAGCAAACTCTTATTTGTGTTAGAAAGAAAGTACATTAATAATTCGATGGTCATTTTTGTCATATAAATTAGTTACTGATAAAGTATAATATAATATAATAAATACTGCTAAATTATTAAAAATTTTTTTAGCGATTTTTTTAGTAAAAAAACAATACTTGTTTGCAAACATATCTATTTATAGAATTTTAATATTACACATTGAATGGTAGATCTAGACCATTGATAATGTGACTTGTGAAGCGCGGTTCTGTGAAAATGTGTGTGAAAGCACAAACACATCTAAAATACAATATTATATTGAACAAATGTATTTTCCCTCGTGATAACAATGGATTGACAGGGATTGAAGCTAAGCTTAGAGTTGAATTTGTATGCATTATTCAACTGTAGTGCATCTACTTGAATTGACGAAATAACAATCAGATCACTGAAGTGAAAAGACACGTGTATTCATTTATATATATTTAAAGGGTGTCCTAAAAATAACGCAAGATTTGATTTAAATATAAAACACGTCTTTAGATTGTTATTTTTTTATTGAATCATAAAGTACATAGAATAAGATTATATATGAAGTAAGACATTGGGAAAATGGCCTCCACGGCTTTGCTTGCACATACGCACTCTTTTGTCGAAATTATCTATGATCATGTGGCTGTATTTCGTTGATGCAGCGTTTAATTTGCTCCTGTAATGCACGGGTGGTTGTGGGCTTGTTGACATAGACCTTTGACTTCAAATAATCCCATAAACAAATCTAATAGTGTTAAATTACACGATCTAGGGGGGCAATTCTGATCACTGAAACGAGAAAGTACACGACCAGGAAATGTTTGATGCAGTAATTGAATTGTAACACCGTCTTGTTGAAACCACATATTGGCCACATTAATATCATCCAATTTCAGCTGAAAGAACTGCGATATCGAGTACCAGTAACAGTCACTGCTTGATCACACTCATTTTCAAAAAAGTATGGTCCAATGATGCCTCCAGCCCAAAACAGTGACACGTTGTGGATGTATTACTTTTTTAACAAACAAATATGGGTTCTCGGAACCCCAAGCACGGCAATTTTAGCGCTTAACGAAGCTTTCAAGGTGAAAATGTGCTTCATCCTTTAGAATGATTTTTCTCGAAAAATCAGCGTCCACTTGTTGATGTTCAATAATCCATTCAACGCACTCTCTGCGCTATGCATGGTCATTAGGCTTTAGTTGTTGTGTTAATTATTTTTTTAAGCATGGAGACGAGCTTCTTGAAATTTGCAATTTTGCAAAAAAATTTGGGAAATTATATTTTAAATTAATTAAATAAAATTTATCATTTAAACTGGTTTTTATGTTTCATTAGAAAAATTAAATTTATTTCGGGATTATTTATTAATATATACGTTAAAAAATAAGTATTAGAATTAAAAAAATCAGTTTACGCAATGAAAAATGAACTATAAATTTATAATCGGTGCTTTGATATTGATTACATATATTAAATTAAATATAGAAGTTCTTAAAATACATATATTATTTGTACTTACTGGTATTAGTTTACGAATGTATTGTGTAAAATTTGTTTTGAAATACTTCGAAGTTTCTAAATGGATTTAGAGCGATTAGCAGGTGGTACGTTCTCATACTAAGTGCTACAGGTTGTTTAAAAAGCACTCGCGACTTGAAACGTTAGTCTGAGAGTAACTAGATACCCATAAGTTTGTAAGCATCAATATATATGAAAATAAAAATTAAAAATCAATTATTTATTGCAAAAATACTGATAAAATCATAACGATGTGAAACATATATATTCCGATACAAAAATACTGAATATATATGCATTATTTATTTATTTTTAATTCCAATATAATAAAGGAGTACTAAAAAATTGTTTTACAAGCTATATACATATTTATTATTTATTTATAATGGTGCTTTTACAGTTTTTTGCTCCGGGACACGTTCACGCGTTTCTATTTTAACCAATAATTGCGAAATGAAACAAACTAATATTTGTATAAAAACATTCGTTTTTAAAGAACTTTGCATATTTATATATTAAAGCAAAGTGCAAATGTTTTATTTTGTACACTTATGTGAGGTGATTTTAAAAATGAATTGCTAACATTTTTTAAAAATTATTTATGGATGATTTTGTTCAATGTCTCCAAAATTATATTTGGTGTGCTAAAATGGCATATTTAGCTGATATTTTTAATTATTTTTATTTGACATCAATTGACAAGTCTTTCGGGAAAAGTAACTCTTTCGGAAAAATCGCATATTAAAAAAAAAGTAGAGTAGATATGTGTTCTTTGCTAAATGATAACACTGTTGAAAAAAATATTTTCGCTATAAAAGAAAATTTAACTTTATTGAAAAAAAATATTAAATGTAATGTTCCATCTCTAATATATAAAATTATGACTAGATACGAAATCATCTTGCCTTGATTAATACATCAAGTTGTGAATTTTCGTACTAAGAGAATAATAATTAAATCATCACCAAATAAAATTCTCTAAAATAACTCTGGAGGAACTATGTCCATAACGAATACCCAGCTCTTGCCCTAGTGCCCTTATTAGCACTGAAAATCTTATTACAGTTTTAAATTTCATATTTGTGTAAGCTCAGATTCTTGACAATAACCAATATGATAGCTTAAAAACGCAAAAGACCAATTTAGATAAAGAATTGAGAGTAGCGATGGCAAAAAATTTTGCGATCTTTTGGTAACTGACTTCTTTATTTTCTGTTGTAATACTATGTTTTTTTGAAAAGTTTTTTTTCATAGTAAACGTTATTTATTTTTTTTAAAAATTCACAACACCATTTTGTCACATTTTACATGTATAAGGAGCAGTTTCTTCTTTTGTACAGAAAACCACATTATCACTTTTAACAGTATTAGAAATTTACAGAAATGGCCAATTTAACACGCAACGCGTTAACATCTGGTATCACGCGGACCTTAGTAGAAACAGTGTTGCCAACCAAACAAAACATTAAAAACTCGCTTTCCTTTTTATTATTATTGTATCGTTTTTTTAGAATATTCCCCATACATAGTACAAACTGTAACGGTTGTAAGGGAGGACGAGAAGGGGTTATTTTCATTAAAGTCCCCGAGCGACGGATCGGACGCATGAATGAAATGATCAACTCGCAGGCTCCCAAGGGTAGTCTCTCTACCCCGAGAGTGTAGAGGCCACCCTAAAAAGTTTGCGGTGTGGGGATCAGGTAGTGGGTGGAATGAAAGAAACGGCGAGTGTGTAGTGGAGGAATCGGCCGCTAGAGGGAGAACCATTGCAGATTCCGCACACGTGTGCCGATCGATACCTAAAGCCGAAAAACCCTTTCGACATCGACCGCCCACAATAACCAATCAACGTTTATCTTATGCGTTTCAAAACAATGTGATTTTACGTGTTTCGTCAAGCTTTGTTGTTTCGGATACAGCCCTGGGTTAGCTCAACAATTAATTCCAGACTTTTAATATTAGCATTTCGAAATATGAAAATTAAAAATTCAATATCCTTAAACTCTTTACTTTAGAATATATTCTTAAAAACATTTAGAAAGGGGAAAAAAGTGTTTCAATATTACAAAATTCGTAAGATACGGACTGAAATATTATCGAGATAAAACTGAGGTAGATGGAAATCCACCTCAAATCTCAACAACATATCATGACCTCATACTAATGAGCGTAATAATTAGCAGGCGCAGTCATTGCAGTGCTCTATCTCATATTATCATCTCCTATATCCGTCTTCGACACCCAATAAGTCTCATCCCTCTGTCGGAAATAGAGCAAGCGTTAAGATTTATATAGATTGTAGCAAAATTAATGTATTATTTTGGAACATATTGTTAGACTTGCTTCATACTGCACAGTTTACTAGACTTAACTGGAGGGTCCATTTCAGTGAACATCCAACCTTTCTCCAGCTAATAGAACGCGCTTTCAAATCTGCATGACGTACGACGTCTTACAAATCATAAGCTACAAACGTTCCGGAAATGAGATGTCCACAAAACGTAAATGAAATATACATAGACATTCACGCAGTCCACTACAGATCTGCCACTAAAAGTTATTAATTCAAACGCTTCTTTGTGTACAACCTATCCTCCAGAAATCGGCTTTTAATCGATGCTTTTACTAAGCACGATACCTACAAATAATGTATATGTTCCAGTGAATGTGTATTACCAGCGAAATTATATATTTTTATAGGTTATTCAGTGAATACATTTTCAACGGAATTTATACAGTATTTATATTATAATCAACTGATAGGTGATGGTAAATTATATGCTACAAAAGCTATATTATGCTTAAGAATTTTTTCTGGTAACTTTCGGCTTAGTTCGAACAGAAGATGAACGTTATTTATCTACCGATGAAAATGTATTTGGAATGAATTCACTGAAACAGTTAGGAATTATATTTAAGCTAGTTAAAATATACCTTTACTAAAAATAGATATCCACTAACAAGTTTCAAGCTCTTTTTATTTCTACAATAATTGAGAGCATTAAATCAAATCTCTTTTTCTTAAACACCTATGATATAACAACAAGATCTTCAGTACTCCACCCAATAACTTGATATAAACTCATTTTTATTAAACTCACGAGTTTACTTAGTTGTTTATCTTATGAAGTATATTTCTTTGTGGTTAATATTTAGCAATTTAAATTATTAAAAACAGTAAAAGAAAAAAAAAGTATGATGTGAAGTGTAACATTTTTAAAATACGGTTTTATGATATAAATATACGGAGATAACTCTAGCAAAAAGTAAAAAATATGACATCTAAAATTGATTTGTCTAATGATTGCACTAAATATGTAATTTACTATAAAACATTTCAAATCCGTTATTGGAATAAAACCAACTATTTTTTACTTATTCTTGTATTTTGATAAAAGTCAGTTTACTAATAAGTTACAGTCAAATTAAATTTTTAAATAACATAAATCTTAATCGTAATTTAAAATAATTCACATTTAGAATTAATAGAAATAAAACTTGTACAGTCTACTAATCTATAAATAGTAGACTGTACAGGTTTCAATAAAAAATAACCGCAGATATTGGAAAATAATATAATATATATTTATATGTATGTGGTAAAAAGGGCATATAAAATTATTTTGTATTATCCTTACACATATATTATCCCTAGTATAATAAAATTATATTCCACTTGCTAAACATGTCAGTTTTTAATTCATGATTTTATATTTAATAAAAAAGGAAGGAAAGATTTTCAGAATTTTGAGATGTGCTATGCGAGTGTTACATATTATATTATATATATATATATATAATGAAAGGCGAAAAATTATTGCATAGAATTTCACGTACTTTTTATCTATTTATGGATCACATGTTATTAAAAAAAATGCTATTCCAATAAATTTTAAGGTGAAGTACTAATGTGATACAACTCTTCTATGTGCTTAAGATGGCTTTAAGCGTTTCCATGCTGTGTGATTTTTTATTCATAATATATAAAATATTCGCTATTTATTTCCTCACAAATGAAATATTATGTATACCGTTATTTTAGTGTTAGGTAATAAAAAGTGTATTATCTGTATTTTTGACATTGATTGTTCTCGTATAAAGCCACAGAAACAATGTAAAACATATTCTTTATTTTTAATTATTCATACGTTACCATTACTCATGTTCTGTTGGCGAAGCATAACGGGGCTAAAGCTAGGTTGTTAATTACAATGTTCCCAAAACGCCTATTATATAAGTATATAAAAAAAAATTCAGCGTGCAAATTCATCATTTGATATTATATAGCAAAGAGTGCGACAGCAGAAAAGCTGGAAGGAACACACAAGCAAAGTGAAGCAGCTCGCCCGGAAATATAATTAACTTTCAAGTCGTAAACCCACCGACAAGGGTGGGTAACTGTGCCAAAAATATGGTAATTGTTTTTTGAGAGGCGCCATATTGCGCAGATGGATGCATGTACGCACTGACGAGCCTGCGGGCCATCTAATTTTTGACGGCCTTTTCCTCCTTCAGAAAGTCTCGACTAATCTTATTTATATAACCATGATTTATCTCCTTATTCGTTCTTATTATAACTTTTGAACAAAAAAAAATACAAACACATTCTAAAAAACACATGCGAGCTTAATTCTAGCTTCTAGGAAATGACACTATAAAGTTTCTTGGTATTCAGCTAATATTTTGCCTTTAATGTTTTAAGATTTTGAATTGATATATTGTCAATGACTTTTGACTCAAGATTATCACAATGAGCAAATTAAGAATTTAAGAAATGTAGTGATTTGAATATTTATTGAGTGCTCTCCAATACATTAAAAAAAAACAAAGCTCATAATATAGTTACATTTTTAACCTATTGCAGCTTGTCAAAAAAAAAGCTGTAAAATATTACAATTAAAAAGCTATTATAAGTTCGTAATATCATGTAACTAATTAGTGCACATTTTCCGAGCTGCGTGATTAGTACTAGGAATACTTTTTATAATTTTATTTTTGCTCGTTAAATTGACAATGAGTCAATTTTAACATGAGCTTACAAACTGCTGTCATCTAGCTCAATATAACCCAGTTATTTTATAAGATAATCATGTTGTGAGAAAATGTGAACAGGTTTACGAATTTCATAACATCTCTGAAGAAGAGCGCTTCTCGTGTACATAGGCTTTTCCTAAATCAAAATTCTCTGCTAAGAACTTCTGAGCAACGTGTGTGAATTCTTCCCTGTATAATTTTTAGCAGGTGACTGATTAAGCTGATCAGTCTAAAGTTTCTGCACAGGTCGAATTGTTTTTTTTAGGTAAGGGAATAAATATCAACCGCAACCAGTCGTGTTCATGTACTGTTTTTTTTTATTATTTATTCTACGGAAAAACAATCGCAATCGAAGGTAATGATTTTTTTTAATTATCAAAAGTTGAGCTGGAACTGTAAACTTTATGGAATCTTTATTTTACATTGGTTGCTGGTATTTTTTTAAGAAGTAACTTTTCAAAATAATTCGCGGGTCATCTATAAAAAAATATGTTATGAAATTATTTTGATTGCTCTTTAGATTTTAGCTGGAAATTTTTAACAATATAAAAACTAATTACCGTACAAATAACGCATTAAATAAATATGTATGATTTATTTTTTGCTTCAACAGAAGATTCCAAAATCTTATTTATAATAATAATTGCTGTTTTAAAAATTTGATAGCTATCCTTATTGATATTACGATAGATTTTTGCTATAAGAGTATTGGTCAAAGTGTATTCAAACCGAATTTTGGTCAATAGGAGGGCGTAAAAAAAATTATCACTTCTCAGAAGTCAAAAATTCACGTCAAAAGCAATAAAATCGTGTCAGCGCCGTTGCAGTGCGATGGCGCTGACACGATTTTATTGCTTTTGACGTGGATTTTTGACTTCTGAGAAGTGATAATTGTTTTTTGCGACCTCTTATTGGTCAAAATTTGGTTTATTTATGCTACATATATTCGTTTCTCGCTTATTATTGTTATATAATCTTATTATGAGTGCTAGATAACATAGCATTGCCACTGCGACGGTACGACTTTAATGATTTTGATGTGGATTCTAAACAGGAACATAATTTTAGGGTACTTGCCTTCCTCTTGAATTTAACCATAAGAAATCTAATTTAAAAGAAAAACGATAACTCACACAAAAATCTGTAATAACGTTCCTTACTTAAAAATTGGTAATGCATTTATTTTAAAATTTTCAATGTACAGCTTCACACCCAATAATCTTTAAGAAACAGGGGCGGGCGTGCGGTGAGATACTTTTTCTTTCGCTCACTTGCGTGTTAAGTGACGAGAATGACTGAGAGATAAGGGCATGTGTTCTGCATGTTCTTATCTCTTTAAAATCTTTAGATATTTTATAGTAGAAAATCGCGAGTTTATGAACTGCGAGGCTAATTAAGTCTTGGAATTTTCTTAAAGGAAAATAGCAGTTTATTAAAATGTTTTCAACATTTTCATTTCACTTAAGAAATTGTATCTCAGCGTTTAATTTACGAAAAATATTTGTGTAAATCGCGATGTATAGCAAAGTCTTTACATATTTGTATTAATTGTACTATTATATTTTGTATTAAATATGATTATATTTGCGGCAAATTTTATAATGATATAGTTTATTTATGTTATAAATTTTATGATAATATATGTAGTTTATTTTGACACATGGATATATTTTCTGTTTATATTACTGATATTATCTAAACTTAAATACATATTTATTATTTAGACGTATATAAAAATACATGATAGTTTAATATTTATATTAAAAAAATTAGAGAATTTGTGTTCATGTTTTTAATTTCAAACCCAATAAATAAAATTAAAAATTGTAAACCAAAATTTATTATTAATTTTTTAACATGGTATTTTATATGTATATTAAAATTTATATTGTGATATTTATCTATTAGTTAAATTATTACATGTTACTATTGTCTAGTGATTCTTAAAATTTAGAGATCATATTTAATTTAAGTGTCATATTTTTAGAAGACTAGTACCTTTTTGCGATGCAACGAAAGAGACATGCTTGAAAATAGTTGTACAGGTGACCCGTGGGAATTAGCTGTGTTTCTGCCAGTAGTTTCACCCCACATGAGGCTTTGACAACGCTTTTTCCGACGAGACAAAGCCAGCTTTTCTTCTCTCTGTGTGCCGAGAGCAAAATTGCCCCATTCTTTGCTGTGGCTTTTCTCTCATTTTGCGGCTACCGAGTCGTGTGGAAAATCGCAACGGCCATAGTTACCGCAACTTGACTTGCCCTAGAATTTTTAGTGTTTTTAAAGCTTCAGCTTTCGAACTTGTAAAACTAACTAGCTTGGTATCTATTAATGGTGACAAAAACGCCCTCACTTAACATCGCTTATAGGCGTATACTTATTTATGTTAGAAGTCAATTTTGTATAGAGAATAATTAAAAGCTTGTAAAAATAAATGCAATTTTGTACTCAATTCTTAATATTGAATTGCTGTGGTGGCAGACTTTATAAAGTATCAGTTTTTTCTGAAAGATTCTGCATTTACGCATTAAACAAATATTTAAATAATAAATTCGAGCTCCCTAATTTAATATATAATATCAGTTCATAATCTCAAAAGTTGTTGTTACAGAATTATTATCAATTCTATTTTTTTAAGATCGACGATAATAAGCATATCAAAAAATAGCTGATATAAGCATGAACCATTTTAATGGAAATTATTATTATTTAATATAGCTCAATTAAATCTAAAGTAGATTTTATATCTAAATGATAAAATTTAAAAAATATATTTTTTACAACATTGAATACAATATTGCAATTACCTTCATAATCAGATACCTTATTTTTTTAAATGTATTTGGTTGAGTTGGAGGCGTGTTTATTGAATTTAACGTTATTTTTAAAATTATTGTTCCTAAAGTTTATTATTGTCAATAGAGTACTGATAAATATATAATAAATATATACTTGATGATATGAACAATACATATTTAAATCAGTATAGATATTTTCTACAGCATATAATAGAAACAATAATAAATAAATGATTTTATATTAAAAATAAAATTTTACAATTATTATGATTTTAAAGGAATATAAATTCCTAATGTAAAATATTGTATTAAACTATTAACAGTATGCTCGTTTCCGAGTCGATTATTAATTATGTCAAATATTTATTTTATCTGAGAGCTATATTTGGGTATAGTTAGCCAATAGGTAGTTAATTGCATTCTAATAAAAAGTGGATTTGTTATAATGTAATAAAAATTGAATATTTACGTTTTTGCAAACATTATAATATACATAGACACTAGAGTCTCCAATTACTCGAACCATCAACTACTCGAGTATCGAATATTAAAATTTTAAAATACTCGAGTACTCGAGTACTTTCGAGTATTTACCAAATGTACCAAAATAGCTATTATTCAAATTCGTGCACATATAAATAAATAAATAAAATACTTAGTATGTTTATTTTTACAATTATTTTAACTTCACGAACATACTTCTTAAAAACAATAATGCAAAAAGTGTCTCAAATTTAATATTACTGCTAACCTTTGGTTTTATTATTCCCGTTATGGAAAAAACCCTTTCCGTTGCTGTTGATGTTGGTCTTATTGTCATTTACGCGTTGGATAAGGCTTCTAATTTATATCTGTTCGCTTTTTATAGATATCAAATTTTTTGAACTCTCTTTTTATGTTCTCTTCTTTCATTCCCTTCCCTGCTTTTCTCTTATTTCCTTCGACTATAGACAAAATAGCATTTTGTAATTCTTCTTGAATAGATTTTTTTCTTAACAATATACAATATTCTACTCCTTCTGATTAATGCGAAGAATTTAAATCTATATCCTTTGAAGATGTATTTGGGTGAATCCCTTTCACTCTAAAGCTAAACGGTTCGCAAAGAACTGACTACTTTAAATGCCTTTAAAACACACAATTGTTTTGATTTATATTTTAAGCTGAGGGATCAGTATAAACAATTGACAACACTTTACGCTACAACTGCATAGTCATAAAACCTAAAAATTTTTTTGTTGATATTTCATATTGTTCATTGCCATAAATTAGATAATTCAGGACTGTCGAACAGAAAACACAAAAGAAATTTCTCCATCGTACCCACTAACATAGCCGACGACCGGAACTATGCAACTATGGAACTATGGAACTATGAAAAAATTATACCTGATAGTAATCGCTCTAACTCGGGACTTCGGGCATAAACGCCAAATAAAAGCAAGACGTATTCTAAAATATTTAAAAAAAATTTAATTTCGAGTATTAATCGAGTAATTTTCAAAATACTCGATTATCAAGTACTTGAAAAATAGACAAAAATACTCGAGTATCGAGTACTCGATTACTCGAATTGAAGACTCTAATAGACACGTACGAAAACACGAATTTAAAACATTTTATGTTTGTAGATTTTGAGGCAGCCTATGAATATTTTACTTCTTTCTTATTCCACAATCTATCTATTGACAATACGCGATTAAAACAACTATATTTTCTCTTTCCATTGATTAATAACAAGGTAAAATAAAGTAAAGAGAATAACACGTTAAACGATACCCAGTAGAGTCATTCTTTATTTGTCACATTCATTTTTAATATATTTATGATTTAGTTTCGTTGGTAATTTTAGTTTGAATGATGTTATTTTGTTAGTTAGTTTACGTTTTTGCGTGTATTGACCCTTATTAGTTCCTTAACTAGTTTATTAGGGTGTACTTTTAGTCTTTTTATAAAGTTTACGCACAGATTTTGTATCACAGTTTCGAAACTTTTGCACTTGCAGTCACTGGCAATGTACTCTTTTGGAATATACCAGGGAGCGTTAACTAGTATATGGAGCACTTTGTTTTGGAACCTTTTTATAATATATATTTATATTTGCCCTGAAACATAAGCTCCGTAGATCCATACTGGTATCATTATTGTTTTGTATATTAGTATTTTATTTTATGATTTAGATTTACAGCCTATTAACCATTACAGCTTACGGAGCTGGAGTTTCAGTTGCTTCCTATTGTTTCAAATGCGAGTTCTCCAAGTCTCACCTCCGTCAAGGTGAATCGTTTATTAAAAAAAAACGAAATATATTTTGTGGAGATATATTATTTATTTGGGTATCTAAATGAAATAAAATATAAATAAAACTGACCGAAATAGAGGTGGTGGTTGATATGCATCAAGACGCAAAAGTACTTTATGAATTATTAAATTTAAAAATGAAATAAATTATAAGCACAGCATCTGTATTTATCAGTTAGCTTACGTAAGCTAGTCAGATAATAATTATATTATGATATCTTATCTTTAATTTAATATAAAAGTGTGATGAAATAATAACGAAGGTTAGTTCAGTAAGAAATACGTAAACTATACATAATAATTGTATACGTACTGCAAGTGCAAGATTGGATTCAAAATTGGAGTGTTGTGGTCAAAATGACTTCTATTACATCGAACGTTGATAAAGAAGTGTTCCACAATGAAGATGATTTGAAAAAATTTATAAACGAAAAAATAAAGAAGATAAAAGAGAATAAGATCCTGGCTTGCAGTGTGCATGTGTGCGGATTGGCAAGGATAAACGACAACGAAGTTACCAATCTCTCTTCGAAAAGCAAAATATTTTTTTTCTCCGAAAACCACTACATAAAACTCGATGATCAAATCGGTAGGCTCTTGAATTCCTTCACAACAGATGATTTTGCTGATAATGTTTCCGGATCTGGAGTGTCGTTTTCAAAAATATCCACTTGGCACATTTCAAGTTTTGAGACAAAAGGACAAATTAAAATGAATCCTGAAAAAATGGATGATGATTTTTCGGGACCTCACTCGATTGTACATGCATTAAGGGGTAATAATGATATGCTAGATAAGCATGAGAAGAAATTGGACAATTTGGTGCTGGACAATGATATAATAACTGAGATTCAAAAGGAGGAGAATGTTTCAAATGTGTGCATTTTCAACTCTGATGGATTAATACTGTATGCAAAATATAATCCGCCGACAGGAAAGGATAAGATAATAGCTTCACAATATATTATGTATAAAGATAAATCATTTTTTACTGTGAAAGATCAATTAAATTTTTTTAAAGAAATGGATATATTTTGCAAAAAATGCAGTAATTATATCATGGATGAAAAGACGAATCATTTAGAATGCTTTTCGGCTACGCCGAAAAATAGCAAGGGAGACGAGGTACTTGACTTTAATAAAATAAGTAATTTTAATAGCGACATTTTGGTGAAACACGTTGCTTACGCAAAATGTCAGACGTTTAAAGCCAACAATAAAGATCATATATTTGCGATTGGCATTATAATCGTCAAGATTGATGATCTATTTGTAAAAGAAGTTGTACTTGAAAACTTTTACTACATCAAAGACATAGAAGGAGACTTTGAAGAAAAGGAAGACAATATTATCAGAATGATGTGTTCCGACATAGATATATATTACGAAGGGAAAAAGAAAAACACTAATGAAAAACAAGAGATATGCCATTATTGCGACGACAAAACACCACAATCTTGTCATGAACTATATACGTTAAAAACTGACAGTTACATATTTGCTTGCAATAATCACAAAACGAGTCATAAAGATAACATTTTACCGATATACTTTGCCGACTTTGATGAATACGATTCAAAATCGCTGATCAATAAATTATTGAAAATTAAAAGGGCCGACTATAATAATAAAGCAAAAGTGCACACAATGGGTAAATCAGTAAACCAAATAACACACGTTACAGTCTCAATAAAAGATATACATTACGTCCTGAAAGACAGCACTACACATTTGCCTAAAGCTGTGTCGATGGGTTGTAAGATATTTCCTCACGCGTTTACTCCTGAATATGTTAAAAAAACTTTTAAAAATAATTTAATAACAGATTATTGTAAAGTTGATATAAATACTGCTAAATGTGAAAAGCGAACGAGAGAATCTCGAGCTGTTAAGTGGGAAAACAGGAGCGAGTCTGAAAATGTATTAACGGAGAGAGTTATTGAAAATGATATAATTAATTATTTTGAATCTTTAGCGTTAAACAGTTTCGCTGACACTCTTGAATTATGTAGTATTACACAAATATACTGCTTGGCCGAAGTATTCGAAAAGTACAGAGAGGAGTGTATGAAAGAAATTAAATTAGATCCTGTTGTGCATTATGGAGGTCCTGCTATGGGTTGGTATTGTGCAAGACGGATTATGTCAGAAAATCTTAAAACCCTTCCTTGGATACCTCCAAAAGACGTGTATTTGATGCTCTACAAAAATTTAAGAGGTGGTATGGCGCAAGTTATGACTCGTAATGCAAAAAGCGACGATGGGGCGATTTTGGGATTCGACGTTAACACCTTATATCCATCTATTATGAAAAAAAAAAATATGCCAAATGAATATTTGGGACAGATAAATGATATTAAAAATATCACTAACGAACTCAATGAAGAACGATTCAGACCAGGAACAGAAAAAGTCATCGTTTATGTAGCAAATATAACATATCCAAAAGAAATTCACGACAATATATCGCTAAGAGCTTTCCCTCCAGCGCCATTAAAATACTTAGAAAGACTATGCGGATCATTCATTGAAAAAAAAGACTACGTATTATTAGACGCCACTAAAGAATACTTGGAAGAACAAGGTATCAAAGTGGAAGTTACAAAAGCTTACGTGTTTGTGGGAGAGATTTTGTTCGAAGAATACGTGAATAGAAATATTAAAAAGCGTGGAGAGGCTGAAAACATATTAATGAAAGATCTATATAAACTTATGAATAATTCCGTGTATGGAAAAACTTGTGAAAACGTATTTAAGTATAAGGAGCATGTTATCAGTGAAAATGAATGCGAAACTACGGTTTATAGCGCTCATGGTTTTGTAGTTTTTGACGAAAAGACAATTTTTTTCGAGCAACCGGTTAAAAGTATTTCGTTAACTAAAAATCCGCAGATGGGTTTTGCCATTTTGGAATACGCAAAAATCGTGGTTTATGAATTTTTTGCTGCATTAGCGAAGGAGTTTCCTAACATTGTATTTTTATATACAGATACTGATTCCGCGTTCTTTCAGATCCCTGGAATGGAATACAATGCTAGTTTGAAAGCCATAAAGGAATCAAAATACTTGAAGCATATGGTAGATTTAAAGTTTACTGATAAATTTGCCGTGGAAGAAGCCACCAAAGAGCCAGGACTGTGGAGCTTAGAATATCCAGATTGCTTAATAACCGAGTTCATAGGTTTAAAACCTAAAATGTATTATTTAAAAATGCAAAGAAAACCAGAAGAAAATATATACAACAGCAAGAAAAAAAATGAAATCGATGAAAAAAAAAATTTTGATGTCAAGAAAATAAACGGATTAAGGGGGCATACTATACAAAAGAATTGTATTGACTATGACTGGTTTGTTAAGCAGTTAAAAATGAGAACGGAAAATATATGCATTCGTGGCAATGACAATAAAAACTTGATCGTTAACTCTATGGATCGCGATAATTATGAAAATGAAGTTATAACCGATTTTAAAAGATTTACAACTGAAGATGGAAGAACTATTCCTTGGGGATACCAAGGAAATGAATTCGAGAATTTGCGTGAAAATATTAAACTTATAGAAGATGAATTGAAGAAATGTATATCAATTCCGCAACACAAGTTCAATCCTAATGCGCGTGAACAGAAAACTAAGATTTAACCAGTCTACTAATTATAAAATTTAATACAGCCAAGAAAATTTATATAAAATTAAAATAAATGTTAATATTTAAATACGCTATAGATTTTTTAGTTTTTCTGAACTTTATTTTATATAAAATACAAAATATTATTATAACATTTTAAACATAATCTATGTTTAATGAAGGGCTATGCATTTTTTCTCCACTTTTTTCTTAAATTTAATTTTTAAACAACTTTTGTATGGTACGTTTATCCGTCTTTTGACGTTCTTTAACATTGAAGATAAACGTTATACCCACTTAAATATGTTATTTATTAAATTTTTATCATTGATTAATAATAAACGTCTATTATAAGATATTGCTTTAAACGATTAGTATATTTGTTTTATTGAAATAAAACAATTTCTTGTTGATTTTTTAACCATATTTTATAAATATAAAATTAAGAAAAATATAGTTTATCAGAAATTTATTTGCAAATAATAGTTAAATGTATCGAATGGCTATGAAATAATGTGTTGATAAAAATTGATAAAAAAATATGTTTGTGAATAATTTTTTTTTTATTTGGTGTCTGAAATTTGTTACATACATTATGTTCATTACGGTGCTCAACTCTGTTTTGCTAACTATCTTATCTAATATAAAATTTAAATTAAATTAATCTTGTTACTTTTGTTGAGACCAAACTTATAACCATTTATTATAAATTCACAAGAATTAAAAGTAATATTTATATATTGAAAGTGTGAATATTTATTAAAAATATATTTCTTTATAATGCAACAAATAATTTTACATGCTAAGAATTTTAAATAAACAATTTATTAAGATTGAAATAAATTAGATTAAATATGAAATTTTCCCGTCACATATACTAAAATATCCCTTTCATTTAAAGTATTTATAATCATTTAAAATGTAATAATTATGACACATTATTTAAGCAATATTCATATTTACACACTACACACTATATTGCCATTAGTGATTTATTTTATATGTAGTTATTAAAAATTCGAACCTGTTGCTTGTTCTTAATTTTAAGTAGCTATTCTAATATACATATATAAAAAATATATCAGAAATATTATATTATAAACTTATGTTTTCTATATCTACTACCACTTTGGCTTATACTTTATTAATATTGCTTAAAGGTATATTAAAAAAAAAAAAAATAATATTTTAATTATATTTTAAAAACATTTAATATGTTCTCTATAAATTGCTTTATTTATCGATATGTTTAATTTGTCTGCTGGAGGTATGATAATTGCATTCCAATTACTTCTACTTTGTTAATTTTTTACAATATTATTAATTTTACAATCATACTATTTATACAATACATGTTTACAATTTTGTTATTAGCTACAATATAATAAAAAAAAAATTAAACTTGGTTGTTATAATTCAAATAAAAAAAAATGTTTACACGTTAAATGAAAATTTTTTTTTATTACAAACTGATATTTTCTATAGCTAATATCGCTTAAGTTTATACTAAGTTGTTCAATAAATCCATTCCACCCTGGCAACGGTGAGATATTTTTCCACTTTCCGTACTTCCACAACAAATCAACTACATTAAATATTTGTTCGGTTAGTTCTTCTACATCATAAAAATGTTGAACTGGAATCTCTTTCTCAATCCGAGTACGACATGATTTTCATACACTAGAAGGGGTATATGTGATAGTGCTGCTAACTCCTTTGCACTTGGTTTTGTTGTAAATTTCTTTATTCGGTCATCAGATAAAACATCAGATTTTGGAGTTATTATTTTTATCATTCCCATTATATGAACAGTATTATAGCCATCAAGAGTATAAATATTTTTCTGCATTATCTGCTGCATACTGTACTAAGGCACTTGACTATGATGGTTGATTACGAGGCTGTGGGTGATAAACAGCTGAAATTTAACATTTTACAGTATCACTATATGAAGCGAAAAAACCTAAACTTGACAAAACATCCAGAAGTCTTTTTGGATGTTTGGCCTATCTGTATTTTTTCTATGAATAAATACAGATAGGCCTATCAATAACTGCGAAGAAAAGGACCGTTTTCGTATGGAAGTCATTATAGCATGACTTATAGCTGTGTATTTCGTTTTAAAATGCCCCGTCTTTCCTTTTCTGTTCTTTATAATAACTTCTTGCAAAAAATGTAATAAAGTTTTCGGAATTTCTTCATTAATATTTTACTCGGGGGCGGATAGGACTTGGTCTCAACAACAGAAAATCGAATATCTTCTCTAATAATCGCCGCAGCAGCTTCCACTACTCGCAAGTGTTCTTCTTCCGAAGTGCCTTTTTTATTTTCATACCAAGCTATGGATAAAACTTAAGCTTGAGCATCGCGAAAAGAAAAAATAGGGAATGATCCAATCTTCGTTATAACTATAATATCAGTTAAATATTTTTCTCTTAATTTGGAAATGATCTTCTTATCATCTGGTACATACTCCGTAAGGACATCTCTCAACTCTTTCAATTTTTTCGCACAAATTTCTTGTCGAGCAATATTTCATTTTTAATTCCTAATAATACAATGAAGAAAGTAATAAAATGATGGTTCAAATGACTTGCCGAGACCACTTTTTTTACGATTGTTTACTTTTTCAAAGCTTATACCAAGTTAAGCAGGTAGAAATACTCGCTGGATTCTATAAACGGATGTACGCCTCCCACTCTTCGCGCTATATCTCAAAAACGGTTAATGATACAAAATAAATATTATTACTAAACTTGTAGATAATTTTATGCTTTACAAGTTTTGTAAAGCATCTAATGACGTGCAACGCATAAAACGCGAGATATTTGCAAAAAAACAAATTTTGTGACCTTTGACCTTTGATATCTTGATTAGCAGACACGATATTTTATGAGACTTTTCACCCTGTCCTTAGAACATCAAAACGAAGATCTGTGCAAAATTTCAGCTTGGTATCTTTCATTCCGAGGTTTAGCCTTAATTTCGCCTTATTTGACTGGACTACTATTATTATAACTTAAAGGTATAATAAAAATAAAAATTCATTCCAACTTCTTTTACTTTGTTTTTATAAAACGATTGTTTTTTCACAGTATACTTAATTTTTAGTTAATTGAAATAAAAAAAACTAAAAAACAATAGATTAAGCTAAATATTTCGAGCCACTGATATGTGGTCTTTGACATCTAAAGCAATATGTGCTTTAGAATTTTTGGCTTATATTGAAATTTAATGTTGCTTTTATCGTAGTCTCGTAGAATAAAAAAAGCGCTGGTATTCAAGAACGGATAATAACCAAATACCTATATTTAAAAGTGTCTAAAGAACCATTTCTCAACTTTTTTTTTTATTAAAAGAGAGTTTATGGTTAGATCACGATTTAAGAATGCTGCGAATTATTGTCATAGATCACACGTATTACTGATAGGTTGTCAAAGTTAAGCGCATTAAGTTTGTAACTGCCAAATTAATGTTAATAATAAATATTGTGAAGCACAGAGGGCCTTGGTTAAACCCTTGAGTGAATTTCTAAAGAGTGAAATACTCATAATTTTTAGAGCAAATTTCGAAAATAAATCAATGCTCGATTTACTGCCTTGTTTACTTTGTTAGTATTATTCAGGTTTAAAATTTCCACCCCTTGCTTACTGCTTTCATTTTTTCTTACATAATATCTTGCTTGTATTGATATTTACACAGTAGTTGTTAAGATTTTTAACAATATATTAGTATGATTGAGTTTCGTAACCGTGCAAAAAATTTAATGCAACACGTGAAAAAGTTTCTCTCTTCTTGTCGCATTCACTTACAACGAAAAGCATCCTTCTCTTACATGAAAAGCTCCTAAATATATTCAAAGCTTGAAATTTATTTTATAATCAATTCTGATTCTTTATTGATTCTCTATTGAAATTAAATATTTCCTCAGAAATTTTACTTTAGTTAATAGTGTATTATGATATTATTTGTATTATAGGATAACGGTTGGAAAGCCCTGAATTACGTGTTCCAAAGTAAGCGTCCCATGTGTGAGCCTGGGATAAAAAATTCGCACAGAACGTGGCATTAAGGCTCTAACATCCGGGGTTAAGAAATTGCTGTTGTTACTTCCATTTATGTGGTAACCAAGTTTGTGTTATTTCAAATTGTAGAGAGAGAGAGAGAGAGAGAGAGAAAGAAAGGAAAACCAACCACATATATAAAATTCTTTCTTCATAAAGAAAATAAATGACACATTATATTAGTACATTAATAAAATGAAATAATATAATATATAACTACTGAATAATTAATTAGTAGAAGCTTAAGTCATAATTTTAGCTTTCAGATATTTATATATTTACAAATAGACATTTATTTTTAATATTTATAACCGAAAATATCATTAAAAATACGGCTTTTATTATTATATAAGGTAAATTTATTTATATTTATAAATAACTCATGATATTTTTCTTATAGGAATACATGACAATTTGGTTAAATATATATTATTTGCAATACATTTTTATCTGACATATTTCTTGCATAGATTTATAAAATTTTTGGAATAATTATCAATATGTTCCTACTGGTTATAATTTATAATTAATGCGAAGTGTTTGAAAACTTATATAGAAAGCTAGGTTTTATAAGTTTAAATTAAAAACTTTTATAATAATATCTTCACGCACACATAAATAATGGCAGCCATTATATAGCAAATTTAACCCACGCTTTGCCCTTCCATTAACTAGGGTCAACACCGACTAAGAACGGTCATATTTTCCATCCGAGAAAACACTACGCACACCGCGTAGACCTTAATTGTACAACAATTATTTGATTCATGTAATTATGTGAGTGCTCTATTTTTTAATTTTGTAATAGAAATTAAAAAAAAATAAAATCTTAATAGTAGCGTTACATTATGCTATATAATAATCTGTACAATAACTAAAATAATTTTTGATCCAACGAAGAAGCAGTACAAATTAGAGCAAAATAATATATTTATTTTATGAATTAAGTTAAATATTCAATTTATAGTTATTTTTAAAGTAACGCTAGAGTGTAACGAGATAAAAAAGTATCAAACAGTATGAATTTAAGTCTACAATATAAAAATTAGCTTTTATTTTTTTATATAAACGTTTGATTGTAATATAGTGTTTGGTTTTGGTGTGCAGTAGATTATGTATTTTTTAGAAATTTTTTAACAACGAATGTCATAAGTGTATTTTAATTTATATTTATATTATTTCTTATATTAGTCAAATATATTTGATTGTACTATTTTTTTTGTAATTTACTTCTATGTACCTTATATTTATTCCTTACTGATATTACTGTAATTACTCCATCGTCAGATATAGATATGTGATATATTATTTCTTTTTTAAAACCTCTTGCTTCTTCGTCAATAATGCAATCATTATCATCTAGCGGATAGAGCTACGACGACCAATAAAAACCACATTTAATTCAGCAAAGTGAATTTAATCTTAGGTTATCCAAATTTATCTAAGCATCGATCTAAATTGCTCAATTCGCTTTCAACAGAAACTTGGATTTATTATTTTTGAAAAATAAAATAAAAGTATCTGTTTATTACGACATGATGAATGGTGTTTGTTGTTTCAATGATATGCGGATTTTAAAAAAAAACATCGATACCAATAGCTCATGTTGTCATGAAAAAATATTTTACAGTATGTATCGATTGAAAATACAATGATTTCATTGAAATATTTGCGACTTAATTTACTGCCATATAAAGTTTACAAAGAGCGTTGATTAAGTATTGCTGCTCTTCATATTAATTGTATAGTATAGGAATAAAATAAGGAAAATATTTTTTTAGAAAACAATATACACTTAATTCTGAATCGAATGTAGGTTTTTTAATTAAACAAAAAAGGGAAAGTCTTGCCATCATAAATTTTTGCGCTTATTTTATTTTAAATATCGGAATTTCGAGTCTGGATATGTACCAACATATATAGATATAACAAAAAAGGTTTTTATGCATTATCCGGCAAAGTACGATTAGCTTAAACTGTAATTTAAAACTCGACATTTATTTTATTTTAGAGAATGTATTTTTGAATGAAAGCAGTTTTTGGACACATGTCAAAAAGTTTGAGCTACATTTCTGTAGTGTCACTAAAAGCTGATCATAAAAAAGTTTGGTCCATGTCACGATAACACCCAGCAGTAATGATCTTAAAAAAATAAATCCAAGCAAATGTAATTCTTGCTGGAACCCTCTGAAGATTCTTGAAAACTTGGTTTGAATTTCTGTCTATTTACAAAATCGTTTTGAGGGTGAATTTCGCGAAAATGACGATAATGCATATTATAACTTTTTTATGACCAATTGTCCATTACTTTTGTCCACAATATCTCTCTCCAACCTTCTCCAACCTTTAACTTTTTCAAGTATGCTTTATATTATGACTGTATTTTATTTATCAGATATTATTAGATATTGGATTTAAAAATTCTTGCTTTTGAGAGAAGCGTAAAATTACACAATCTACCATTCGTTATGATTTATCTCGAATGCTCCCTTTCCTTTTGGTCAAATTTGACTTTCATTGAATAAATGCGAGCTAAGTGCAATTCGGGGCTCGGAGCACATCCGCACTGCGGGTTTGGGGAGTCTGGGACCTTGGGACCTTCGCGCGCATGCCCCACTACGTACTACGTTTAACACTTTCCCCTGTCCTTTCTCCACGCGCCTACACACACACGCGCGCGCGCGCGCACGCACACCTTTATATATACAAATAGGTAAACACACAAACAAAGCCCCGGGAGGGAACCCAAAACTTGAAAGTCCCGGCAATAACGCGGGAACGGTGTAACACCCCATCCCATGACGGGTCCCGTATCACGTGGCTGTATCCAACGTAAGCTATACGGACAATTTCTAAGAAAAGGACTGCAAAATATCACAACTAAATAATGCAGCTGATATAAGATGTAGTAAGTTCAATATAGATTTTTTCTATGTACAAGGGAATACTACCCATTCATATTTTACACGGAATTACTGCATTATATGGTGGAATACGAATCCCTAGAGACGCGTCGACATGTATATTGGGCAAACGTTTATTTAAGCTGTTGTAGATATTCCAGAATGGTATTGTTTTTGAGTGCTACATAAATAACAATACATGTTTCGCAAGTAGGAAATTAAAGATACATAAAGCTATCCAACTTTAGTTTTTATCTCGGTAGTCACATTTGCGTAAACATTTTTTTATTAATAAATACTTATAATTTAGTATTTATTATAAATTATAATATTTTTAGTATGTTTTATTTGATTTGATTTTATTGTATTCTATTTTTTTGATTTGTAGAGCACTATGCATTCTTTTTTGACCATCGAGACGCATTGGGGTACCTTGTTAAGTTACGATTGCTTTAATTTAATTTAAATACACGTGTGTATGAACTTGTATATATTATTTGAATAGTTTAAATTCTAAATATAATATTCATTTAGTCGCCTTTTTAGATCAATACTTGTTACAAAGTCTGTTAATTAACTTTGAATGCTAGTATTTGGTCAATGTGAATGAAGGGTTATTTACGCTCAAAACCAATGGAGTTTTCTAAAAACGTATATAAAATAACGATAAATATATTACTAAACTTCAGATAAATATATTAAAAAATTCAGAAAGTATTTTTAACTTGTATACTTGGCAATTCCTATTCAAGTGGTTATAAATATCCTAAAAATACTCAGTATTTGGGTACAAATTAAAAACAAGTCTGAAGTATTATCCAAAGTAACAAAGCATTATTCTGATTCGAATATTTTTAATAGCTAGCGATTGGTAAATGTGAATAAAGACAGAAAAAAATAAATTTAGAGTTTAATTTATATTTGTAGTTAAGAGAAGCGAAAAATATTCTAAAAATAGGTACAATTAAATATGTTTAATAAATAACTGACTTTAAATATTTTTAAAGGTATCTTTATATTATTATAGTGGCTTTAAACCAAATTAGTCATCAAAATTTATTCTGGCTATTTTTTAAATACCAGTTGTTATATTATATATTTTTCTTCCCATTTACATTGTAAATCGCACAGTTACACAATGGTTTTATGTCTAATTTGAACCATTAAATATGCAAATACATTAAAAAAATGCTTCGTTTTGATTTTTTTAAAACCAAAAAGTCGAGGGTCCGCTTTATACAATAAAAATAGTTTTATTACTATATATGCTGAAAGGAAGTCTGTTAAAAAGTATTCCTTAAGGAGTAGAAATATTATTTTTTTATTATTGTTGGAATATAATGGCGGTAAAATATTAGCCAGTATCTTTAAATGAGTTAAATTTCTTACGCACAGTTAGAGTTATGAATCCTTCATCGCCAATAGGGTAAATTTGAGATATTGCTTCTTTCAATAATTCGACACCGAAGAGATAATTTGGAAATATAACTTTTCGGAAGCCTTCAATATGTCATAATTTCCATTTGAGAAAGGCAATTTTTCTATATTATAAAATTATTTTAATTCTTAAGTTGTGGCGTTATTGTATCTGAAACATGTTCAATGTAAGTTTGATTCAGTAAATAAATGATTTATTTTTATGCAATTTTTTTAAGGGACCATAATGTATTACACGTGCAAGAAGTGCGTAACGCATTTCAGATTCCATCCCGTCAGATAAAAGCGGGCCCAGCTTTTTTTACATTGTGTAAAGTTCCTTTTTGGCGTTTTTATCGTCGCTTTTTGTGCTATCATAAGACGATTGTGTAAACAGAACCTGGTTGTGTGTTGGTTTTATCCTCGCTCGCGCCATTACTCCAGAAGACTCGTTCGAAACACAAAAGGGCCGCTCTTCAACTCTTCTATCCGACGGAATTTTCCCGGCCGATGATTCAAATTAGGCCTTAGAAAAGAAGCCGTAAAAGCTTATATTGTGCTTTTTTTAGCGTTCAGCCCCTTTAATTTTATTCGGTGAGATGAAATTTCAAAGATTGTTAAAATTTTGTTGGGCCATAATATAGATGTTAGTATCCATGCAAAGCAACTCTACAAGTAGGATTAAATGTGTTAATAAATTATGAAAAATATAAAAGTGAAGAAAGGAAGCAGAGGGTTGCATTATATATGTAATATAGAGCGCTCATATGTGTGATAAATTAGTTATATATTCAACTAGGCATACATATGTTTATTCAATCCTTGTTCATACAAACTGTTGATTTATAAATCTGGTGTGTGAAAACAGATTTATTGTATAATTTAAAATGTTTATTTTTAGTTCAGTAATTACAAATGTAATATTATTATTAAAATATAACCTTCTCCTATTAATTGATCAAGTTTTTAATTCCCTAGAATCAAGTGTTGGAAACTTTGATTCAAAATATTCTGATTTAAACATTTTTGATATTTTTTACTAAAAAATAAAAAAATGTCAGAAGGTGCAAGGTCTCAGGAATAAGGTGGATGAACTATTTTTTTTATATTGTAGAGCTATTCGACTTATATTGATAAGCGCAGACCTTATTTAATTCTTTGTGCAAAAAGGTCTGACTGCTGTTATTCTTTGGTCAGGTTTAAGGGTTTTGTAATACGCAATCTCTTCGCAATCTCACCGTACACATTTTTTTTCAGTGAGCAAGGGCTTCGTTATAGGTTTTCTTTGGATAAATAGTATCTTCTACGACAGGAGTGGGAAATTATTAAATATTTCATGGACCATTGCGGACCAAATCCATATTCATAACATATTCGGGGGGTGATTGGCTGAATCAGTTACGTACTATTTTTATACGAAGGGGAAAATTAAATAAAAAAAATCAATATAGTTCATATGTAATACTAATTAACAGCTTAACGACTGGTATTTATTTGCCGAACTTTGCTTGGTGGCCGGGCGATCTCACGGAAAAATGGCAAACAATTATCTTTTTCAGTAAATTCCCTATAACTTGTAAACAAATTTATTATGTAGCTTCCTTATGATTTTTCGCATAAATACCTGTCAAGTACGTTATTTAACCAGTGTTTCTAAACCTGTGGGTCCAATTTGTTTGAAATAATAGTTTCAAAAACAAATTTATATCATTGGCAAACATCTTACAAATACAAAGTAAGTGAGACCCTTCAATAAATTAGTATTAATTACCTGATTCTTTATCACTTTTTAAATTTAAAAATAAAAATTTTGATTTGTTATTTCTGGGCCACCATGTCTGACCATTTGTATGCCCATACTCACGAAATGAATTTACGGTACACTTCACTAAAAATATTTTGCTTATTGCACTTAAATAAATTAAAAGTAACATGTATGCTTTCAATATATTTTATATTCATCATTTTCATTCTTTCCATAATAATAATTTAGTATTATATAGGTGATATAAACAAAAAAACCAAACATAAATTCTCAGAACAGTTTCTTTCTAATTATATTGTATGCTTTGAGCGAAGGCCAACACCCATTTCTAAAAGGTTCATTGTTGACAATTTACTACCTTTAGGAAAGATATTTTCTACTTAATTTTGTATTGGTTATTTACATGAAACACAAGTTAGATCAGCCCACAATATTCGCATACACTACAAGGTGTATAGTAATTCACAAAAATATTATGATAATATTTTATTTAAAAAATTATTATTAAAAAAAATAGTTTACGATTTTATCTAATGTTATTGTTAATTTATTATTCTTAATCTTTTAACACATCTAAGCACTATATTTTTACCAGCTTAACGCCCGGTGCTTTTTGCCGAACTTTCCTTGGTGGCCGGGAGATTTCGCGGAATAATAGCAAAAAATCACCTTTTTTAGTAAATTCCCTATAACTTGTAAATCAAATAATATATTTTATCGAAATTTAATTTGTAGCTTCCTTATGATTTTTTGCATAAATATATTGTAATTACGTCATTTAACCAGAGTTTCTAAATCTGTGGGCCGCATAATTAAGTGATATAACGAAAAAAAACTTGTTTACAAATATAATATTAAATATTTACTATAAATTACAATCAATGTTATTCTAAAAGGGTAAATCGCCACTACCTGTCCCGTCTTATCAGCTTACCTTGTGCATGCCTTTTAAGAATTCATCTATTGGGGTATATGACACTTTTTTTATTGTGGAATTCCCAAATTCGGGAATTCCACACAGATAAAAAAATGCATTTTATAATCAAAGTAATGCAGTATATTTAGTCTCCTCTAAACTATCGGTCGAAACGTATCGCGAAAATAGCTCTTCTGTCTGTGATCTTTCGTGATTGTGATTTTGATTTAAAAATTTTATTTTCAATCACGGCAAAATGGACAAAAGAAATTTAACCTTTTTGGAAAATTTTGATGACGCGTTGTCCAACGCCCCCGGTGATTGTGAACATAGTAATGTGTGCGAAAGTAATTCTAATTCAAGTGTTCGTGAACATAGACCGCGTGTGACAAATTTGCACTCATCCAGTTCATTTTCTTCATAATGACAAATGTTTTTACACGTATCACTCAGTGTAATTATGGAAATAAATGTGTTCGAAACGGTTGTACGCAGAAAATGGACGCCAAAAAATTTAGTGAGTGCAAATTATTATTTATTATAAATGGATATTTTTTATAAATCGTTTATACAAAAAAATTTAGAAGCATTTAAATATACATGTTATTAATTTAATTATCACATTTTTAAGTTAATGTGGTGTTCAAAAAAAAAATCGTGCACTAATCAGCGTTGTCAAATTTCAAAAAATTCTTTAATGATTATTTAACTATTTTTGTAAATACGCAATTCACTGTTTTTATTATTATAAACTAACTTTTACTATTAATTATCAATTATTAATAACAACAACAATAAATAAAAATATAATATTCCACAATGCAAAAAATATGGTCACTGTAAGTGGGGAGCGGCTTGGAGAACCGTTACCAAACAACACACTAGCCCAAAAATATTAGAATATAACAAACTAAAATAGGCGACGACTCGTTGCATTGCGACGCAGTGGGATAAAACGACTCTTTTTACGAAAAATTAAAGCAAAATATAATTTATTTTATATTTTATATTAGGTAGAAATAGTATACTACCATCTCGCATTATAATATAGGGGTAAACTGTATTGTAGCATAGTGTATTTTTAATAAAAGAAGACGCATTACGCAGGACGCATGGGCGAGTCCTCGGCCGCTACAGAAGGTGAGTGGGTGTGTCCTCGGTCGTTAAGCTGTTAAGAAGCAAGGAATTAAATTAAACATTACCATTTAAATGAACAATCGTGAAAGGTAAATTACGATGTTCGCCGTAGGCAAAAATTTTCTTAATTATTTTCAGAATTACATAAAAATTTTTTATGTTGAAAATAAGTTCTAAATTCAAAAGAATTTTCTGCAATGTACATTAAGTTGTATAATACATTGCAGAATATTCATCAACTCTAAGCAATAAATCTTCGCCTGTATTAGTATCTTTAATTGCTCGTACTTTAATTATTTCAAATTGCTCTTATAAATATTGCAAGTAAATCAGTGCTTTCATCTAAAAGTAATGCGTAAAAATAAAACTTTTCAGCAAAAAAATATGTAATATGCATTAAAAAAGGTTATTTGGGTCAGAACATAATAACTCTGTTGTATCAATCATACAATCCTTAATTAATTCACCCTATGATAATGATTTATTGGCCTTTAAAATTGTATGTGAATTAAATTAACTAGTCTTAGCTATCAAAGTATCTGTTGAATTATGTTTCCTCAATGTCTAATGTTGTTTCTCTAAATTATTTTTTATTTTTTAATGTTTTGATTAAAAGGTCTTCTTATATTATACTCTTTGTAAATTAGTCTCTTTGTATTCCAAGCACAAAACATTATTGTTTTACGAAGTTAATAAATGTTTTTCTTCAACGTTTCAACGTTTCTCTTCTTTGATGGATCTATTTCTAAAAATAATTATTTAATTAAATACGGAAACCCAGTTTTAATATACGATTGTTATGAAATGGCTGCTATTTTCATATAAAGACTTTTGTACATATCGCTATAATGATATCTAAAGAACCATTTTTTTTCATGTGGCTTAAGCCATATTTATGATATACGTATGCAACAGCTCTGCATTTAGCAAGTTTGAAAATAAAAAATACTTTCAACGTAACATAACATAAATTCATAACGTAATAGAATGTAAAATAAAAATTTATTTTAAATACCTATATTTGAAGATATAATTTTAATTTGATTGTTCGATTAAATTGATCGGAACATAAATATCATCGTACACGCCCATATTTCATCTCTGGTATTCAAATGATCAGGAAAAGCGAACTGGTACTGTTTTTTGTCCAAGTTGCATCGGACTTGCTTTCATTTCTGTAACCAGGACATCATCGTCTATTTTTGCTGGTCTACCATATCCAAGACTATTCTTAATATCGTAATTTCCCGTTTGAATTTTTTTAAGCCATCTTTAAAAAAATACAGATGTCTGATGACTCACTTACCAATTCAATAATGTCTTTTTTGGCCGTAGTTGACATTTAAAAAAAATCTTGTAACATGAAATTTGGAATAAATTGTTTGCTTAGTAAAAATTTAGAAAAAAAAATCACGACTAACTATAATTTTTAATTTTTACTGAAATATTAATTTAAGGTATAATGACATTTATAATTACTATATTAAGATTAAGCAATTCAATACATGTACATGCTTATTAAATGTATTAAATAATGTGGAATAAATAATTAATTATCTCAATATTATATTTTTAATATATTATGAAATGACATTTAGAAATAAATTACTTCAACACTTACATATAAATAGATTAAGATATACCTCACTAAGTGATAAACTACTTTATAAAGATTATATTTTAATACATGAACAACACTGATAGTGCACACAAATTTATACATATTTAATTTAATTGATAGGTGTTGTTCATATTTTATCTTTTCAATCAATCTAGTTCGAATCAAGTGTTAAGTATATTTGTGAATAACATTTACAAGTTTAATTTTAGGTATTTAAATTAAATTTATGAATGTATGAATATTATGCAATTATTAGAGAACTCACGCTAATAAAAAAAAATAGGTAAATTATTTTAGGCAATTTAATACCTGTATATATTATACTTATAATGCTAGAAGTAGATAATTTGTATTAAACAATGTAGAATTTATAATATTCAGTTATTTTATTATCTTAATATCATATTTTTAATATATTATAAGATGACATATGCCACGTGATTATTATATTTCTACAAATAACTTACGTAAACACTTACATCTAAATAGATTAAATGATAAACTACTTGATAAAGATGGTCTTTTAATGATTGAATAACACTGATAATATGCATTCATATTTAACTTATTTAATTTAATTAATAGACGTTGTTTATGATTCATATTTTCAAACATTAAGTATTTATTTGCGAATTTTTAATATGTATAGATTAAACTTCAGGTAATTTAATTATATTTAACATGTAATTATTAGAGAACTCACACTAATACAAATATAAAATTATAAGCTAATTTTATAAATATAATTTTAATTTAATATAAGGGTGCAAAATTTATTTTATTGATAATAGGAACAATAATATCACAGGCATTCACACGTTTATTCAATATTATTTGGTAGCAATAAGTGACAATAATTTTTTTTACAGTTTTTATTTGTCTGTGGCTTTAACGGTATATATGATATAACTATTGTAGTATGGTTTGGTTTCTTTAAAACTACTTTTTTTCTATAGTCATATATTAAAATGTGCATATGTTACTTTATAGTTACATATTTACGAATAATATATCATTTAAAAATTATTTTTTTATGAATACGCTTCTGTTTTGTATTAAACATGAACTTATGGTTCACTTAAAGAAATATTTTAATTTCAACTGCTATTTTTAATTTTATTTAAAAAAAATGGAATATCTTTATAGATATAAGTAGGTTATTTTTTGCAAAATTGCAGTTACACAGCAGATACATATTTTTATCGCAGTTTGATTGTCACTTATCGAATATATCTACAATATACTAGCATTGCAAGAGATAAAATCATATAAAACCAACTGTATATTAAATAATAATACAGCATGTATGTTCATGGTTTATTGTCTGACGCACAAAACGCAAGAATAATTAAACAAAGAACAGGAAACAAAACATTCGGTAAATTATATGCAGACTTTACGGCGAGACCGCTATAAATTTTCGTGAAAATGTTTATGTCTAAGTATAAATGTGTGTGTTAATACATATACTAAGAGCTTCTTTGCGTAAAATGCAAGCGATCAGTGGCTTTGGTGTAATCATTGAGAATTATGTCTAGTTTATACATACCAAAACAATTTTATATTTTTTTCTCGAGAATTTTAAAATTTAATAATATATTACATATATATTATATTGCAAAATAGTTCATTAAAAATTCAATCTAATGTTTCAAAATCACACTATTGTTGCAAATTTTGTGATCATACAGATTTTCACTTCAGTTTAATGATTATTTAAAAAAAAAGTACGTTACAAATAATTGTGTAGTTCATATAAAATTAAATAATATATGTCTTTTATTAATTGAAAATAAAATATATTTAATTTTTTTTTTCTTATGGAACCCCTTCTTGCATTATGATCTCATATTGTTCCAAGCATCTTCACAAAATCAAATACTCATCATATTTGGTGTAAAAAATTAGAGAACTTTTTATTCGCACGTACGGAAATTTTAAATATCAAAGTTTTGACTTCCGGTTTTGGAGTTTATATGAGCGGCAAAATCACAAATAATATTGTCATTGACCTAAATACCACACAAATAAACAATCACATTAACACGGACATAAATGACGAGGCCCCGACAAAGGGACAATTAATGAATCAATTAATACTGACCTCCCGCAAGAACATGTATATATAACGGTCAAGGATGAGGGCTGGGAATTTTGGAAAATTCGTGACTATGGCTGGAGGATCGCAGACGAAATATCAAATGCTGTTCTAATCGCTATAAATCCCGAGTTTTAAATAATAAGAATTTTCGCAAACGATATATATATATTTATATATATTATTATTATCTATTTATTTCTCTCTTGTATACGAATATTAGCAGATTATTTTTTTCCGTACTGTTTTAGATATGATAACGAATCCTGCAAATAGTAGAGCCTCGTAGAAAATAATATCTAAATTTAATAATGCTTTTCTTTGTCCTCGCTCAAGTCATAAATTTAATTTGTGTACTTAAAATCAACTTGGAAAGCTCTTGAGATTTGCAATGTGTAGCATAATATAAATCACATTGTAAAAACTTTCCAAAATCTTTATAAGAAGAACTTTGAGGGTATATTTTATTTTTTTTATTTAGAAAAAGTTTTTCACGATTAAAATACAATGTGGTGTATCAATGGTCTTAAATGTAAATTATCTAACACAATAATTTGCAATGCTATTTCGTAGTACTTCAATATTTATTTTCTGTTTTTCCATTAGGATAAATTTCCATTACAACGTTCACGTTCATTTTCTTATAGCTACGTGAATAAAATGGTGAATTTATACAATTCACAGTGTTGCTTAAAGTGAAAATTTACACTTTGATACAAGATACTGTTTAAAAATAAAAACGTTTAAATACAATATTTTTTGTAACTACGAGATGGTGTATACATAAGAAAAGTCCTTCGGTTGCGACAATGTACCTCTTTGATTAAACGTACTTATATTAAATTTGTGGTAGCAATGCAAAAAAGATATATTATATTTAATAAGGAATTCACACCAAATGTTTTGCCAAAATTTAAATTGCTTGTATTGAAAAAGGCAAATGGAAAGACTATTAGAGGATGTTGATTTAACTTTATATGTAAAAAGCTGTAAATGTTCACAAATAATGGTCGTTTTTTTTATTAGAAAGTTCGTCTTAAGTTGAAGTCGACATGTGTACCCTTTTTTGTAATAATGATTATTATGACGTGAAACGAAGCGTGCTCGTGCTTTTAACTGCAACTTTAGCGAGATTTCCTATAAAAACTTGTGTCATTATTGTCTGCTTGTCCATTCTTATCTTAAGATTTACCTCAGCCTTTTCAAAGGTCAAACGCTAGTATTGTAGTCTTGAGCGCGAGCGAGATGAAATTTCGTTTTTCGTTTAGATATATAATACATATATTTTGTTTTATTATATTTATTTTTATATCTGAATCAAAACAAGATAATTTAGAGCTTTGAAGTCGAAGGTGTTTGACTTTGCAGCAAAATAGCTTGTAACAGTTTATTGAACAAAATAATATATGGAAATGTATGTACATAGCTGTCGTTATCAGGTAGTGGAGTTGACGTAGAGTCTTCGTTGGAGTGACGGCGATGTATTGTCGGCTGTGCTTTGTAGTGATGTCTGATGTGTTCTTGTGATGACGTGACTCGGAAGCGTGTTCCTCCGACTCTCTCACTCAGGTGCACGTCTTTGATCACGTTTCGCAAATTTTATATTGCTGATTAGAGACAGCTCTGAAATAGTACAAATGAAGGTGCTCGTGGGGTAATTGCATCGCTTCTTGGATAAAATATTTTTATGCTTTAAAAGTAAAATTTCCAGATGGCCACTTTTGGCGATCGATAACAAGGGGGTAAATATAACAATTGTCATTTTTGCGCATTATAGAACGTATTGACTGTCGCATCCTTTTCGTTTAAAAGATTCGTTTTTTACGATATGATATTCAGAAATTAATAGCCAATGCAGGGCTACCTAATATAATTTATAATTTTATCAAAATATGATGGTTAGGTATTTTTATCAGTTTTATTTATGCGATATCTATATATATATATATATATCAGTTTTTGTGAATGGTTCAAAAATTAAAAACTTTTTTTCGTCGTCTCGTGTGTTGTAGTAAATGCTACTAAGAGATGACAGGCAATTAGCCAAAGAGGAAAGCGAGTCGAGTGAGTAAACATTTTAATACCTCGAGTTCAAGCTCTCTCTTAGGAGCACTAGACAATAGCAACAACAATGGGAGCAAGAATACGCTTTTAAATGGTCTCCTTTAGCGTCCAATACGGAATTGTGAAGGTCTGCAGTACTCGGGTCAAATTGACCGTTGAGGGAAGAGATACGTGTATCGTGCGTAAGTGACACTTGACTGATGTATCGTTGCGCATAGTGATGAAATTTTAAACTTGTAAAAATATATTTTTAAATTAAAAAGAAATGTAACAATTTTACTGTAAAAATTAGCACTTCTTTATATGCATGACTATATTATAAATAATTATTGCATTTTAATTTTTATTCATATCTATTATACACAGAAGTAGTATGAATTATTAAAATGTTTTCTATATTGCCAATCGAAAATATATTAATGTTATAAAAATCTTAAACTACATCTTTTTTTACTGCTAAAAACATTGTTGTAATTGGAACAGCTTAAATATTTTTTATTGAATAAGACGCGATGGATTGTATTACATATTTTATAGATATTTTACTGTCTCTATGTAATATTATTAATTTATTTTTCAATTTTTTATAGTCGATTTTAACATTTTACAGTGAAAGGAAATTTTATAAATTAATCAAATAATACTGGTGTTAAACATTTATATACATTAAAAATCAGTTATTTATAATCTTACAAAAAAATAAAAACATTGTGTTTTTGCATTATTTTTTATCTTATAATTGACGTATTTTATGTTAATTATAACAATCTTTCGCATACTTGCGTATTTAACAATGTAATATAAATTTACAATAAATATTTGAGATTTTGGAAAAGCACGGTTGCTTATAAATAATTTATTATATAATAAAATTCAGTCTTATTTTATCAGATTGCGATTAAATCAGTGAAAGCTTGTGTATAGAATGTAATACATATGAAATAAAACAAGAAAATGTTTTCTAGCCTTTTATTATTTTACAAATATTGCCATTTTATAAATATATTCAATTAATCAATTAGTAAAATACATATATATGTAATGTATCTGTTATTACAAAAATATATTTAAATGGAATATTGCCTTCTGATTTCTATCATCCTGTTTAAAAAGTTGGTCACGATGACATTCAATGGACTCGGTGAATAAACCCTAAAAAAGTTAAAATAATATAGTTATTTATATGATACATAATGACTATAAGATTTATACATCTATCTATCTTTGTAGGGATTTTTTCACAATCATTATGAATTAAAGTTAATTGCTTAGCTATGACTTAAAATTTCACACGAACATTAATTTATTTATAATATGTTTTAAGAATTATTATTACAAAAAAACTTTAAAAATTATAATATAAAACATTATCTATTTATATTTTGTATTTGAGTTTAATAATGCTCACCTTTCTGCTTTATTTACTTCTGGTACCGACATAGATGATACTAAATCAGCAGGTGAGTCATCGATAGTTTTGATTTCAATGTTGGAAGGATCGCAGTTCTTGATCAATATCATAATTGTCTTCGATTGAGGAGCAGTGCCCACTTGATTTAAGTTCTATAAAGTCATAATTTAAACATGTAAAAAGTAATAAACATATTAAAACATAGTAATATAAAATCCTACTTACAATGAGGCAAAACGAAACAAAGATAATTAAGAAGTGCTTCATTTTCAAGTAATCCTCCTTGACTCGATTGCACTCCACGAAGCACAGACCAAAAGTGAACTAATTCCTATAAATTGCTCATTCTCGGCATTGTTGTTGCGGAAGTCAAACACTGAATTTGCAGAAATGTTTTCTCTAAACTTTGCGTCATATTTGATTCAGTGTTTGTTTATTTATAATTTGCTAAGTTTGTAGTTTTATATTAATAATGAGTCATTAAAACAGACGACAAACCAATATGTAAAATAATAATTATTAGTATTACAATATTAGGCGTGTCAAAATAACTTGATAATCTATATATTGCCATATTGAATAGAATAAAAAATGGATGTAAGTTTATCATAACATAAAAAGACAGAAAATAATTATTTGTAGGTAAATATGTCATATGGCATCCAAATTTTTGTCAACCTTTTGAAAGTCGCAAATAAGGCGAACAGCTCGTTGACATTTAAAAACTATTTCTATGTATATAGAATAACATTTAGAATTCGTTCTTTCATCAGATACGGAAAGTTTATTATAGGCTCAATATAGAAATAAATGTGAATTTACTATTGATTTTATTTTTATAACATGCTACTAAATATACTTGAACTTTAATATAAATTTAAATAGATATGCTGCTAGTAAAATTTAGCAATACTGCCTTTTTTGTTAAGGTATATTTAACGCGGCAGAGCTCAGTAGCAGCAATGTAGTCTGTGGAAATCCTTCATCCGTTTCTCTTTGTGCGAAAAGGGAAATTGCACCTGAAATTAGTCGCTAACTTTTGTCTGATCAAAGCAAAATATTTCTTAATAATAGCGCTCTATTTAAAGAAAGTTTCGAGATAATTAATCTTACAGTTATAGGTGTTTATAACACCTATAGCTGCTTTAAGGTCAATTATCTTAATTTAAATTTTCGATAAAGCATATTAAAAATTAAAATTGTGTTTATAATCACAAGTTAAAAACTATTGGAATAAAAAAAAATAGTAATTAACATTCCAAAGTATTTTTTAGTTTATAAATAAGTGCATTATTAACATAATTTTCTATATTTAAAAACATATACTAGCATTTAAAACCAGCGGTATAAGTCGATAAAGTGTTTATTAACTAGTACTGTGTATAGGTTGATCGGAATTTGTAATTATTATTTTATTAATTTATTTAACTAATATAGATAATTGCTTATACACTAAAAAAATAAGCAAATATAGCCCAGGTCGTATTTGTTTTCTTATACCTAACTATTCTCTATTTCTAGTGTTAAATCTATGAACATCCTTATTTGTTATTAAATACTATATTATATATTTTATATATCTTATTTTATTTATCTTATATATTACTTATATACAACTAAATTAAATAATCATAATAGTACAAATATTACGAAATTAAATAATATAAATCAGACCAGCTTTTTGTAGCTGACATTGAATAGATTTATTTTTCCGAACAGAATTTTTGCGGACACTGACTAATCCGGGCACTGATTTTTTGGACAGGATCTTTGAAGATACTGTTTATTTCAGACAAAAAATATTTTTAATATCATATTTAAAAAAATGAATGTAATCATTTGATTTGCTTCAGAGTTCAATGTAATTTATTATATTTTAAATCCAATGAATCAATATTTTGACTTCGTGAAAAACATTTTTCAGTTTTTCAAATTATCCGTTGTATGTATTTTGATTATTTTTCTAACATTTTTATTTAGTTGACGTCTATAAAAACGGACAATTAAATGTTAAATAAGATTGATTAAGAATTTTTGGCAGAGGGCTATATGAAAATGAATGACAAATTTCGGATGTGATCAACAAATAAATATTGCTGTATTTTTTTGTGCATTTTTTTCTTATTTGTGCATTGTAATTCATCGACAAAATATGCACATAAAGGCTGGAAAGTTTATCTGCATACAATTCATGCCCGTAATAATTCTGTCTGCAAAAATCTGAGAACCGCATTGAATCGCATTAAGGAGCCGGATGGCGATAGCCATTAGTGCAGACTAAAAAAATACGTGATAGTGATTCTCTAAGAGGTTTCAGAATCTAAAACAGTTCTGTATTTAGCCAGGATTTATCTGACTCAAAAATTATACGTAGATCAGTGAAAATTAATAAATATATTAGATATGGAAGCATTGTTCTATACTATAGAATAGCATTAAGTGTTTATGCAATATTACGCCAAATTTAAAAGAATAAGTTTTATTCATTCTTGACATTATTATAATAATTTCGATATCACAAATACAGTAGAATTCGAAAAAAATCTATAGCTCCTGCGTGATTTGGGTTCGGAACCATTAGTATAAGCCATGGTTTATACCATTGTTAGTAAATAGTAAAAGCCGCCCAATTTTATTCATAAAAATATAAATCGACAAAGTCCAATATCTCGTACGGTTTTTTATATGTAAAAATAATCCAAAATATTGAATAGACACGAAACCATTTACCTCCCCTTCATAAAGAGAAGAATATTCGCCACCCCTTTCACAGTTTTTTTTGTTATTAATCCGAATTTCCTCGTGGAAAAATATTCGATGGTGCCGGCTGTCAAAACGTGACGGTCATTTAAGCCAAACACGCTACAATCAAGATTGTTTCTCTCTTTTATTTTTTCCTCTCTATTTTCAATTTAGTCCTTTCCGCCGTTGTTCCTGCGAATTACGAACGAAAGGAGAGGAAGATCGCCAAATAGTTAGAAAGGGAGAGATAAAGAAAAGGAAAGATATCTTTACGCATCGATTTCCATTTAAAGTAATATTTTTTTGTGTTTTCCGTTTGATGTATAAATTTTCATGCCAAAACTTGTTTTTGGTTTTCAAGACAAATAAGAGGTCGAGGGTTTGAACCCAACGTTATCACAACACGGGGTTCAATTTGTATCGTGTCCGGGAGATCAAAATTAATGATTATTTTAATAGCTATTCCGATCGAACACATCAGATTCAAATTTCTTAGATATTCCTAATCTCACTGATTTATTATTTATTTATTGTAAAGTTAATGGGCGCTCGTCTAACCACTAGTCAATAGTAATTTATCTAAAAATTATTATATAAATTAATATTTTTAATCTATATTCACTGCCTCTTTGTCTTAAAATTTTCCTTCGGTGAGTTTTATTATTTGTTTTATAGCTCTAAAGTATGTTTAGTAGGAAGTTAATATTTTTTTTACATTTATATACATATAACAATTTAATAAAAAAACATTTTATTTTAATTAGTGAAATAGGTTTTTGAAGGCTTCTGACTGACATATTGGAAATGCATATCGTCGATAACGTGTCACTGGATGTCACTAGATATATTTTTAATTTCGCGTGAATACACTCGTACTTTAAATTTTGTCATTAAACAAATCAACGTGTCTGTCAATTTCAGCTAGAACATTATTAATATTGGAAGTTTAAAATACATGATCTAAAATTTAAGCAACATAACTATTTAGAATTATTTATCTCTTTATTTATGTATTTACCAATAGCAAGCTAAAGTCCATTTTTTCGTCCAGACTGAATTCTAAAAGAATGCAAACCTGGCACCTTGAACCCTCTTCGGTTTATATTTAATTAAATTTTGAGATCCCACTGTTTTTCAGAGTTGTGGAAATGCTTTTAGGTCATCCCTATTCATAAAAAGGGTGACTCAATCTCGCGTTGATAATTACAGGCCAGTAGCGTTGCAATATAATTTTCACCTGCAAAAGTTTTTATAATTATTTTTCACAAATACATTTTTAATCATTGTAGGTCTCTTTCAGTCAATCTTGATTTACTGTCACTAACCTCATGTTTTTTTCTAACTTTGTTTCGAGACTCTGGTTTACAAGTGGACGTTATAAATACAGACTTTAAAAAAGCGTTCGATAAATTTAATCACTATTTACTAACATTTTTTTAAGAGAGTTCGATAGATATTGGATATATTTTATTTTTATTGTTTGTAATCAAATTCGGCTTCGGTTCACTCGTTTTTCTTCTTCAATTTTCCTTTTCTTGCCAAACATGATAGCAATAAATAGGCTAAACAACGGGACTCGAATCTTGTTATCCGGATCCTGCAATAAAACAATTAAAACCCATTTTAATGTGCATATTCTGAAAACAAAAATGAGAAATTTTACAATTAGTCTTCATTGAATATTTATTTTATTTATTGCATAGTTCAAATTATGATTTGACTTTTTCGCGTATAAAATATAAAATCTATCAGAGGTACGCAGTGCTTTTGAAAAGGATGCAAAGTAGTCTCAGCTCTGACCCATCACTATTCGTACATAGCAAGACAGAAATCGGTTCTATAGATTTATTCCACCATGACAGGACTAAGGTTCTATTCGGTAGACACTTGAATAAGAGACCCGTATCGTTTATATTAGATTTGGATCTGATCAACACTGAATTTTTTAACTATAATTATTATTTATTTTATTTTTACTTATAGGCTATGTTGTGTCCCTAAGTGGAAAAATTGTAATAATTCGTATGTACGTGTAGTGATTTAAATTATTTTTTAAGTAATTTTAATTAATCTACTGAATGGAGTAAATATGAATTATTGAACCAAAACGAAACGGAACCATATTTTTTTAGGATTTATAATTTAACGAATTATTTAACATTGTTATTATGGGTGTTTCGCGAAGCAGGAAAACGTAGATCGGAGCTTCACTTTATTTATAATTTGACACTATTTTGCTTTGCTAAATTATATTACTTAACAGTAAGCGTCTATTTTGACTGCAAAGGCAAACCCTTTTGCGATTAAAACCTGAAAATAATTTAAGTTAGAAAGGTAAAGAGATGTATGATATTATATATCTCTTTGCCGATTTGTTAATTTAATTAAATGTTTAAAACAATACTGTACCCAGAATCGAAACAGATAACTAAATGGTGCGTCTCTTAAGATTTGTTTAGGTTACTTTTAATGGTCACTGTATTACGGCACCTGTTAATTTGTTTGCTATAATTCTTTATTGTTGAGTAGTAGAGTAACTATTCAGGTTTCGTTCGCGAAATATATATTTTAAGTGTGCACCATAATGTTTTTTAAATAATTATTAGTATAATTTTTTAAATAATTATTAGTATAATAATTCTTATGAAGTATTGTGGAAACATGTCATGATACTCAGATTTGTAATAAATAAATACATATATGGCTGGAATGTAACTTTTCTCAGATCATATACATATAATCTGAGAAAAGTTAAATATAAATACATATTTTAGAAATAATTATTCTTACATTTTAAATAAAATGTCCTAATAAAATATTAATTTTAGACTAAGAACTGTTAGCTAGTTATTGTTATGTTTAATTTAAAAACTTTAAGAGAATTCTCTCTAAATTTGTAAAGGCCCGAAAATTTTCAACAACGATTTATTTTTGCTAACCCATACGATTTTACAAAGTTATTTCTAAAAAAAATAACCTTTTTACGTTTGTATTAATCACTGTTAGTAGTATTAGCTAAAAGTATAATATTGCATTTTTTACGTAGGAAGGTTTTAAGAATTTAGTTTACACGACAAGGATTGATTTTTTAATCCTGAAGTTTGACATGCGATCGCAGCTGAAAGACCATTAACTTGAGATTTTAACTTTCGTCCCTGCTCTTTTACCAGTGCTTTCAAATGCGATTTTTTGTCAAGATTAGTTTTTTAATATCTTACGTTAAGTCTCTTTTAAAAGGCTCTGATGTACGGCTCATACTATGAGTAGTTTCAGCGCTACAATCATATTTGTTTCAGGTTTTAAACTTTAAGCCGAGCATTTTTCATTTTTTTATTTAATTAAATATTATATTAGGTAATCTCGAAATGAATATTATTTTATATTAAAAAAATACTTTAAAATATATATTTATTTATTAATTTACTTTTATATATACAACCTCTCTCTACCCTCGGGGAATTTTTCAATTCTATTAGCATTAAATATTGTAAGTTTTGAATTAAAATATACCAATAAGCTGTATCTTAATTTTTTGATTAGAAAGTATTGCATCATTGAAATAAATAGTAGTCGGAAGGAGCAAGGTCTGTAGAATGAGGTGGATGTGATAAAATCTTCCAGCCAATTTCCTTGATTTAAACGAGGCAATTTTATCGTGTTGTAATGCTGTTAACTACAGGCCTTTTTTAACTTCCGCGTGCAAATGATCGGACTAATCACAAATTTTGGCCTGATTCAAGAGTTTCGTAATGCACAGTCTTTTTAACAAATCCACCATACATACAAAATATTTTTTTTATAATAAGCCTAGGTTTCGAAATAGATTTTGCTACTTGTTTTTGGATAACCACTGTCTTCTATGACTATTGTGTTCTTTATAATCCATTTCTTACTTCCGGTTATTATATGATCGAAAAAGGTGACTCAGTTTCAAGATTCAGATGCTCTTGAGATATGCCGATTTGTTTTCTTTGCTTAATTCGTGTGAAAAAAGTTGTATTTTCTGATTTGATTGAAGTTTTAATTTATGTAATAATACTAATTGTATGAAATAAATTAAGACCTAATAAATAGGTTTTAATGTATTTCATTCAATACAGACATTTTTTAATTTAGAAATTGTAAAATAATCTAGTGCATGACATAGTGTGAACGATCAGTAAAAAGCTACGCATTTTAAAGAGCGATTATATATGATATTTTCTAGTAAAATTTAGATTTTTTGTCGACAGTAGAACTTATTAACTAATGCTTATTTATTTAGCTTATTTTATTTTCAGCGCATTAAATCAAGGGTGGATAATTTAAGTGCGAGATAAAGCTCATTGTATTTACTCATTGGGCAATTATATTAACGCTGCATTACCCCAGTATCTGAAAAGCCATCGCAGTTTCACTGAAACCGGCAATGGCTAGGTAATTAATTAATTAATTAATTGAATTCAGTCTTATCCTATCTGACTGCGATCGGATGAATGGCATACTTACGGTAATTTGTGTTTTTAACACCTCGCCCATATTTTTCATTATCTTTATGATCTCATTAAATTTAAGAATAAATGATTTCAAAAAAGTGAGCAAAAAATATAGGACACAGAAGCACATAAACTTGTATATATTTTTTGATCTCTTTGTCTTACATAATTTATCTCAAAAAATCATTTATCGTTATAGCAAATTTGTATTGACTTGATTCTATTTTTTTTAGTTTACTTATATACAAACATATAAATGATTTATAACTCATATAATATACCGTGATATGTACCGGTATTCGCGAGGGACCACCAATTTGTCGGTAATACGTTTTATGTACTTTTTTTACGTCAGTCGTAAACATAGTAACCGCACAACGTTTTGTACCGAGTACCTATAACGATTTTGTTGAAATTTATGTTTGATTTTAAAAGAAAAAGATAATATAAAATATATGATGTATGTATGTATGCTACTATGTACATATGTGTGCCATTCACGCAGAAATAAAGAATAAAAATTATGTAGTAGAAACACATTTAAACCCTCAAGTATTGAGCAACTATGTTTTAAATTAACTTCAAAGTAAAAATTCTTCCAAAAGTAAAAAAAAATCTGCATGCTTTTTTATACGCATTCAACTTATTTCTCAACGTTAGAAAAATTGTGAATAATTCATTTTATAATGAAGACTAAGCATGTCCGCCATTTATATAAGATCAGTCATTCATTTATCATTAAACTAAAATCGTAAAAAAATCCTTTCTCTAGATAGCCTCTACAATTTGCTCTTCAATATCAATATATATTCTCTGAATAGTGTCGTTAGAATACGATACATTCTTTATTTTTTGAGCGGCTTAGGAACCAAAAACTTTCTTAGCGATATCTATGATGCAAGGCTTTATTAAATTCTCACTTTTTAGGCAACTAAAAAAGGCTTGAAACAGCGACTTATCACTAGTCATAATTTTTTTCTTTGACATTTCTAAATTTTCAAACTGTCGTTTAATATTTAAAAATAATCCAGTTGCTTATCTGCGAGATCACTGTGATTTTAATTTAAATGAAGAACTAGTTTAGTACGTTTTATAGCGTCATTTAACAAAGTTTTGAACGCAAGGTACTTTTTAATCATATGAATAAATTTTTATAGCAGCAACTACTGCCGTTACATTCATTTAAAGTAATAGGTCCGATAGCCTGATCCGTTGAGATAGTCAGTGTCAAGTTTGAACAAGCTGTCACTTGTATTTCGGTCACCAGAGCCAGAAGAGTGAGGTCGTGTTTACCGTGTCTGTTGCGCAACATGGATTTCGAACAACGCATTAACATAGTTAAAGTTTTATTTTAAGTTGCATAAAAGTGCCAAAGAAGCTCATGAAATGTCAAAATCAGTGTATGGCGATAATTTGGTGACTCTAAAGACTGTTTACAAGTGGTATGAGCGATTTAAAAGAGGAAATGTAGGGATGTCTTTTGACCTCCTAAACAGACAAAAACGTGCAAAAAGGTTTAAAAACGATTAGTTCAAACAGGCAATTAATTATTCAAGAGCTAATCGAAGAACTGAATATCTCGTGGTGAATATCTGAATGAAAATGCATGGTTCCCAATGGAAAACGAGTGGCTATCTTCGTGCTAAGAAGGCGCGTCTGTCAAAGTCGAACCCCAACTTCATGATAATTGTTTTTTTCAATAGTGAGGGCATAGTGCGATCAAATTTTGTTCCATTGTAAGCTCCAAATATTACAAGGACATACTGAAACGTTTTCGGAACAATGCTCAGAGAAAGAGACCATAAAATGGACCAATGGCTTCATTCTTCATCGCGAAGCTTGGCCGAAAAAAAGTTCCTTTCTGTACACATTCACTTTACTTTCTGGATTTAACACCATTCGACTTCTGGTTCTATACAAAAATAAAAAACGTGCTAAAAGGAAAACGTTTTGCCACCATTCCCGACATTGAGAGGGCCACGACGAATTAACTGAAGGCCCTTCTGAAAGAAACCTTCCAAAAATGCTTCCAATCATGTAATCAACGTTGGGATAAGTGCATCGCAAGCTAAAGAGATTAATTCAATTTTTTTTAAGCTTATTACGTTGTTCGAAATATAATTATTCACTCTACTTTTTCATCACACCTCGTATTGTCTAGAAATGCTTTTTTTTTTTGTATCGACGCATTTCGCTTTATTTGTTTTTTCTAAATTTACTCAGCTACTTGCAGTACACAGATTTAGAAAATTTACTTTAAATTTTAACATAACATTTTTAAATTGAGTTATTTGCGGACCATCAAAAAATTTCTACGGATCACTGGTTCAGAAGCACTAAATTATAATAAATCATATCTAGCATTCTCAATAAAATTTATGTATAGGCTCATTATAATAAATATACTACTATAATATCAAGGTAATTTAAACTTTTAATAGAGGTGGAACTAGAAACGCCACCTCTTTAATGAAATAAGATATTTGATAATGTTCTATATTTATAGAATGTTATATAATATTGTAGATAGCGTATCAGACTCAGTGTATCGTTCGAGAAAACACGCGCATTATATTTATAAATTATATGTATATTTAGGATTGTACTCGTTGAAAACTTAACGGAAAGCTGACATAAACGATAATAAATTATGTAAAAGTAATACAGCTTAATAGCTGACCTGACTTAACCGACAATGCAGTACTTATTCGCTATATAAATAGCTTAGTACCTTTTACATTATTTTATTATATGTTTACTAATGTATTTAGTTTTTTTAAAACACGTTTCTATGATTGTGCTAAATATTATTAATTTTACACATATTCAATGTGTAAAATTGTCGATTTAAGCAACTTAAAATAAGTACATAATTTTAGATTTAAATCTATGGCATAATAAATTTATGTATGTATAATATTTACATCTATATTTACTATTAAAAATTAATTAAATAGAAAAATAACTTTTCACCATTTATATATATACAAGCTTTTTTAGACTCTCTTTTGTATAGTACTGTATCTACTAATTTATCGTTCTTTATATTTATGCATATGTCGATTAAATATCACAATAAAATTCTTAGATGAATACAAAAATTGTTAAAAATAAATATATAAATAACTATAACTTATTGGGAAATACAAACAAGTCATTAATTAGTATATTTAAAAACAATATATACTCATTAATATAATTATCTCAGCTTTGACTGTACGAGTTATTCACAGTCGAAAGTTAGTGCTTATGTATGATTTTTAATACAAATGAATAAATTATACGAATGGCATCTGTCGGTATAAACTATAATTTTTTTTAATAATAATTTATAAAAATCATTATGTTATTTATATTAATCGTTTATATAGTAACACAAATAATTCATAGATGTCTATTTTATTAAAGTGATATATTTATGTATATAGTAAAGTCTCTTTTTATGCATATCTTTTTTAGAACATTTGATCTCTCTTCCAGATGATCCCTTATACATTGATTCCCACAGAAAATAATCTCCCATTGTTTCTTCAAGTATTTAAATATTCGAATTATATTTAAATAAAGTGGGAGCAAATTTATAAAAATATTACAAATACTATGTTTTCATATTTACAAATGTTGTTTAGCTAAATAATGCATTTTTGACACCGCGTAAAATACCAGCTAGTGTTCCACAGGGAAGTATACTTGTTCCGTTTCTTTATTTTGTAAACACTAATGATATTGCTATTTTAAATATTAAATTATCAATGTACGCTAATTCATGGTCTTAAACCCATTGCAGTAAAACCTAACTTAAAACTTAAACTGTAACAAAAATCCCTTGAAAACTTGAAAGTATTTATGAAATGGAGAATTAAAATTTATTTTAATTCTCCATTTCATAGCAAAAACAACATTTTGAACTAAATCGTATATCGTGCTGACCAATGTTGTCTAGCGAAAATAATTATATTAAAGATATGGTATAAAAATGAATACTTCAATTATTAAAAAACAACTAAATAATTTTTCAGTCCTTATTATTTTTTATGCGATTCAATATATATTTTAATTAGATGCTTTAGTTAGTTTTAGCGATTTTGGAAAACTATGAAACGCATCTACCGCATAAAAAAAGTATTTTATTCTTTTTAACATGATAAATATTATTAAATATCTATTAAGCTTAATTAACTGTTAATACGTGTATTTATCTTTACAAAATAAATAAATAATATCAGCTGTAAATAAATATATTTTTAGTAAAAACTATTAGTCTCAATTACCATCTATGTTAAAAGTCATTACACAAAAATATATCTAAGATCAATTAAACTGTATTCATTCATCTAATGCAGTGATTCCCAAAATCTTTTGATACTTAAAACTTTCCCACGGACTCTGGGTGAAAAACTACATAAATGCATAATAGAAAAATTACAAATTTAACTTTGATATCTGGAATGGTAAATGGTGACGTAAAAATAAAATATAAATAAAACATTTTATTAAAGAAGTACTTATTAAAATTAAAACTTTGTTTTAAAATACAAAAAAAAAATTTAATGACTTGGATGAACCTGATGGGATGTTATAAGTGTATTTATGTCCGGCTCAATGTTTGTGAGTAGCAACCACGAGTACTAATTTCTAGTCGGTTTCTTTTTTTTTGTGATGAGGCTCATAAGGGCACTGAATCAGCGTTCGACCAAATAGGAAAACGGAAAAGCAATCAGCAGCTTCTGTACAATAACCCATATTGCTGGATATAAAATTGTGACCTGTTTTTATAACCAGAACGTTGTCGTATCATTGTTTAAGTATTGGTTTCAACTCCGAATTTGTGGATAATTCAACAAGTTGCTCGTGTATTAGTATGTAATCATCTGTATTTGTACTCTGAGTTTGACTACTTGTAAAAGGGTTTAATACCTAGTCGGGAATATCCAAGTGAAGAATGTCTTCAAATCTTTGGTTAAGGTCCGAATGAAGCGCCGTTAATTATTGACAATAAGCAAACAAATCTTCATCTCTATTTTGCAATTTTGAAAGATTAGAAACTGAGAGTATTCTCCTCTTCCCTAGTTTTGTTTGTACAGAAAAAGTTTTGCAACAAACGCAGATATTACACTTTTAGTTTTGATTAAATTTAATGTGTCACCTTGTAGTTTCAAATTAGTCTCGTTAAAACTGGTAAATAAATCAGTCATATAAGCGATGTCATTTTTTGAGATATTTAAGTTGTGACGCAAATCATTGTCTTTACTATCCAGGAATTACAACACTAAATCAAAGAGCGAATAGAAGCGATCCAAACATGTACTTTTAGATAACCAACGTACTTCTGTGTTAAGTAGTAAACGATTATAATCATAAGTCATCATCATTTTTCAAACAAAGTTGAGCTAATAATCTCTCATTTAAGGCATTCCTTTTGATTTTATTAACTGCTCTAATGACATAATGTGATTCATGCAAACGTTCACTAAGGTTTTTTGCGACTAAATGATGTCGATGAATGACACAATGTACCGATAATACATTTGGTATAGCTTGTTTTAAGTATGCCAGAAAGCCTCGGTGTCGTCTTACCATTGCTGGAGCACCGTCAGTAGCAACGGAGATGATATTAGTCAAGGGTATAGCTTTTACATCGAAAAATCTTTTTAATTCTGTAAATAACGTTTCACCTTTCGTATCAGTTTCTAAACATTTAGCAAATAACAATTCTTGTGAATTTTTTTATTCGTTGTTATTTATTTTAACTTCCATATTAATAAAAATGGGTCACAATTTTTTTTATTTTATTTAAACCTTGCGCGGACCCCCTGAATGTCCCTAGGGACCACTTTGGGAACCACTGATCTAATGCATCAATCTCTATTTCATCTTATTATAATATGTACAATTGTATTATATTAAACACAACCTTTGGCATAGGCATGACGTAGATATTATTCATTGTTACGTTTACTTTTCATTCTTGATTAATGATCTCGTCACAGAGAAATTATCACTTACAAACACACACACAATATGATAAAATTATTATGATTAACGAGTGCGTTCATTGTATACAATGCCTCGTCATATACAAAAATAAATATAAAAACAAACTAAATTATATTCAGTGTCTCAAATTAAATACTTAACATTAAAATATTATTTGATAATTCTAATATAATGACGCCGACGGTTCATATTTAATTAAAAGCGAAAATAAAATTTTTATTATCAATATTATAATTTTACAGCATGAAAGTCCAACTGTTGTAAGTGCCTTTCTCTCAAATAAAAATAAACTTTTTATATCCCCCTCTCCCAATCGATACTACGTGACTCACCCCTAAAGCTTAGTAGGCTACCCATTCATGGTAAGCTTTAGCTATCTATAGTATACGCACTATGACACGTACGTTTTTTCTTTTCCTTCCTGTAACGCACAATGAATGATTTATAAGTTTAAATATATTTTAGAGTTAATTAAAAATCATTATTTGTATTATTATATTTAAAATATTAGTGAATCCATTTAATTGCAATGCTTCTTTGACTTTTAAAAATTCCTTAAATTTATGTTCATTACCTGAAAGTTTTTCTGCTCATTGGTGTAGGGATACTGATATAGAATTTAGTTGAGAAGGAACATCTTTTAGGTAGTATTTTTTACTATATTTATTTTACAAAAATTCGTTAAAGATAGCACTGTGCGTTGGTGTAGTTAATGCGTCGGAACGGAGAGAGGAGCGCCATTCGTTATGTCATTAATTAGATTATTGTTATAATTCTTGGCAAAATTGCGTGTCTCGTCGGGACTTTGGGATTCGGTCCGAAATCGAGCATAGAAGAAGAGGTTTATCTCTGACGATAAAACGAATGACCGGATTTATGGCTGACAACTGAAACTCGTAATATTATTTAGAACTCTTCTGACCGTTAAATCGAAGCTATAAATATATTACACATACATGCGAAAGCTCACGTATTTATTTAACATTTATGTCATCAATAGTGATGAATGGACATCGATTGACAACCTTTTAGGAAGCATAGTTTGTCACTTATGCTTATATAAAAAATAGGTTATTCAAGTATCGTTTTGGTAATCAGAAGCTAAAGAGGTAATTTGTTATGGCATCGTAAATTGCTGATTTTTATGAGTATATTTAAAAAATAAATATGTATATATTTTTAAGAAATTTTAGTGTACGCATGTCCTTAAAAATAATCGAATATTTAAATTTTTATTCACTGATTTTATCTCATATTTGTTTCGTGAGACCGGAACATTAAACTTGACACATTATTTTATGTATATTTTTAGCTTCGAAGATATTCAAACAATACAAAAGGCTAGTTAGAATGTAAATTTTCGACCCTTTAGTCGCAGCAATGTTAAATTTAGTGCAAGGTTCATTTAGTAATGCGTGTCTTTATTAATGATGCAATTTATCCACAATTAATTTTTGCTTATATCAATGTTATTATAAACACTGATGAATTCGTCCAAGAAATTTAGAAAATATTAGAGTATTCATTTATAAAATAATTAAAAAAGAGAGCAGTTGTGAGATGTTGAAATTATTATAATAAACTCGTTCCATATATGCAAATAGAGAAACTACTACCAAAATGTATCTACAACTAGTTTCTGTTTATTACAGTGGCATAAACAGCTAAAATAGAAACTTGAAAAAAATGATGTACAAAGTTGCTTATTATGTAAAAACAACTATAATATAAGTATATTTCGTTGGAATAAAAAACTAATCACAGTCACATAATACATATTTTACACATTGATATGCGTGTACCGATTTCACAATGTCATTAAGTATTACCATTAAAATTATAAAGCATTAAATTGAATGCAATATTAGCAGTGAATTATTAATTCGCGTTGAGGTTAAAGAGGGAATAAATGATAGCTTATAATTATAAATGATATGTTGAATTATAAAATAATGCATTGCATGCATCGTAATATTTCCTTTGTGAAAATGCAATAAATTAATAGCTATCACTTATCATGTTAAATGAATATTTAATAGTATCATGCAGGGTTGTTAAAACATATCATACTTAAAATAATTATATTTTACAAGAAAACATTTATAATACAATATTAAAATACATATGTTGGAATAGTAGCTTCGTTAGGCAAAGTAAAATAAAAATTGCTCTAGAGGATAACAAATTTTAACTTAGGTTTTCACACATTATTAAAAAAAAATATGGCACATGAAAACGCATGAGCGCCTCCAGCTCTAATCATCACGATGATATGTTTAAATGGGGGTTGGAAAAGGTCTTTGATTGATGGTAAAAGTATGTTTTTAATACGTGATACATTAACGAAATATATTATGAAGGATTTTATATTTTTTGGTAAAAGCTTTTATAATTAAAAAATGCTTTCGGAAATTATAGATTTTTTTTCTCATTAAAACGATTTGCAAATAAATATAAACGTATCAATTAAAACTTTGATTAAAAGATACTGTACTAATTGTATTTATTGCCAAGGAAAACGAACTACAAGCTTTAATAAGAACTCTATCAAATGAAACAATAAAAATGAAAGAAAAGTTTCTACAGACAATTTTTAAGTTCAGTTGCGCAACGATGATATATATCAAAAGTCTTATATAGACTGCTTCAGCTATAAGGTAATTTAAAAATTAATGTCGTTTTGATGCACATCTGAACTTGAAAACAATGGCTGAATTTTTACCAATTTATACGAAATTGCATATTATATTAACTTATTTGTAAAAATTAGACACTACGGCCACTAAAACATTTGCTGTTATAGGTGATTCATTAGATATATACAAATGTTTGGTTGAATATTTCAAATAAGAATAATTCTGGATGAGTGAGACTAGCAAAGTTGAACGATGATGTCCTGGTTGTAGAAATGGAAGTAAATTCTACTCAAACTATCTATCAGCTTACCGAGAATCTAAGCCAGTCCAATTCAACAGTGCATTGACACAGTGAAGAAAAAAAAATCTTTGTTAAAAATGAAACACCGTGGGAGACCACTTAAGGGATTAAATACAAGCCACAAATAATTAAGGGTTAAATATTTATCGCTTTAAGAATAAATAAATAATAAACTAAGCTTACCAGCTAACGGTTATTTATTTCAAAGAAATTCGCCAACCTTCTATAATTTGTCATTTTAACGAAAAAAGGCGTATCACAAAATCTATCACGGAAGAGCCATTAATATAAATATAATATTTGTATATATATATATATCTTATCGTCTTTGCTTTCAAACTAGGTCGGTTTAATTGTAACGTAGTCCTTATATATTTTATTCAAGGAAATATTGAATAAGAGACATGTTAAATATGATCTAAGTTCGTGCCGGCTTCTTAATCCTTCCAAGATATCAGTTTGAACACGTATTATGCCTCGAATATTTTTATAAGTTACGAAGGGATGTTTAAGAATCGTATTTCGTCATAGATTTAAGGTATATGTTGACTAAAAGTATATGAGTATATTACAATGAAAAATTTACATTGATACTATCCTATATTTAAACAATCTAAAGAATAGCTCATATGTTTTTTTAAGAACATTGCAGACAATGCCGACCATCCATTCTTCAAGAATATTATTTTCTTTACCAACAATGCATATACGTTTGTGGGTGTTATATATTAATGTAATACTGTCTTACATATGAATTAAACTAAAATATTGTCTAAATGCTTAACTTTTCATTTTATATAGATTTTTGAGTTGGTAGATTGTTTTCTTCATCGCTGGTGTTATAATTTGTTATCGGATCTGTTAGGGAAATTAATTATAATATTTACTCTTTTATCTAAAATTGTATGGTATTTTCTGCTTATTTTATTTTCAATGTTGATTCGAGAAGCGTCCCCTAGTATGCGAACGGTGAAAGTGGGTAGTACGCTTGAGGGGTGGTGAATGAAAATCTATTTTGTTTTCGAAAGTCCCGGCGCCGTGGCGCCGGATCTGTCTAGCTTTAAGGTAAAGAGGTAGGGGTGGAATATAGAAGAGGGGTAAAGAAATTTCTCAGGGATCAGACCGAAACTAGCTCTTGTACGATTGAGTCGAATGATAATATTGACTTGTTAGCCGAAAACCGAGATAACCTCCGAGTGAGGAGAAAGAAAAATATGGAAAATAAAATAATAATGTAATAAAATACAAGTACTGAAAGACTCCCCGTAATAAGATAAGAAGAAAAAAATATGTAGTGGTCAAGTTACTCCTAGCTAGAATATCTATTTTAAAAATGTTTTTCTATTTTCCATGAAAGTAACGAACATGAGTTTTTGTTTTTCAGATCTATGTTCATTTTTTATAAACCATACTGCAATGTTGAGTTGTTTTTACACAATCACAACAAAATAAATCGTTATATGGTCGTCATATTATATCCTAAAGTAAAAGTTCTAAATAAGACATAAAAGCTTATTGATTTTCCATTCAAATCAAATATGTTTTTTTCTACACAGGATATATTATTTTTAGATATTGTCGACTTCTTTAGAATTTTAATGCTGTTGTTTGTTTTTAACCTATATTTAATAATAAATACTCAGATGTATTACAAATCATAAAATGACTTCCATACATGAAAAAGGAAACAAGACAATGATAGAGAATTATAGAGCTGTGTCGATTCAGCAGTAGTCAACTAATTTTTATATGTTTACTGCTTGATTTTTATGTATCAAATTCAAAAGTAAAATTTAAGTTGATATTGGCTAGAAAAATATCATTAAGCATATAAAAATGTCGTTTCATTACATATTTAAGAGCAAAAACACTTAAATGGTATTATAATAAGATAATATGGTACATTGCTCACATGTATTAATCGGTTAGGGTGTCCAATTGTAACAATACTACAGATATCATCAGCATATAAAAAACATATGCAATGAAGCCTCAAAGATGTTGAGATTTGTTTTGTTATACGCACATAGATTAAGTATCATCCCCTAGTGCGTAGTACCTCAAGTATGCTTATCAAGTCTTGTTGCCAAATAATGCAACTGACTTACTTTTATTAGGTTTTTCAGATAATATAAATATTAATAATTTGTATTTTATAGAAAAATCCAATTAAATATACTGATATATGAATACCTAGAGTCGCATAAACGAGTGAACTTAAAAAACACTATGCGTTGTTAGGAAATATGCATAATCCGGAGATTTCGAAAGAACTATGTTTGAAATATAATAATTTATCTTTATGAATATTATATCAAATCTTTTATATTTATGATTTAAAAAAACCGTAATACACAAATAAATGTATACGTATAACCTATAATAATATTTTATTATTATAAATATTTTTTCTTAATTTTTTTGTCACTCAAATCACTTGTTGAAATTGGCAAAATATTTTAACTTTGAAGAAGTTTAAAATTACTAAAAATATAGTATTCTCTAAAAATATGTTTTACATTTTTGTAAGCATATATTTTGATTGTGTGTAAAGTAGTGGCTTTAACTTTTTATACTATTATTTGTAATATGATGCATTATAATATATATATTAGATTTTAAATATCGTGTAATAATTTTTATTGTCATTAGTTTTATTGGTAAAATTTATTTTGCTTCATTACTAAGAAACAGTATGACTCATACATATAAATATAAAGCATTATAAATGTTTCAAGTGATTTTACACAATATATTAAGACGCGCACATAAATTAATATGTAGCAACGCTTTCAAAAATGACCTATGACTGCTTAATCTGTTTTTATATATTTTTATTTATTACATACCACGTTTATATTACCACAGCGATTATATAGATAGTAAAAATGTTGCATTAACAATTTAAGAACAGCCTGATGATAAATAACCGTCTGGCCAATCCATTAGGTCAATTCCAAACTTTCTTTCTCTAATCTGGATAATTATTTCTTGCGCAACGCGTTTCGACTAGTTTAACTTTAATGCTGAATTATTATCTAATTTTTATTACGATGACGTCAAGATTATAACCACTAAGAGCGGGACAATGATCTGTGATTGTAACATCGTAAATATAAATTAAATTTATCGCTACACAAAGAAACTCCATTGTGTAAGATATGGGAAAAAATATCAAAATTCATTTCTGTTGCCAAACTGGCTCATTAAACTTTTTGCGATTTACTCAATTTTTGGCAACAAAGAACAGCAATTTACTTATATTTTTATTATTTCATGTTATAAATATACATTGGTACAAAAGTTTTAAAATAATAAAACAATAGTTTAATGCGATAGTGTCAAACTCATACACGAATATGGGTCGCTAAATTTATTTTAAGTCTGCGGGCCCGTAGACAAAGAACCGCAAAAATTAACGCGAGCAAAAATATATTTTACTATTATATAAAATAGAAATTTCTAAGTTCTACAAATTAAATTTACAAAAATTATGAAAAATCATTACAGTTAAATTTGCATAAAATCGGAGAAATGTGTAAAAAAATATTATTTTTTGCTCCAAGCTTTTGCCAAAAAATATTCTAATATTATTAGGGTGTCATTTTTGAGATATTATTTTCTTCATTGTATGTCTTATTTTTTACGCTCGCTGAAGATTTCTCGATATTTCGCCAAAGATGTCCTTTAGCATCATCATGATATTTATTTATCGTACACTTTAATAATTTGGGCTTTTAATTAAATTGCCAACTTATCTCCTATCTGTATACTATTATTCAGTAATACAAATTTTATAATCATTTGATATTGTATATACGTAGATACTTTATATAAAAATAAACGCTAAACTTTTTAGCAACTGAAACGTCATAAAATTCATCAAGTATCTACCTAGCAGTTTTAAGAGTCTCTAAGTGGTGATAGTTGAGTGTACAGTTTTACGAGCTACGCGCTCGGTCCTTAAAAATGTTTTATTTTTAATTTTTACCTGTAAAATTGACAATGAGAAAAATTTCCACCTGATCTTGAAGTCTGGTGCTACGAGCTACCCTTCACATATAATTGCTGGCACTTTCATGTCGTTTCATAAATATAATTGTAGCTAACTAGGAGTAAAAAATAATTGACATCAATTTTAACGTGAGTAGGTAGAATGTACGACGAAAGAGTCGTATATCACAGTCCAGGTTGATGTATTATGGTTTATACCGACTTTTAAAAAGCATTCGTCAAAAATGTCATGAGCTACTTTTTCAGTGTTAAGCAACTTTGGGTTCACGAACGAAATTGATATTTTTTTATGAGCTATGACATAAATATAATTTCGCCCTTCTGGAGTACCACAGGATCCAACCTAGGTCCTCTACTCTTTTTGCATTCGCACAAATTAGGTTTCACTATCTTTAGAAAAAGGTGGTTTAAGTGTCAAGTTGTCACATTTTTACACATCAGAGGTGTTTTAAGCAGAAATATATATACATACGTCGATGACATAATTAAAAACGCTCTTTTTTTAAGTATCATCCAACGAGCCAAACACAACGATATTTTCGGCGATGGCTTTGAGGAGCTGGAAAAAAATATGGTGTTATATGTTGTAAGTTATTTTTTTATATGATTAATTGTACAAGTATTGTTTATTTTTTGGCCATCATAATGCAATAGAAAAAATATTAATTCGCGATGGTTAGATTTTTAATTAATTTGTAGAAAAAATATATAATACTGCATTGTAATTACAGCGCAATATTGCGACGTTTATCAACCAGTGTACTTCAAACAATATGTGCCAAAAGATCGTATGCATTCGAATGAGAGCAGTGTTTACTTTACCAGCGTTTATTAAATTTTTTTGCTATAATACAAATACATAAAAAAATGTTTTTAATAACAGGCATCTTATCAGCAAAATATTTTTAAAAAATAGGCTCGATATTTTATGTTGCAGGAAAAACTCGAAATTTATCTCGCGTCTCTCTTTTATATTGTCAATTATGTAGTCAAATATTTAATGCGATTTTTAAGTAATATCAGTTTTTTTATTAAATGTCTACATATTAAAAACGCCAGTTAATAAAAGTTAACTATGCATTGCATATTAATAAACATATTTATTATCGCTATTAGACTGTTATTTATGTGAAAAAATTGTATTTGCTTTTAATCTAAGCGTCAAAATTATTTAGAAACAATACCAGATTTGTCCAATGCGTCATATTAGCCGTTACACGAAACTAAATTAAACAATTAAATATTTATAGAAAATAAAAATGAACCATTATTGTACATACCTAAAATAGACGTGCATCATCCCACGTATTTTTTTCTAGCTCATAACATTATTGATTTTGGCAAACTTGTTGAGAAGATGGATAACGCATGGAAGAGGGGCGTTCTAAAACGTTGATGTCTTGGTCATAGCGGATAAGAATAAGGGATGTGATCGCGACTCTCTAGAGAATTTTAAAACTCGCATTTGAAAATCATCAAGCAGCTTTAAAAAGTGCTTCATTAAATAGATGCAATACATTGTATCACAATTTTCAGGGTTAGAATGACCCTAATAAATATACATTCAAATAATAATGTAACACAACATATAAATTATTTATTAATGTTACTAAAGAGCTTTACAAAAATATTGATTAAAGAAAAAAGCTACTGTGTTTAAATAAGCATTTAAAAATTTTGACAAGTATTATAGAAATAGAAAAAACATTGCTCGTTTTAAGAAAATTGCGCACATAATTAAACGCAATTTTGTCATTATGCAACAGTCATACTTTTTATATTAATAAACCAGAAATAACTGTGTTTTGAAAAAATACATATTTATTATAATATAAAATCTTAATCAAAGCAAATTGAATATTGATACCTTGACTTACAAATATCATAAGTAAATATAATTTATTAGGTTATTTTATCAAATCTTTGATTTAATTCAGTAAAAACAGTATATAATGTAAGGTATAAAAAAAAGTTTTTTTTCACAGATTTATATTTAGTATAGTATAATAGAACGTCGATTTTGTCGCAATTTAGATTTCACGCTTGGAAACTTTTTGTTATTCCAAATTGGATTATACCCACTTTAAAGTTTATTTTAAACGAGCTTTCCAATCTTAACTTTTAAAGACAAAAATACGTATTACGTAATAATCAATCGTCGCGTCTTGGGTATACAATAAATTATCAATGTTTTTATTAGATTTATGATGAAACATTTAATGAGAAAATCTCATTACTTTAATTATAAAAACGCGATATTAAAATATTATTGGCAGCCGCAAGCAATTTACTGATTACATCACATATGAATCAATCAAACTAGTTTGATTCAATCTACATAAACATGTAATATTTTTATGCAAAAAATATAAATTGCGATCATTTTATACATTTTATTTTTGTGTTTAGTTCTCTGTTCCCAAGTAGTTTTTCTAAGCCATATAAACATTGCTTTCTAGTGGATGCTTCTTTACTTTTTCTATTATCCTCGGATAATCGAGTCTCCGATGCTCACGGATTCGGATCCACCTCTTGATCTTGACACTTTTATATACTTTGCTTTACCGGTGTTTATATTTAAACCAAATTCAGTGGTCGGCTTATAGATAGCTTATAAAAAGAAAAATCTCCCTTTCGGTTTATGCGATTGTGTCCATATCGGTAATATTGTATTTTGTCACCAACATTTCTTTGAAAGAATTTGGATATATAGTATAAGCAATATAAGGGATGTTAAAAATCAAATAAATAATAAGATTCCTAATTTATTTATATTTTTAGCATAGATTTAAAATATTGAAATAAAAAAGCAAACTATACTACAAAGAAGCGTTTCATAAAAATAATACTGACGAATATATTTTGTGGGAAAAATAAAGTTTTTTCTGCAATGCATCATTTAATACATTTAATAAACAAGGCTTTGAAAGTTTTATCGCATGATTTGCATTATAAATATTATTTGATCAAAAATAAATCTGCTCAGTTTTTTAGCCATATTCTTAAGAAATTACCGTTTTTTTCGATATTTTATTACAGTAGTTAATACTATTATTTTAAATTATTACTTTAAATGCTGGTAAAATTATTTTTTTACTGACGGGATGAATATTTTTTTAACTCAAATGGTATCAAAGAACTATATATGTATATAATATTAAAAATAATTAACGAACTGGAAAGACAAGAAAGGTATTTTATAATGGATTATTATAGATTGACAATTACAGGCCAATAGCTTTGATCTCATCACCTGCAAAATTATTTGAAATTGTTTTGCATAAATACATTTTTAATCATTGCAGGTGTATGCTTCCCGACCAACAACATGGTTTCCGTAAATCTCGATCCACTGTCACTAATCTAATGGTTTTGTCTAACTATGTTTCAAAATCATTGGACTCTGGTGTACAAGTGGACGTCATATACACAGACTTTGAAAAAGCATTTGATAAAGTTAACCATGCTTTACTTGTAAAAAAGTTATCTAATTTTGGGTTTTCTGAAGATCTCATAAATCTATTCTCAAATTACTTGACCAATAGATATCAATTCGTCAAGTATAATAACTCTTTTTCAGAACGATATAAGACCCCTACTGGAGTACCTCAAGGATCCAATTTGGGTCCATTGTTGTTTTTATTGTTCATTAATGACATAGAAACAGCAACAGAGCATTCAGATTTTTTATTATATGCAGATGACTTGAAAATTTACAAGAAAATGCATTCGATTTCTGATTCCCTCGACCTACAGGAGGATCTCAACTCTATATGGAAATGGGCTTGCTATAACCAATTGCCTTTCAGTGTAAAGAAATGTCACACAATTTCATTTTCAAGGTCGTTAACGCCGGCAAAATATTCATACCATCTAGGTGGATATTTTCTTAAAAGGTTTTCTTCAACTAAGGATTTAGGAGTGACTTTCGAAGAACGTTGGAAATTTAGCCAGCACATTGCAGAGACTCATAGCAAATCCTTAAAAATGCTCGGTTTTATCTTGAGAAATGCGCGTTACTTTAGGAATACTTTAGTATTGTGCACTCTTTATGATACTCTAGTCCGCAGCATACTAGAAACTAGCTCCATCATTTGGATCCCAGGCGTAATGAGTCAATGTAATGAATTGAAGCTGGAAAAAGTACAACGTAAATTTCTTCGATATTTATACTTGAAGGAATACGGGTATTATCCGTTCTTGTTTCCCAGTGCTTTTATTTTGGGAGCCCTGGGATACGTTTCTTTGTCGACTCGCAGAAGTGTTTATGTAATTAAACACTTCTGGAAATTGCTCAAGGGCATCGTAGACAATCCTTCAGTGCTCGAGCAGCTTCAAATGTGGGCTCCTGAAGGTGGATATAGTTCTCGGTCGCGTCCACTATTCTTGCCTGTTAAGTGTAGAACTGGAGCACTTGCCAACTCTTCTCTGGCCAAGGCCATTTATCTGCTCAATTCTGTCCATAGTAATATTGACATTTTCTCTTGCACTTATGGAGTTTTGGTGCAATTCGTATGGGACAATGCACACCTGTTGAGGTGATTTGTGTCTGTTGTTTTGTCTTGTTTATATTTGTATGTATTATGATGTATTAGTACTTTTGACTATCGTGACGCATTAGGTTTGCCTGTCAGGTCACGATGGTTATAATTTTAATAAATAAATAAATAAATAAATATTTTATAATAAAATACCCAATAAAATTGAACATTTTTGAGCCAATTAAGAATACGCTTTGAATAAGTTATTTTAAGTTTAAATATATTATATTGAAAAGAGAAACTGTATAAAAACACAATGAGCAATCAGTATTCTTTATTTCATGAAAAATTAATTTCAATGAATACAATTATTGAACGATATTTGCCAATTAAAAGAGCAATGAAAAATTCGCTCATTAATTTCACAAATTCGTTAAATTCTTTGCTATATTATTGGGGACATCAAAGCCTGCTGTAATTCTTGAGCAAAGAAGATTCAGGAGTACTGAAATTTGTAAAATATTTTATTTTAATTAGTACTACACAAATTAAAAATTAAGCGAGGAGCTACACAAATATTATAATTTCCTATTCAATACTAGTTAAATTTTGCTATAATCTAAACCTAAAATCGATTTTACAATCTGGTGGTCAAAATTCAATGTAGGGCATTAAACATCCAACTAATTTTGAACAACAGGCTTTAAGCCATATTTAACAGCGGTACGTACATGTACTTCAGAATAGGGACACTTTTTGCGAAAAGGACATTTATACTGACATATAACTAGGGTTTAAAATTTATACAAAAAATAATAATGACAATTTTAAAGTTGCTTCCTGTTCAACATGGTGCACACATAAATTTTATTACATAACGCAATTTTTCACAGTCCTCCTTTGTATTTCTTTCATCCTTAATATACATACACACACATATACTATTGTACATATATACGTAAATACACATGTAATATGAAATAGGCTTTAAAAAACTTTTGAGCATTATCTCGCCGACCTTTCATTCGAAACGACTTTCAAACATTAGCAGCAGCATGTTGTTGACATTTATGAACAATAATTTATGTAACGTTTGAAAGTTACTCGAGTAAACATTATTCTTATAAAAACGCTATTTGGAAGTATAAATATATGTGTAAAAAATATGTACTCTTAACATAAAAATAAAATTACTTGAGCACTCGCAATAAATGCAAGCTTAAATTAAATTTCGCTTAATTGAATGGTAATCAATTTTAGTCAATAACGCTTAAAAAACATTTAATAAATAAAAAGTAATAATTTAAATACGAATTGATAAAATAAAAGGAGATACAGCGATTTGAAGAAATTCGAAGTAAAGTAAAACAGTAAAAACAACGGTTGTAAATCGTCTTATAGATTAACAAATTCAATTATTTTTTGCACACAGTATGAATCGATCTCATGAATATTTGGATACGTATTCTGTTTAAACAGCGAATGGTTGCTCTAGTAAAAAGCATTGTCATGTAAACTTCTCTATAGTAAAAAAAACAGGACATGTGTCTATTGATCCACACTCCTGATCGAATGTAAACAAAATTATGTAACACTGTATATATTAAATCAGACGAAACCTTTTGGGTCTATGTCTACGATTATGCTCAACTAAACATCACAGCCTCATAATATATGGCAATGTTTACGGAAAAGTTTCAGGCAGGTACGAAACTATAAATCGTGTTTCTTAGCGCATATATTCATGAGCCATATCACTTGTTTAAATTGTGAAGAATATAATAAAGGTAAAAATTCTCGCCTAGTCTCAATCGTATATTATAATAAAGTGTCTGCTAGATAATCACGTTTAGTGTTATAAATGTATATTGAACCACATTTGCGTATATATTATTTGAGAATAGATTTGTAATACTATTTACCCAACTAGTTTATATTCCCTTTTGAATCTTGGAAAGCAAATAGGGTATGCTTTAACGTAGTACAAAAAACCAAAACATACAAACTTTTCTCCATCTGAGTAAAGTTTTAACGTGAAACTTGTGCTTTATACTATATTTTCTAAAAGAGTAATAATACATATACAAACGCATATAAAAAATATCTGTAAAAACACGGTCTGTATATATAATAGATAATCCTGAAATAAAACTCGTTTATTTTATGAACGAAAAAATAACTTTTTATCGCTTATTTTAATTTAAATAATTTAAAATATAATTTTCTTTTAAATGTACATATAACTTTCTCCCACCTTTAATTTTTTTAGATCCATCAGTATTGATTCAAAATATTTCGATTGCCCTTTTTTTTACATCACCTGATTTTGATTTTTACAGACCAGAAAGTGTTGCATCGATTGAAATAAAAAATAGTCGAAAGGAGCATGGTTTTAAAAATGATATATAATATACTTTATTACATGAATAAAAAATCAGGATATGCTTATACCATAATATAATTAATACGCTTAAAATGTGTCAAAACATAGAAAATATAAAAGGCTAATTATTATCTGCTGATTAATCATAAAATTTAATGAGAAACATTATGCATTGAAATAAATAGGCATATACTGCTCCAACACAAAATATAAATGTATACCGTGTTCAACTCTTTCATGATTGTATAGTCCATTACCGATGTAATGCCATTTATCTCAAAGATTATCACGCATCAAGTCATCGTAAAGAGATAATAAACCGTTCATGCGATTAATTTTGTTACGAAATAGAACAATGCGAACATTTATGTTACTGTATTTAAAGGTTGTAACTGCTATTTCCAGGCACGTCCAGGAAATTAATGATAGTTCTGTTTTGTGACTGGTGCAACGCTACAAATTAGGTTTTGTTTCTAGCGACTTTCTTTACCTTTGAGGCTGCCTTTAAAACTTTACAAATGTCTAACGTAATTACGAGACGAACGCAATTTTGGCAAAATAAAAGGAACACGTGCCAATTTGTGATACTACACTACCTTATGTAATTTTGTTTCAAGATTTTTTATAGCTTTATATTACTCATAATACCTTTATTGAGTCAAAATAAATTTATCACACTTTAAATAAATAATATATGTGTGTTCTTTCTATATAATATATAGAATGAATATGCGTGGAAAACTTCACTTTTTTGCCTCGCTCTTTTCATTTTTCCGATACATTGCGTTATACCCTTCAAAATGGAGAGTTCAATATCGGTAAAGATGGTTAGCATAATACGAAGACGATCGATTTTGCTTCGTTTGCTAAAAATATCCAAATGTTACTTATCTTATATCTAGAATATATTTTTGTTAACGTTAGGTTAAAAATAAACGTATCAAATATTTATTATTATTTTTTGTCTGATTGAAATTGATAGTTCAGCGGAATAACATATGTTTTATCTTAAATTGAAAATCTATGATTTGAAGTGACGATAAAATACATGTTCAGGTTGATACAAAAACGAGATCATTTTTAAACCATCATATGTAGTATATCAAATATACGAACATATACGAGAGATATTCTGTAAATTAAGATTTAGTTACTATTTGGTTAGAAATATTATTGTTCTCTTTAGGATTCGCGTGTTATGGCGTTAAAGTCGCAGCAACGCTATGCTTAAAGTGTGCGTGTTTTAAATGGCCATGATATCTTTTTCTGTGCGAAATAACACTATGAACTGACGCAAAATAGTGTAAATTTATAGCTTATAAATAAAGGTAAATTCATACTGATAAATTCATTAAAAAAGTAGGAATATATATATTTGCTTAAATATGATTGGGAAAGTAATATAAAATATAATTTATAAAGAATAATAATTAAGACCATCGTGTCTAAGTAAGTTATTGCATTTTTACAATACACAAGAGATTACAACATGAAATATTAAATTAAATGATACGAAAATAAGGGCGCTGTGATACATGTATTTATATAATATACTCTTGTAAATATATCTTAAGAACCTTTTTAAAACATTTTTGATATTGAATAAGTATTTGGTTAATCAGGTATTCCAAATTATAGATCCTGATTCGAGAATGCTGCGAACTAATGTGTCATAGATTCTTCACATATGCCATTTACGTATAGATAGAACCTCAACTTGCTCTCAAAGTTAATTCCGAGATCTTTAGTAAAAGTATATTTAGCTAAAATTTTCTAACATAGATTGTAGAAATAAATAATTTGATAGCGAACGGCTTCGTGAAAATGACACTTTTTGACTCTGAAAGTTGACAACAGGAAATACATTTTTGATCTAACTACCGCCTTTATATACACACTATTCAAAACCTTGTTTCAAATAAAATTTCTGTTTAGATTTTTTCGTACCATTAATGATTACGATGTATAAGTGTTCTAAAATATTTTTAAAATCATTTAAGTGTCTAAAATCTGACAATTAAAAATATACACCAATACATTCTTATTTCTATTATTATTAAATGTATATACTAAGAATATGTTGTTCATAAATTTTATATATAATTTTACTGTTTTACATTATTTCCAAAATCGTCAGTTTCGTCTGTCGCACCCTATGCAATAAAAATGAAAATGTGACATAAATTTCACAGAAGCACAAAAAAAGGAAATCAGGACACAAATAATAAATCAACCATAAAATGCACACAATAAACAGACAACAAACAAGAAAATAACTCTCCACCGAGAGATCGTTTCAAATGGTTTGCTTTTCATTTTTGTAAATTATTGCGTATGCGATTTCATAAAATCAATTAGAGAGATGTATTTTATTAGATTTATAGGATATTTTTCGTTAAATATTAAATTTAAAATTTATTGAAATATGTTCAAGAACAGACATATTTTTAATATGTATATTTATCTTATTCTATAATGTTCTTTTACCGAAAAAATTGCAATACATATCCAGGAGACATACCATTAAATTTTTTCTCAGACTTAGACGCCTAGACAGTTAGAAAGGTTTCTGCTTAAACGGAAATATATTATTTTCAGCGTCCGTTTGTTAATGTTTTTTCATATTTTTTCGGTGTATTTATTTATTTGCATATATTTATTAGTACTGTATGTATAACACAAAGCTTTTATCCAATTTATTGTGACCCAATCACTGCGCGACTATCGTTATGGATGTTGGAAAATCGTGTTTATGATCTTAAATAAAAATTGACTATTATAAATGCAATATAAGTCACACAAAAACCATGTACATTATTTTTTTCAGATAGTGAATTTGTGAATAGTCACAAAAAATACAACAAGACTAATATTTCAAGTCCCATAATTTTTTAAATAATTAGGAATGCGGATAATACTTGATAAAAACATTTATAATACGCGATTCACGGTTAACGCGATTTTCAATAATAAATATAATTTTACTTGGCCAAGTGTTTCCAAGAAGCAAAATACTTTATCATGGCTTTGAAAAGTTCAAAATAAAACCATTAAGCATTCATGCAAAAATATATAATAGCTGGGTTCGGGTTTTGGGGCTAAAGGAATGTGCTTTTGCAGCCAAAATAGACGGTAACAGTTTATTTTATAAACATAAATACGTTACTACACATATAGATATGTAAAGCGGTGAAGTTGGAATGGCAGGATATTGAAGAGTCTGTCGAGTTGTATTATTGTCGGGTGTAATTCCGTGGAGCAATCTGTCATCACGCGTTTTCGTGATAGTGCTCGATGCTTGTTGCCAAGCGTTCCCACTGTAATGGCGCCGACACAATTTTATTGCTTTTAACGCGATTTTTTTTGTGTCCTCCTAATGAGAAAAATTCGGTTTAAATATACTTTGACCAAGTCCGTAGTAATATCAGTAAGGATAGCTATCATATTATTAAAACATAGTGTAATATCCAAGTGCAGACAAACTATGGAGCAATATGCGAGATGCGACGTCTGTTTTAACTTCAATTTTCGCTAATTTTCTCTTGAGAGATCAACTGGCTTAGTTTGTATTTTGTATTGAAGAGAAAATGGATATTACGCAATTAAGTTTCATAGATATTTTAGAGCAGCATATTTGTGTCTATCCATTAAATTATATTTTTACTAGTAAAAATATATGTATATATCAACTAGTGAAAATGTATTTGAATAATATAATTCACTGGAGTGTACACATTTGTTTTCAAATTTATAGATCGCATGTAAATAAATAATGTTAATTATGTAAATATATGCCAGATAAATTATATTATTACTGGTGAAAACTAGATTAAAATTTGTACTTAAAAATGAATTACAACGACGGATAAATTTATTGTGTGTTACAAAACTTTTATGTATCGGTTTAAAAATATTTATGGAATAACTGATAAGCAATATAATTTGTATCTGAGAAAGATTTACTTTTAGTCACAGTATATAAATGTTAGTGTCCAAATTTTGTCATGAAACCAAAGTAAGATGTTTTAGGACCACTCTTGTTTCACCCTTTGTCCGTGAGCGTTTATTTACAATTTTAATGTCTGAATTTGCTTATCGTAAAAACACGTGAAACGGCTCACCCGTTCTAATATATTGTTGACAGCAAAAATGTGTTTCTACTATGAGTCAAAGGATTAACAGTAACTTTATGAACTGCCGACCATTGTCAACTGTCGTGGATTATAAACGTGAAAGCATCATAAAATTTAAAATAATTTTTTTATAAAATTCTATTTATGGATCACCTAATTATTCACACAGTATTAGCTCTTTTCATATTTGTAAGAGTGAAGAGTAAATTTTATTGCTACTTCTAAATCGATGATAAATATTAATTACTTAATCAATAATTTATTCTGTATTTTAAGACGCGCATGCTTTAAAATTAAACTTTATATCAGGGATGGTCAACCACTTACATATAAAATTATGTATCCCCATATTAGATTAAGATACACTATATACTTTTTTTGGCGTGAAAAAATGAAATATAATGAGTTAATATTATTGTGTTTACTATTATTATTACATGTAAACATGGATAATAAATAATAATGATACTAAACGTACATTGTAAAGAATCTCTCGGGCCGGAAAAATGCGCAAAGTCCGCGGGTTGGCCACTCCTGCTTTATATGCTCAATCTTCTACTTTGTAAATCGTATCGCTTTGTATAAACGGTGTATAATAATACACGTAAACAAATGAAATAAAATAAATTTTATTTAATAAAATCTTTTGTTGTCGACCAATGAAAAATAAGCATTCAAATATAAAACAAGATGGCCGACATCAACGTGACAACAGTTTTAAATAATTATTATTTATAACAAAATTTTGCTACGCGACAGTATTTTCCATTAATTTGTCATGTGCATTGCTCGATTTAATTGAATACGAATATTTGGATTGCAAATAAACTAGGTATGTTATAACTATGAAAATGAAATATATACATAACGTGTGTAAGGACTATAACAATATATTGATTAAACTAGATAAACAATCACAAAACGATCTTCGTAGTGAAATCTTCTAATTTTGAATTCCTGTCGACGGGTTCCGAGGCCGAAAAGTGAGTTTTTCTTTTTATAATACATAAACATTATCATTACTTCCGATTAATTGCACATGTACGTTAAAACGTTTTAAACGTGAACATGTAATGTATACATAGTACTTATAAAGATTGAGGTTAATGTCGATCAAACCTAACGTATTTTTTTTATCTATTGATATTTGGGGATATTATCTTTCACGACGATCGCGTGACAATGATTGTGATGCAGTCGGTTATTTAGCTGAAGAAGTTTGGTTAGAGCAAAATAAATTTAAATCATTATTGCAGCAAAAAAAAATCACCTAGTTTGCTCCACTTCGAGTGACGACTCGCAATATACTTATTGGATGTTATCTAATAGACGACATTTTACAATGATTATAAATATGTGATTCCATACCTGGAATAATCGATAGCCAAACTCTGATGTGACATAATATGTATGTTCCCGGTTGCATCTAGTTTGTTAACGAGCTCACTAAACAAAATAGTTTTCGGATATTGCTATAAGGAGCTGAAATTTTTTATGGGATTATGCCCATCTATTTTACGTGCGCGTCATAACTGTATTTTTTTATTTTGATAATATTGAATGGTAGATTTCATTGTGAATTAAAATAAATATATTAAGTTTAGCAAAAAAGGTAACTAAAATCAGAATAAATATAACAAATGCCGCATTTGTATATTAAGGGTAGGACAATGTTTATCGCATACATTTTTAAAAATGTATACGGGCTCGTAATTTAGCTTTTCACGCTCATAACCACGCACCTCACGCTTCTAGTGAAATATGTTATAAAGTATTCATGTGACGAACTTCTAGTTAAAATACTTAAATACATTTCATGTAATTTTATATCAAACTCTATACATTATTTACTGGTAGATAGGGACAGATGATCTGTACCTATCTACCACTATTCAAAGTTATTCATATTTTTATGTTTTAATAATAACATTTATATACATTATGGTAAATTATTTGAATGGCACGAAATGTCACATAACAATGGCACTTTGCCCGAGTGGGCATATTATTATAGAACGTCCGCTATTATTAGTTACTCGCGTGACTCTCTTCCCTTTGCTCGTCTCCTCGACAGAGGCGGTGTCGAAGGTCGTGCGGCGAGCAGGCGGCGGCTCTCAAGAGGCGCCTTTTTTTGTGGATAATCGCGACTTTGAAAATTAGCCCCGTGCGAGATTTATTGCCTCGGGCTCTTTATAGGCGTTTTGCTTTTCTTTCCGGGATGTTTTGCATGAGGGGGTCGAATATCAATTACTTTGAATATCTAAGTACTGATTGTGAATACTTGAGCCAATGGACATGGCGGGCGTGATCAATGAACGATCGTGACTGAAATTTAGAATCGTTTTGCGTTTTAGTAATATTTTATTGTTTTATTTTATTACACGCTATTAATCGTTTATGTAAAACAAACTCTCACATCTTTATAGCATGTTACTGAATCAACTTTACACTGTATAATTAAAGATCTATAACACGACAGAAAAGTTATTTGTATGCCTGCACTACACTCTCTGGAAGTTGGACAAGGTTGGCCAAGGACGGAGAATATAGTATGTTAGTTCAGTTCTGCCCGCTCTAAAATCTTTCGGAAGTTGTCCGAGGTTACCGAGAACGGGAGGTAAAGTGGAGATAATTCAGTCGACTTACCGGCTAGTCGGCAAACGGACCGAAGTCGGAGCTGCTCTTTCGAGCGCGAGTGGTGAGATACTTCCCCTTGTGTGTTAAGTGACGAGAGTGGAAGAGATAATGATATGGTGGTTCGCAAACTGAGATAGAACGAGTAACTCGGTTTAATTTCAGTATGCGCGTAGGCGTCCTATGGTTAACACGCACGTCGAGCGCTGCATCGTAGTCACGTGGCCAAGTTATACTACCACATGCTTATCGGAGACTTCAACAGACTCTTACTGACACTTTTAAATATTTTAGGGCACCAAAACTGATTAATTATAATTTTAATAGTATATTCTTCTAACAGATATTGTTATTATATTTTTTTATATAAAATTAAATAATTAGTGGTACTTGATTATGTTAAAAAAAATCGTTTCGAATATCCTTATGTATTTTCCTAGATCGCTTTATATAAATGTCATACCAAAACGAATTCTTATTTAGAATCGATTGCGACAACTCTAGGATAGTCACAGATGTGATGTTCGTATTTTGAAGTATCATTTTTATGCCTTATGGCATTTTGCAAAAGCCGACAAAGATTTTGCGTAAATTTAATATTTACGACCGAAAACTTTTCACTGATATTGTATTGGTGAGTGCCCACACAAACTTTTATATTTTTTAGTAGCGTAATTTAAATAATATGACAATTTAAAAATTGCGTTTATTCGGCACATTGCCAGCTGTACGTGACAGAAGCCGCCGTTCGGACGTCCGGACGGCATATGAAATTTGCGGCAGTGTGGTCGCTTACTCGAATTCGTAGATTTCGGCCGACTTCAGTTGTAACTTCGGTTCGGACAACTTCCAGAGAGTGTCGTGCAGGCAGTAAAAAATAATTTTTATACCTCTCTAGTTTATGGTTTCTGACTTCTCGTGGTCAAGTTATAAGCTATAAGTTATCGTCGAGTGAGTGGTGATGTAAGCAAGTAATAAATGTTTTTTACTGGTCCCCATGAATGGGAGAAATATCAATTTAGGTACAACAGAAATATTGTTTACTTCCGCTTCTTGAACATTCCTTTAGTGAAAGCTTAACTTACGGTTTATTTGTAAGCGACTATTCATCCGATAATGACAATGGATATGTACAACGATGCTATTCCTACGCGAGGCTATGATTTTTTTTATAGGTATGTTTCATAGCGCATAGAAGTTGAGTTATATATTAAAGTAATTTATGATAATTTATATATATTTTATCCTAATGGATCCTTAAAGACGAAAAAAATAAAGCTGTTTATTAACCATGGTAGTGTTTAGCTACACCTCTGTGAAAGCTTAAGTTTAAATTGCAAGGTGGCTGTCCGATAATTACAAAGAATGGTTTTTGCGAGTGGCTATTATACAACTATAGATGTTCTGAAATAACGATTTATATAGTTTTGTTATGTCAAATAACAGTTGATTTGTAAATTTTTAACAATAAATGTTAAGCCCCAACACAAAACATCTGTATCATATTTGTATTTAAAAAATAGTGGCAAAAATTTAAAGATTTGTGTTGTCCCATTATTATGGACAAACCTGTATATAATATATCAGTAGTGGCCAAACTTTCACAATTTATTAAAAAAAAATATGGGAGTGAACTATTACACTTTTTATTTATTTTTTATGTTACTTAGTTTTCATGTTTATTATGAGCATTAATATTAATTTTATGTAATTGGTTTATTATTGAAAGTCAAATTTCAGTTTAAAATACGTTTCATTATTATTTTATCGAGAAACACAACAATATAAATATGATCTATAGGCTTTGGGAAATAAATCTCTATTTGTTTTGCTCAGTTAATCGGTGAGATTTCCAAATAGGCTATTTTATGTGACCCAGTCAAAAATATGATATATACTCTGAGAAAAAGTGGCAAAAGGGTTAAACATATTTTTTTTTATTAATAGAAATATTATTAGTGTATTCAAAAATATTAACACTACATTGATTCATCCTGAATGTTCAAAAGCATTTCTTATTATTGCATATTTGGTATTATATATAGCCATGTAACTGCGGAAATTATGCTAATCGATGTATATAAATTCATTTTAAATTATGATAATTATAAATATTAAAATTCACTCATATAGTTTATTTGCCTAAAATACTTTAAATATCGAAATATAATATATCATAATATTTGAGAATTTTATATTAGTTCCCGAAGTATTCCATAAATAGTGCATTTACAAATAAAATATCAAAGGTATCGTATTTCAAACATGTTTTTGTCTACCTGAAAGTATTATATATGTATATATATATATATATATATATATTACCCACAGCACATTTTGAAAAAATATGCACGATATAATAAAAAATATTTTATGAATGTGAATAATAACTTTATACCTTTTTATATAATATTTTTCCCTCATGTGGTAACTCAAATATATAAGCACGATTTTTTTTGGAGCGGATTAAATATAGGGATTTTACTTTGCTTTCTACATCTTATGTCCGTCTTTTTACATATTATATCAAAAGCATAATAAATAAGAAGACATATGTGTTTGTGATTCTCATAATAATTTGCATTTTAATACATTTTTATATTGTAATGCTTACAACTGCAATGACTACATTTTAATCTTAAAATACTATCATTAATTTCTTAATTTTAGATATAATGCTCTAATATATGTATGTAATTATAATAAATATATTTTTTTGTTCCATGCTACTTTAATTGAACATTAGGTGAGCTTATATTTTAATTGAGCTAAATAAGTATTTTTTGTATTTATTTGTATTTTATATTTAATTTTCATGTGATCTTTATGTAATACTATTACCTTGTTTATGTTTATTCCTAAAATTAATAAAAGCTTAAATCAACAATGCCTATTATAGTTGCATTAAAAATATATTACAAAAAATGGAATGCAAATTAATTAGAATAACTTTTATGCACTTTTATAGTAATAAAAATAAGCTGGGACAAGCAGATGCTTTTTTTTCTGGTGTCTTGTTGAAAAGTATCCCTCCCAGCCTTTTAGCATACGCATATAAAGCAACTTGACTATTATTTATATTGATTTCACAGTCTAGGTCTCGCATCTGTACAAGAGCACTGATCAGCAGGCGCGTATTATGAGATACATTCCCTTTTTCTCACTCGTGTACTAAGTGACGAGAGTGAGTGAGAGATAAGAGCGTGCGGAGCGCATGTAACTCACGCCATTATCTCTTTTACTCTTGTCTAACATTTAATAATTTGACACTCAGATACTATTAATGTTGAAATCAAAAACAAATATTTAAATTCTCATCAAATCATGTTCTCAAAATCATATAATTTTAATGATTTTTTAAATGTGGTTCTTGATTAGCCATAATGAAAACAACTATTCTTTCAAGCGTTATATTTATGCATATTGATTAAAATATTTTTTTAACGGATTTACCTTATTTTATTTTTTATTGGTGCTAGTACTATACTTGGAAATTTAATGTATTTAACAGTAGTAATCAGATATTTCGCAGTGTTTGTCTGTTTGTCTTAAATACTTTTATGTATCGATTGGCACCACGTGCACTGTGTGCGGGTTCTGATCCGGGATTTGTGGCATTCCCAATAACCGTTATACTCAACTTCATTGTGATTCGTGTCCCGTTCGACGCCTCCGCGAACGTTCGTGTATATGTGTGCGAGAGCGTGGGAGAATCGGGAGAATGTTCTATAGATCGAAGGTCGTATTACGTGATGTTTCAACCAGCCTTGTTGACGGACATGTTTGGATAAAGGGTGTAGAAATTCAATATGAGAATTTGTAAACGAGGGTGTGAAATGATATTTTTTAAGTCTCCATTCTCTTCATTCATCTCTCACGTTGCTCGTATTCATAAAGTAAAGATACAAGGCTTAAAAAAATGTTTATGGAATTTTATTTGAGGAAAGATTAAATACAATTAAAACATCTTGTTATTCTGCATATTAATTTTACGATGTAGATTAATCGTGCAATGGCTATTAAGACTTAATCACCACCTCTACAAATAAAGAAGGCAAGCTTAAATTTAATAAAAATATGTTGTAACTTTGCACTTTTGGTTTGCTACTATTGTGGCTATTAGACCGATATTTAATTAAACGTTCTTATCACAAAAATTGAAAATTGATTTATAAATCAATAATAAGACATATTTTAAAATATATACGGTGTAGAGTAACATTAATAATATTGTATTTTTTTATTGCAAGCCATAAGCCTAATATATGTATAATATACATTTTTATACTTATCAGTAAAACACTTTATAATAACAAGCAAATAAAATTGTTATTTTCATACCAGAAAATACAATAAAAATATTTTGCATAACCATACTAATCCACTAATCTTTAGTATCGGAGATTACAATCAAAACAACCATAAATTTAAATATAAACACTTATTGCTTTAGAGGCTAAAAACTACATATCAATGGTTCTAGATCTTTAGCTAGATTAGAACTTAATCTATTGTTTTATTTAATCCTTTTTTTTCAACTAAATTTGTACAGATTTTTAATATTTTTTCTTTAAATCAACCAACAACGTAATATTTATATTCTTACTTTATATCATATTGTAGCTAATAAAAATAGTTATAAGCCAGTGACATGTATTGTATATAATTAAAAAAAAAGGAACAGAATTTAGTCCATCAATTTTAAATAAGCTTCAAAAACAGATGTTAAGCTTTTGTGTCCATTAGCTTAGTACCTTTATTTATATTTTAAAATACTCTTAAGACGTATCTCGTCAGTGAAATTATAAATATACTTTCCGGTTTTCGCAAAAAGCACTTTACCATTAAACAACTCAACAGGCTTATAGCGTACATTTCCGACACGTTGAGTGTAAAAAGCAATGGATTATTGCAGCTCGATAGCAAAAAAGCTTTCGATTTCAGCTTATAAAGCGCCTGATTATTTTCATATTAGAAAGAAAGCTTGCTCGGGTTTATAGGCTGATCGAACATTCAGTTCCGGTTTGGTCCAGTTTTAGCCAAAAGTAATGCAATGAAACATAACTTAGATTGTATTATGAGTAAAGCTATTACCAACATATCGAGTTGCTGAAAAATAAATTGTTTAAGAGGTTTTGTGAATTAATTTACTTTATAAATCAAATAACATATTAACTGCTTTTGTTGTGGGTAGTCTTAAAGAATGCACGTTACAAAATATTGCTTAGGACGATAGCCTGGAACATGAATAAGTTCTTCTCGAATTAAAGAAAACCACACATAATAAATGAAAAGCTTAGCAATGGATATCGCACAAACTGAATGAAAACAAAAAATGCCAATAAACGATCCAATGGACTTGTGACGAACAACATTTGAGGGATCTGGCAATGGTTGGATAAAAATTCCCGACTTTGAGAGTACCTCGATGAAATAATTAAAGGCCCTTCCAAAAATGCTTCCAATCATAGAATCAACATTGAGATAAGGAGAGTTCATTGAAGGCGAATAATTCAAATTTGATCTAAACTTATTACTTCGTACGTAATAAAATTATTCACCGTACTTTTTGATCACACCTCGTATATGTATTTTGATGCATGAATTTTATATTACTGGTAGCAATAATAAAAATAACGTTTTTAAGTGGCTTAACTGGATTATTATTTATTTATTTATATATAAAATTTTGACCACTACTAAATCACTACTTAATTTCGTACATGGCTTTACCGCTGATTTTTTCTCAGTTATATTACTTTATTTCATAATTTAACATTGCATATAATTATTTTTGCTTGCTACATAAAATTAACTAGGGTTCATTTTACGTAACGCTCGTATTTTCTGTGAATTATTAGCATATTTAAGAGCAAATCCCTCAGATGGTATTACCTTCAGCTATCAACCGCTTTCAATAGCGTAGTTTTGCTGGTTCTAAATTCATTACCAGAATAGAGTTAGTTTCTATTTGTAAATTATTCTTGTCGATTAAATAAACTAAGCGTGCTTTATCTAGCGTCATCTATTCAGTCAATTTCAATATTTTAAGTATTAAAAAAATTGAGACTTATGTGACATAGGCTAACTCAATATTTTTATATATAACATATGTTTTTCCATACCGTTTTATTTTACAAAAAATAAGTTTCAATTATACTAGCTCACTTGCCAAGACCGTCTGACTTAAATTTCTTTTTATGCTTAGCCGTGAAATATTCAACGTACCTTTTTCCATTGCCATTCGGATCGCCCGTAATGCTTTTACTGGGTTTCACCTCTGCATCTGCCATGTGTCATTACATACGGCACACACATTGACCGTAAACTGGTGAAAACTCACGTGAAATGGTATTATTTCCCAAGTTGAACATTTAAGCCCTGCGCTTATATTTTTCCATACATTTATAATACAAATACACTGAGAGGGAATTTTGCCAAAAACATTCAACAACAAAAAAATCGAACACTTCCACTATAATCTGTTTTTGTAAATTTCTTATTACGACACTTGCCATAATCCATACTTTATAAATCAGTATAAATATGACGTAATACTACACGGATAATGCTACAATAGTAATAAAAACTATAAATTGAAGTATAAGCCAATTACATCAATAAAATATTTATCCGTTTTAAGAAAGTAAAATATAAAAAAATATGAAATTTTTAACGTAAAAATAAAATATCTTACAGTGTTTAACAGTAAATAGTAATCAACTGAAAAGCTTAGTATGTGCTTTTGTGTTGTGTTTTAAAATTATTTTTCAAGCAGTAATTGTTCACATGTGCCTTCAATGAAATAAACTATGTATAATTTCATGAAAAGTAGTATCAGTTCTTCAATACAAAATAAAAAACAATATAAAACTTTAAATATTCGTAGCTTAAAAAAAGTACATTAGAGCAAATTAATATAGCTTAATATAATTTCTGGTAAAAAATAAGCCACACTTTTCTCTTAATCTAATTTGATCTTAATTAAGAGGAATGAAACTTTTGTTTAATAATGCATACTTTTCTAAAACGAGTTAAATAGAAAGTTATTAAAATAATATTTCATTCAGTATTTTTTTATAAAGCATTATAAAAGGTTAAGTAAAAAGAAATTATAATTTTTCAAATAAGATTATTTGCAACCATTTTGTCACCGGTTTCTATTGAGTCAATACGTCCTTAGCTATAAATACAGGCTTTGCCATAATAATAAGGTACCCCAATAAATGTGTTATATCTTAAAAAATCGTGAAAATATAAATAAAAATCTGATATTGCACCATCTAATTATCAGCATTCATTTCGCAATATTTATTTTGCTTCTTTCGAAGATGACCAAAATCAAAAACCAATAAAGTCTTAAAGGAGAGGAATCAAAATAGTGTCTAATCTGTTGAGAAAATTTATAGATTAAAATAAAAATATTTTGCGAAATAAAAAGTATGTAGTTTTTTTTTCAAATATAATATCATTAGGGCTATCAAAAATTCAAGTCTTAAAATATGGCAAGTCACATAAAAGCTCGTATGGGGGTACGATCAATTTAACATAAAACTGGTTTTAATGATATCCAATTAAAATAGCGATTTTATTAAGTAATAGTATCATACATATTTATTTTGTCTAGGTGTATATATATCATAATTTAAAAATCTACTCATTTTTGGCCATCAATATATTGATCCAAATCCTGCTGAATTTGGCTCGAGTTACGTTTTTATTTAAATTTTCGTCATGCGTGTCAATTTACCTGAGTGAAAACATATGAGGCGTTCAGAATATTAATAAGAGCAAACTCAACAAGGTGTCATTTTATATTTTTTATTAATATTTCTTAAACCTTAAAAAAATACAGAAAGCATGATTTTATTAACACCAATAATATTTTAACTTGACCTTAAAAAATAGTAATTAGAGCAATGAGTTTAGTTGCCTAATAATATTCTGAAACACGCAAATTAGCACTTAGTCTGCTGTTCTTTTAAAAATAAAAAGTCTACTTTTAGGAACAAATAATAAATACAGAATTTAAAAATATATATTTTTTATTGTAATAATGTATATTTTTTATTAGTTAGTTAATTAGTTATTTTCTCTTAATGAATCACTATTAGGCTTATCATTAAATTGTAATGTATTTTTATTGATAATAGAAAGTGGCAGTAATTTACAATCCCTACTATATAATGTATATATGTTTAAGTGAATAGTTGGGAATCCACTTACGCGTCTAGTTTATACATGAAAAGTATAAAGTTTGGGAAGCTACTACTCAATTTAATATATTAGAGTGTGTCTAAAGTAATTCTTAAAAAATATTATTAATTGATCAATGGGCAAAAACATAAGTAAAAGGCTATTTTTATATTATATTGTATGATAAAATTATGTTATTGATTTAAAAAAAAAATTTTAAAATGACTTTAAATAATAATATATTATTTACTATTATAAGGCTTATTTCTTCACATTCCAAGATTTATTTAAAACGCTTTGTAGACCGCTGTCTATTGCATTTCTAATACACAATTCAGCGTTTGCATTTCAAAGTGGCTCTTTGCTTATGCAAAAATGGACTTGAAAATAAAATATATTTACCGCAGATGCGATTGCTTTGCAAGATTGTCGATAAATATTTTATGTTCAACCGGATTTATCTCAAGTATCTTTTTCAATTTCAAGTTTGAGAATAAATAGAATATATGTAGAGTTTTTTATAAATATTTTTAGCGAGTTGTCTCTGATATTTTGTGACACACTGATTAGCGTATTACCAATTATCGGTAATCTTGTAAGGATTTGTCTAGCTCTTTATAGCTATAGCCGAGTCGCTTGTGCAGATCGTTGAACGCCCTAGCCGCGACGGATTAGAATAAGGGATGCAATCGTGACTCTTTAGGGCATTCTAAAGTTCTCCAAGCATTGACGGATTATCGACACCGCATCTTTGCAATTTAAAAAATGTTTATTTGAATCAATACGCTGAGAATGCAACAAATTGTATCCAAACGCTTCTAAACAAAGGTATAAAATACAAAGACTGACACGATCTGTACTATATCTTGTAAATATACATAAAAATAATTCTTTGAATTTGATAATTAACAAAAAATACATACCTTTAATGGAATTCCTGGAAATAAACCCATATTCAAGGACGCAATTAACTTGCGAATCGCCAATAAATTATTAATGTGACACGCGCTTCGCATAACGAACCCAAGCATCCTTAACGTTTAATCGACAGGCATTTTCCCAAGTCGTTTCCCAAGTATTTCTGCGTGAAACACCTCTGCCTAAACTGTAAAAAGATATGCTTTTCGAAAGAAGATAAATTACTGGTATTTTTTCTAATATTCCTTTCAGTCCGATCGCTAAAACGGTTTTTGCACAAGTAGTTGCTACAAATATTTTATAAAAACATACTGTTTTTAATCCGCTTAGTTGATTAAGACGTGTAAGAATATTATTGTTGTATTTTATACCCAGACGGTGTTATATTTTATATTTATAAAATTAAGTGAATATATTTGGTCTAGTTTCATAAAACATATTTTACACATTTCATAAAATATGTAAATATAAAAACGATATCACGTGACCGCGAAATATAATTCAGGGAATACAAGTCATATTAATAATGGATACGGAACGATTTTAAAATTTTCTTAAAATTGACATACGTCTGAAATATTATGCAGTGGGGTTTTCCCCCAGTCTGATGGGTTCTTGTTGTTTTGCATATGAATATTTAAACATGCTCATAAATGCGGCAGCAACTTGACATTCGTAGCTCTCTACAATATTGATCGTTTAAACATTTTTGTCTTTCGGTTTTTTTTTCTTTTCCTTTTGTACTTGGTTTATTGTCGTTGCATTTTATTGCTTGCCTGGGAATATATAAGGTAGCAAAAAAATCTCTTTTATTAAATTTTAGTTATTTATCTAGATATAGCTTGTTATTTGTATTATTATATTATACGATTGCCTTTTCATGTAGACATTTTTGGAAAGGATCACATTCAAACAATAGATATACGAGTTAATTTCCTGTGCGGCGAAAATTTACGGGTCCGCATTACTAATCAAATGTCCCAAATTCGCTTCACGAATTAAGCATAAGTGGAAGGGATAACGCCAAGAGTGTGTGAGGAAAGGAGACTGGGACACAAAATTAACGAGCCTTTTGCACGAAGGAGGAAAAATAGCAAAGTCCAAAAGGGCGTAAAGCGTTAGATTAGAAATCTTGGTTCCAAAATTTCTCGGTAGGGAGGAAGAGAGAGAGAGCGTTACCCAATTCCACGAGAATCAAATTACGTTAATGAAGAACTCGCCTGAGATGAATAGCTTACCCAATAAAATTTAAGGATTATTACCATCGAATGACAGGAGTTCGCAGAGACTCTTGTCGAGTTTCGTCATAAAAAAAATGATTTTTTTAAGATACTTTGGTTATTTGAGAAAATGTACTATATATTTAGATGAAGTGGGCGTGAAATTTGCGAGACCAATTCATGTGTCTGTTGAACCCTGTTCAAAAACAAATTGAATTTTTTTGTGGAGCAATATGACAAAGAAGTTTTAGGATTTTAAATTATGTAGTATAAATTAAAATTACATAACTTTCATTATATACTCAGAGCAATTGCCCTATATTATTTTTTTAGATGGAATTTTTAGAGCTCCTTTTTATTATTATATTTAAAATAGCTCTAGAACTCGATTTTTTTTATCATATGGTTAAATTATGTATAATAGATATGTATATATAATATTATATATACTCTATTAATCATCGTATATAATAGGTACGTTTTGTGCGGAGTTGAGAATATTAAGGGGCAATTATACGCACATGTATAGTCTTTGTCTTTAAAGCTCGTGTTATTAATGGTATGTGTATGAGAGAGCAAACGTTACGTGTTAATTTAATCTTTAATATTGGTTAGTTAAGTGTGACTTATAAAAAGCAACCATATTGTATAGAATTAGTCTTCTCATGAGTCTGCCTCTTATATTATCAACATTTTATCTAATCACTCTAACTAGTTTTATAAATTTATTATTGAATTATATTTATAAGCTTAGCACATATAAAATATTATGTGCAGTATGTAAAATACACTATTGGTAACCTCTACAATATACATATTGATTTAGTAAAAACGACGTTTATTAATATTTGTATGAATTTAAAATAGTTTATTATATTCCAATATTCATTGAAAGGTTGTAAAAATACGTTATTGTAAAGATAGTTATTTTATTATTATAATAGTATCCAAGAAAGTTGAGCTTCCACAAAAAAAAACATTCAGTTATTCATGCTTCGTAGTCGTCTCAAAATTCTAAAAATACAATTTTTGCGCTTTAAGATGGGTGCTTAACGATTAACCAGAATTAACGATTGTTAAAACTTGTAAGATGTCGATTATGTCAATTTTGTGTGCGCTTCACTGGATGTGAGTTCAGGGCTAAGCGTTACAAATGTAAGTGATTTTTAACAGCAGCGTTCTGGTTTAAAATGAAAAAAGATAAACCATCTTTTTTTAATACCGTTACCGTTCGTTTCACGGTCACGTCGTTATGCGGAGCGCATGTTACTTTAATAAGTTCTGTACAATATGCTAGCTTGTAGCGCCATAAAATATGGCTTTATTGTCTAAAATCCTGGTGCAGCAAAGTCTGAAATGTCTACAAAAGGTGGTAGCAACCCGTAATTGCTCGGCGACTTTTGGAGTGCCCTAGAAAATCACGATCGCGTCCTTTATTCTTGACAGAATGCTTGAGAACGCGCTTTTTGTACAATGATGTCTTCCGTGATAGCTATGAGGAGCTACAAAAGCTTAAGTGGGATGGTGCTTATCTATTATTGGTATGCAACATAATTATTGTTTGTATAATGACGCATTCTGTTAAATATTGGTGGTTTTAAACTAATAAATTACTATAAATGTGTTACGGTAAATAAAAATAGGTATAAAACTGTAAATTTATGTGTAATGGGGAATGATCTATATCATCATGAGATTTTTTTTGTAGATTTTTCTTAATAATATGTTGAGGTTAGCTTTAGTTTGTAGGGTTTGTAAGATATCAGATTTTAAAAACACTTGGGTAATTGAATCAAATTCGTCTAAAATACATTGTTGAGGAGAGGTAAATACCGTAGATAATATATTATATTTAAGCTCTCACTAGTTAATATGGAGGTATTACACAATAAATTGCTTTAGCTTGGGACAACGCAAATTTAATTAGGTCATGGAATTTAATTGTAGCTGCGAGTGTTTTGCCAATAATATGAAAACAATGAAAGAAATTGGTTTGTGGTGAAAAATGAATGCGTTTATGAATAATTAATATATTTTTTTTAATCGATTATTAATATATTTAATTTTTACATTGCCCGCCATTTTGTAAAAAAAATATATTTTTTTCATAAAATGTATAGGGGGTGCTAAGTAGTTCCATACGATACTAACAATTTAATTTTAAATCTTCAAAACAAGCAATTAAGAGCGTTAACTCTTTTGAAAGTCACAAAATGGCTCGTATGGGGATCCGATCGAACTAATACATCGCTTGTTTCGAAGCAAAAAACTATTTTTTTTATATTTTGTTTAGATGAAGTATATGTTTTTAAACGTTTCATATATAGTGATATTTTCGTTAAAAATTAAACCTACTGAGTTGCGAGTGTTTTAGTTTTTATTCTTGTCGCCATTTTGCAAAAAATTGACACATTGGATTTTGCTAGCAAACATATACAGGGCGCTTAAGAATTTTACACTGTCACCAAAATTTACCTTTACATCTGTATAAATAAGCTTACACTGACCTTAACTATATTGCAAGTCTTATAAGCGTATGTATGGTGGGTCAATCGACTCATAACACTAAACGTGTTTTAGAAAAAAAAACTTTTTTTTTTAATTTTTTATTTTTTTAAACGATTAATTTTAACATCTTACAACTCTCATACGTGCTCTTTTTTAAACTATTAAGGTTTGCAATAATCTATTCTAGTTATATAACATTTTTGACAATTTATAAAATTTATTAATAGTCTATTTAATTTTTTTAAGTAGTTTAATGGATGATTTTTATTAATTATAAACTTCACTTTTAGATAATATTTTATAAATGTTTAAATCACACTTAATGGACCTCGTAATTGGATTAAGAATTGACATGGTATTTTTAAGTACATACTGCAAGCACAGGATCTGCGATTATAGCCTCATAAACAAAGCCTTTTTATTTTTCCTTTCTGAATATCTCTTATAGTATTATAAAAAGCGTAGTTATATTTTACATATAAAATTCGTTATAACTTTGAATTATTTTTTTCATAATAAATTGAGGTCGTAATTTTCAATTTTACTCTCGCGAAAATTCTATACAATATAAGAATTTTCGTCTGAGCTCAGCAAAAAGTTATTTTAAAATGTCTACCATAATTTTATATTCGCGGCGTTCATATAAGACGTGTGTTAAATTAAGTGCCAATATGAACATTTACTCCGTGCGAAATTAAATTAAATGATATTTTTACGGATTGTTCCGAATTGATATTTATTTTTATTACCGCTGCATGATATAAAAATATACGTTAATTTTCTTTACTGCGCGTTTAGTCGATAAATAATACTAAGCAATCAAAAAGTCGTTAGCTCTAATTGGTTAATAACCGCGAACGTCGTGCAGGTATATATACCTATATAAGCCCTTCGTTAAAACTTTTTTCTGACTTTCAAGCTATGATTATATCGTAAAATATTCATTCAAGAAATTATATTTATTTAATTGTGATTTATTCTTGTTACTTATAATAATTTTATTTCTTTTGTAATAATTTATTAATCTTGATTTACAATTGTTTATTCATGAAAAATTTTTTGCGATACCATTATTTATCATGAGTTATTTAAAGAATCGATGCGAAATGAAAACGTGGTCTGGTAATTTATTATCCATTGTTTCAATGTTACATAATTTATGGTGTTGCGACAATTGATCGATGCATATGGCGTAGAGACAATTGATAACATAATTAAGCTATTATTCTAGAACTAATGCACGATTAATTAGACTACAAGTCTTTGGTTCAAGGTTGCCTTTTATTTCATTCATGAATAATTGTCATTATTTACAAACGAAATGTTGTTTTTAAATGTTACAAGCACGATAGATCAATTGTATAATATCACGCATTGTGTATCAATTGAAAGGTCGTGGGTTAAATTGCCTAATTAAATTTAAAGTTGTTATTTTTTTAAATATTATTTCTTAAAATTTTTGTTATAGAACTTTTGTTATAAATTAACCTTACAGGCTATTTTGCAATATTTGCTTTTAAACTAAATGTCTGATACATCACCCTGTATTATACCAATCCATCTAGAATCAGCACAATCATGACACGGTCCAGTTGAGTCCGACAACGAAAACGTATCGTCCGACGATCCATGTTAAACCCGGGAGCAAATTAGACAGCGTACTCCGCAAACATTCCAATAAATGTAGGGTAAACCTGTGGCAAATGTATATCCTTACGTATTTTCTAAGACAACTTATCTTTATAGTGCCATTAAAACACCCAACACATCCATTTTGCTTATATACAGTCATTAAGATCAGTCGTTACCTTTAATGGAACGGATTGGAGCTGCTTTGATTTCGAAAACGCTGTAATAATAATTTAATTTCAAATAATAATGTCAGATTTTGATACCTAATACACAAGTATTTATTGAAAATTTATATTATATTATAGACAATAAAATAAATATTACATTTCTCTAACCCCAATATGGAAAAGCATCGTAGGACCCAAAGTTAAATAGTATGGCGGAAGCGGTATGGTGTGGAGTTGCACGACAGCAGCGGGGGTAGAAAACTTATACGCTTGCGAGGGTAGTGTGAATAGTTACATTTATTTTTCAATATTGGAATCCACTTTAATGGATTCCTACAGGAAAATATTTCCAAGCACATATCACGCTACCATACATTTTCAGCAATACGCGTGCCATACTAAAAATCAGGGGTTTGTTTGGGTCAAAATGTTTGACGCTTTTGGAATGGCTTGCATAGTCACTAGACCTACATCCTATAAAGTATTTATGGGCAAAATTAAAAGGAAAGGTTGCCCAATACAATTGCGAATCTACAAGAAAATTTTCAGATGGATAAAATCGTCTCCGTCCACCTGCAAATCTTTTTTGCATACTGTTGACAGTATACTAAAAAGCTGTAATTAAAGCTAAAGCTTTTTGGGTGAGTTTACGAAATATTAAAAATAAGGTTAATATAAACATTTTATACAACCTTGATCCATTTTTTATTGATAATTTCACGATTTTTTAAGATATAACACGTATATTGGGGTAGCCCATTATTATGGCCAAGGCTGTACTTATTATTAAAACAATATAATTAGTCGGTTTCCGTAAAAAATTGTGTACTACAATACGAATGATAATCAGAAACTAAGGATATAAAGTCTAAAATATATTTGTACAGCATTTGATTTGATTTTTACTTATAACAACTATATAACATCCATTTATTTATATTTAAACATAATCATTATGGACCGCTTTTATTTAGGATTTTTTCTTAAATAAATACGTAATAACAGAGTCATTTTTTACTTATAAAAAAGGCACTTCTTTATTTATATTAAATATATTGGAATCAACAGAAACAAGTTGGCGATAAATTACATCACAAGTTTCGACTTTTCGTACAAAGGAAACGAATCAATAAACAAACCTCGCACTTTGCGAGATTAGGAATTAACACATACTATAAACCTAGCATCCCTTATACATAAACATAAACCACGAAGATTTGATCATACATGTTGTTTACATAATCGACAAAAAAGGCTTTAATTCAACTATTTCTTTTATCACATTAAATTAAATGCTGTGTATTCGGTTCACCCTTAGTTTACTCTAATTATCGGAATAGTCTTGTCCACTATTATGTACATATACATACATATATATGTATGTATATATCAGTCAGTGTAAACGTGAACTCTGAGGTCCTTTGCAGATATTACAGAAAGGACCGGACCTCCGCAGTATTCATAAAACGTATCCATCTGGCAAATTCGTCGTCATTTCATTCATCGCCAGCCCTGGTTCGATCTGGTTACGAGATTAATCTCCGACAAGGAAATGAAGCTACTGTTTGTTATCCAGAAATACGAGCGGGAGGATGGGGAGATGACGAGGAAGGGGGTAACACGGCAAATGGTAGGAAAAATAAAATATCAACGTAAAACTCCCATACAGCGACGAGAGCCTGGGTCGGCACGAAAGCAGTTGTAACAACTTTTTATATGATTATTGACGTAACATAAAAGTTTATGGGTTAAATTTATAAACCGCAAATTTTGATGCGTCACATTTTAACAAAATAAATATATGCAAAGAAAGTTTAGGGGAAAAGTTCAAAGCTGGAATCCAAAATTTACAATATATTAATAAAAATATTTCATACGATGAAAAATTCCTAAATTAACTTTAATAAAATTCTGGGATAATTAAAATTAAACTGTATGAGCTAATAACATATTTTTGGCACCAACATAAAATAATTATTGCTTGTATGAAATTTAAAAGCTAATTTCAGAGATATTTTTTATATGTATTTCATTTTAGTGCATAGCTTATTTCGTAAATTGCTTATTAAAAAATATTTATTATTAAAAAATCTTTTTTTTCCAGGATCAAATTTTATATCGAATACATATTAAAAAGTCTGATATTGTAATCCGTCCTTGGTTTATATCGAATTTAATTTTGCGATCCTTTTGTACTTCATTTTATCAATAACCGAATGTTTTCTTAGCTTTATTTAGAAGCCATTGAACTTTGTCGTAAAAGTGGAAATTATAAGCACATATTTAGAAGAGATGTTTAATAAAGTTAGTCACGACTTACTCGTAAGAAATTTATTTTATAGAAGGTCTCACGAACTTGACTAATATATATCGTTCAAGTATAAAAACTTAATATCATATTAAAATCATACTTGTAATGGAGTACTGCAAAGATCCAACTTGGGTCAATTGCTGTTTCTTTTGGTTATTAATGACATACATAGCAATGTATCTCTTAAATTTCTTATTATTTGCGGACGACTTAAAAATGTTCAAGATATTGTAGATGATTTAGAATTTACCTGATATGCATTTTCTAGTGTACATAAGGGAAGTTGCTTAGTATTTTCTTTTTTTATATATTTTTTAAATTATTGTGTATTCGAGAATCATATTTTATTAAAAAAGAAAAACATAAAAAATAATGTTTGTAAAATAAATTCAAAAAGAATATCGGTATTCAATTTCAATTTGATAAATTTAAGAATAGTAAAGTTGTAAAATGCTATTTCCAGACGGTGAAATCTTTGCCTCGTCCAATTTGTGCGGAGATTTATTTATCCATTTTGTTCACTTTTTCGATAGCATCCAATGTCGTAAAATGTATGCTATATGTACCTCTAAGTTTATTGCGGTATAAGAATAGCTTCAATGATGTCTCTGAATATTCTAGTGGTAAAATACCAATTTAGGCCCTGATAAGATTTTAAAAAACATGAATTTGAGCTATAAGTAGCAACTTGGTTATTTTATACGACCGTCTTGTTCCTTTTGTGCCTAATAATTGGCCACTTTTATTTATTATTATTATTAGTACCGTTTGCATTAGACGGAAGTACCAATTGATTACCATATTAACACATATATTACCCAAAATAAGTGCTCGAAGGGTGAAGTTAACGTGTTGGTCATATAATTTTCTGATACTAACAGCTTTGTCGTAATTTTCTCAACAAAATTTATGCTGTAATGTCATGCCACGTGAACGCGAACGCCGTTTCCTCGTATCGCTGTAAAAATAAGCTGTTGCAATATTATAAGGTGAATCATGTTTCTTATTATTTTTACAACTTCGGTGTCCTTATTCAAATTCCGTGATATCGTTTATTATTAAAATTTACCTAAATTACAATTATTAATAAATAATTTTAATTAAACTTGAACCAATTAATCAATATACCCCTATAACAATCGAAGATTAGCTGACCTCTTGTGGTGCATTTCTAAACATGAGACCGACATGAATTTCAATTAAGGTTACCTCAGCATGAACCGGTGTTTGGCAAAGCAGTTCTGGATTAGGCCTAAATGATCATCTTATTGTTTGGATTATAAAGCCAAATTGTCCCACATTTACCTACAATCTACCTAAATATAGATAAGGGTTAATAATGTATTGAATTAAACGGCATACTCCTTTGTACTAATAATTATTATTAAAATTAATATTTTTAACATTACATATAGTTAAAATCATACGTGTTACATTTTGATAATCATTTGAAGTTAACTTATACACATCTATGTCGTTTCACTTGACTGTATTTTAACCGGAATTAAGTTTTACAGTTAAAAAAATAGAAAAATAAATAATAATACATAGTAATAAAGATAAATTAATTAATAAAATATTCAGATGAAATTATACGAACCGAAACATTTCGTAACTGATATTAAATAAATCAATTTGTAATACCAGCGTATTAAGGAGCCGGATGGTGACAGACATATTGATTCGATTGACGTTCTGGCTGTAACGAAAGAAGAGGTCGCGATCGTGATTTTAAAAGTATATAGCAAAATAAAATGTTGTACTATTATCATGCGTGATATTTTGTTAACACAAAAATCTTGTTTTGAAATTGTATTCGTATTATTTTTATGTTGGTTTATGAGCACTTTAGATTGATATAAAGATTTTTTAGATGTAATTTATGTTTGTATCGAATTTTAAATATATGGCAACGTTTCGTGCAACAGCGCTACGTTACATTGCTCCGTAAATTTCTATTACGTTATACAGAGGAAGAAGGAACTAAGACCGACTGCCGGATGTAAGCCATTATTATTTACAACTTGCCGCTTCTTTGTTGTGTTACATCTATTTATCGATTGTAAGCAAAATGTATGACTTACCGCGCTATTGCATATGCAATTCTTCCTTGTATTATCTCATTGACAAACCGCTTGACACTTTTGATTATACTGATCTGTATAAATTTGAAACAATGTGTTGAAGGTAACTCGAATTATTTTACTATTAAAAATGCCAGAAAAGAATTATTTGTCATATTAAATAATTCTAAAATAGAACAAGAAGCAGAAATATAATTATTTTAATGATTAAAAACATTTTATCACCTGTCAGTCATTTTTTAAATTTTAATGGCATAAAATATTGGAGGCTTTGATCCAAAATATTCTGCTTTGAACCAAAATTTTCATGTTGTCTGCATATTTTACTATCTAGAAATTGTTGAATCGATCGAAATAAATGGTAAATATAAGGAATAAGGTTTGGAGAATATGATTAATGAAATAAATTTTCTAGTTAAGCTCCTTGATGTTATTGAAAGTCAATGCCATATGAAGACGCATATATTCGTGTTGTAAAAGTGTAGGGATTTTTGTACTTCTTTGTGTATAACGATTAGATGATTATAATAGAAATTTGCTCTTATTGTTTGGTCCAATTTAATGGTTTTGTAATGCACAATCTCTTTGCAATCACACCATATACACAAAATAACTTTTTTTAGAGTGAGTCTGAGCTTCGAGTTAGGTTTTGATACTTAATATTTTGTAGCACAACATCCATTTCTCATCTCCAGTTATCAAATGATCGGGAAAAGGCTACTCAGCTTCATGACCCAGAAGCTATTGTGCATGAACTTTGTTTCTAAGCCTTCCCAATCTTTTAAATTTGTAAATGTTCAGTTAAATTAGTCTGGTTTGGTTTCTCTGCTAGCTGTTGGATTAGTTTGAGTAGACTTTACTTAGATTTCTGCAGCTAAGACATCATCGTATATTTGCGAATATTTATTAACAAATGTATTTGGTGGCAGTAGTTGCCATTGATTATCTTAGGAAACATGCAATTTTGTAAAAATTATTCCCATGGTAAAAATTCTGCCAACATGACATGTCAATCAATGTTATCTATTTTATTATTAATATTTTTTTAATATTCAATAAATATTACTATGCTATACTTAGCTCGATTTTATTAAATTAATTTACAGCGATCTTAGGAAAACATAATTTACAATGGTTTTTATAATAGTTATCTGCCCAGCATAAATGAAATTGAAAAATAATAGAGACTATATTGGCTCAAATCCAGGACTTTAAAACATAAGCTACTGATTTATTCTACTCTTCTATCTTGTTAGTGAAATAAAAAATATTACTAAAAAGCGTTAAACGGTTAAAATCAAATTGAATATTTATTATGACAGAATTTTGTCTTTAAAACTGAGTATCATATTATTGATTCTAACACTTATACAACGCGGCAAAATATCACAAAAATATTTCACAAGAACATACTAACCTACTAATCTCAAGTAACGGTAACTATGACAAAACCGAACTTAAATTTAAATATAAATAAATACTAAAACATATTTTATTTGTAACTTTAACTTGTAACGTTTTTTTTATTTTTCAATAAATAATTAGTAACTTGAAAATAATATATGTTTTATATTTTGTAGTAAAGTATTTGAGAACAAAAGTGTAAGATTGATTTGTATGGTCTTTTGCAAATATTTTAATAATAAAGCCTTTGCTTATATATTTTTTTATATTTTGAGATTTTGCTCACTCTAATTATTTATTCTCATTTTTCGAAAAAGTGCGTCTAAATTTTGAGATTTTTACGTCGAGTCTGAATTAACGTAGATTTAATTATATACATGTTACATATAAGGCTCTATTCATTATTCTAGTAAAATAAAATAAGTTTATTAAAAAAATATTCTCAGACTTTTTCAAGCTGTAATACGATGGACTTATTTATAAAATTTAAAATTTGTACCGATAAACTGAGCGAAAAATTGAATCTGGATCCCGCAGGGAATTGTATTGTGCCCCTTACTTTACTAAATTTATTATCAATATAAAATATGTTTTATCTGGAACATTATATAATAAGTAATACTAATTATAATATTAATATTGTAAACTATTATGGACCTAGTAAAATTTTGTTAAATTAATTTAATCCCAGTTCGTGCAATTTGTAGGTATGGAGCAGAATCGCTCCAAGTTTGTTTACAATATTGGATGTTTTATGTTCAATTTTCTATGTGTGGTTTTAATTAAGCTACAATATGATTCCACTGTAATGCTTTAGCATTGTTTAAGAAACGAGCGAATTATAATTATAAATACCTTATTTTTAAACGTAACTGTTGTTGCCTTTTGATTACTTCGTGCTATGTATACTTTTCCAGTGGTATCCAGATGTGATACGATTGCAGGAGAAACCTCAAAGTCTTTTGAAAATATTTACTTTTCATCAAGTCTTATTAAAAAAAGGGTTTCAAACTATAACCTCGCAATTCCCCGATTAAAAGTAGCTTTTCCAAATTGATATTTCTCGTCATCTGCCCCGCATTGTTACAGTTTGAACTCGTACAAAAAAAAAATTGTGTCACCATAATATAATAAAGTATAAAGGTGCAAGTAAAAAAATAAAGCCCAACAACACCCTTTGTGAAATAAAAAAAAAAAAATTACATGGCAGTAGCCGTATGTTCCAAATGGGTGATTTTGAAGTTATAGCCAGTGATGATCTTAAATTTTTTATTATCTATGTTTAAATGTAAATAAATTAAATGTGAGAGAAAGACTTGATGTAATAAAGTAAGCTTTGACCTAAGCTGTTCTGAGATGCAATATAAATGTCAATTACATTTTATTCTAGCAAGTGATATTCGCATTTAAATCGCTTTTTACGAAGTATTATATAAATGCATGCAAATAACTTTGCTCTTTTGAGATGGAGCAAGTACGAAGCACTGAGCATTGTGAGTGCGCAAATTGCGTCACGTTCACTTACATTATCATGGCCAGTGATGTATAATCGTGGTTCGCGTACCGAAACAAAATGCATTATTTTAAAATGGAACATTGCTCTCTGCAGTTTTTTGCAACGAGTGCGCAATTAAAATTTTCTTTTGAGTAGCAAACGAGTATATCGCGTCAAAATTTTTTTTAATGACTATTCTTTGACATGTGTTGTCTTTGTCTACTATAACTGAAAACTTCTACACATACTAAGGATATATAAACACATACCAATCGCTATTTAAATTCTAATGCTCAGCTAAATTCTACAGCAGCCTCCTCATACCATAGACCAGTAAACTTTCAGATAATAAACATAAATTTAATGAATTAAAAACGTACAAGATGCATTAAAATTAAATAGCTTCGTAATAAAAATAAAAATTAGTGTAAAAATGGAGTTCACATTACCAGCGTATTACCAAAAATATTTTAAATAAATTGTCAGATAACAAATAATAATGTTGAATTTACCTGTATTTTTAACGTAACAAACAGATTAGGTGCGAACGATATAAGATATATCTAAAATAAATTCTTCATTGCCTATTTGTATTTATATTTTTTATTTCCCATTACCGAGCTATATATATATATTTTAATCACTCTAAATTTTTATTTTCATCGTATGCTATTTTTAGTCTAACAATTTGATATTTATTTTGACCCTGAATGATGTAATATTATACCTAGGGTGCTAAAAAAATTTTGACTGAGATTTGATTTTTCTTCTGACCTAAAGTTGATTTTATTTATGAACAATTAAAATAAGTATGAAGTATTTAAAAAATATACCAACATACCTGTGCATAAAACTGAATACAGAAATTGTTTTTTATGTTTTTTAATTTGCCTTTAAATATCATTTAATTTGCCAATAAATATCATAGATTGTATTGCCTTGCTCACATTTTTCCTAAACTTTAAAATGCCTTTTAATTATTAGTTGCAACGAGCCTTGCATTTTCCTTAAGCATGTAATGTTCACTTTACTATTAAAATAACAAAAAAAAATGATCTTATTCTTAAGCAAATTTAATCTTATACACAAAAAAGATCTAATTAAGTAGACACCTAAAATTTAACAAATAAACTTTGTAGAGAAATTTAATTGTAATTTAAAAGGTAAATTGCTTACATAATCTCAGTATTGTTAGAAAATTGTAAATGTATGTATTGTATGTATATGTAGAGCCTGTAAATGAAACAAAATTTTAAATCTAATCTCCAAAGCTCTATTCATAATCCAACCCGCATCTGATGAAGCTGAAAAAGCTTTTCCGCTGAAACGTCGCTTTAATTTACTCGAAAGGTTATTACAAATTTAGTCTTTTGTAACGTTAGTATTTTTTTAAATAAGTGCAAATTAAATATGTTATATTTATATTCTTAAAGTACTTAGCAACCTATTTTAAAATAAAATTATTAGCAGCAGAGAGGTTTTTATTTTCTTTTCACGTAAAAATCATAAATACTGGAAAGGTAAACACTTATTACTGTGTAGCAATCATAATATTTAGATATAAACATATACAATGCATATAAACTAAAATCATATACAATGCATAAACTTGATCTTTTTCTACTTTCCATTATACATTTTACAAATAGCAATTGATTTTTTTCTTAAAAAATATCCATTCGAATTAGAAATAATAATATTTAATGTTTAACTGAAAGTTACTAAAACTTACAATTAATGTATATTACTATTTTTAGCTATAATTACAAGTTCTTAGGAAAAATTTGCAATTTAATTTTTTTAGTGTAATAGCTAAGTCGCTTGTTTTGTCTTAATTATAAATATAAAAATGAATTTCATCATAGCATTATTTTTAATTAAATTTATTTATATTAATATTTATTTAAACTTTTCTGAATTAGGTTGTATTTACAAAGTTATACAATGAATATTATGAATCTTTCTTAGCTTTAATTAATAATAACGTACCTTTGTTACATAATTATTAATTTGTTTGTCAAGAGTCATGATTTCTCACAAAGGGATATTTTAAGTAAATATAGCATTATGGATTATACATTTATTTTTAAAATATTAGATGAAAAAAGTAAAAAAACAATATAAAAAGAGGCTGTAAAAAACCGCAACATTTTGTGTGTTTTGCTTTCTTATAAGTATACATTATAAAAATATGACTTATTACATTTTTATATAAACGTACTATTTTTAAAGTTGAAAGCTCTAACGTTGTTTAATTTTTAATGTGATATTTGTATATCTTATTAAATGTATTTAGTACTTTGTATTTTTAATTATTTATTAAGTTCATATTTGTAGCTTTTACCAAGATTTAATTTTAAAATCTATTTATTAAATCATTTATTTAAGTTTTCACGATAATTTTTGTATTGAAAATATATATAATATGATTCTAAATGTTCATGTTCAAAAGTTTGGTAATATCACAGATACTAGGAACTGAAAAATATAGAGGAAAGCGCGTTTGCTAACTTCTGTCTGGGTATAAAGTTATACTGTGTAGTTAACTGATATTAGTTTTAAACTCCTAAAATTAATCAATACATGTAAATTTAGTATTTATCTCATACATTTTTCGGGTTGAACAATATATTCGTTAAAATGTCTTAGTGGTTTTCTTAAGTTATCTTTTAAAAAGTTTCTTTAATTATGTAATAGGTAATCCCGAAGTAAAAATTGTTTTTTTAATGACAGGTAAAAAACACTTAAAATGTTTATTTTTATTTTATTGACCTAAAACATAATTTCTTTCTAAATATATAATATTCTTTTACCTCTCAGTCATTTTTAATTGCCCTTTTTTAATCAACTTTGACATTTACGGATAATTAATGAATCGCCTACAACTTTACAATTGTTCTTAGTGCCTGTAGTTGCTGAATTTTTATTAAATATACAATTGCGTATTTGGTAAAAATTATAATGTAGTAAATTTTAAGGCACAATTTTTTAAATATCGGAACGTTAAATTTTGATGTTTACTAATATCGATATAACAAAATATGTTCCTAAGTATCAACTGTTAAAACATAAAGGTAAAAATCGATATTATCGATGTGCTATTTTGATTTAATAATCTTTAATCGTTTTAGTAGCTCCAAGACTTTTTTCAAGCTACATAAGTATGTAAATTACAACAATTATTTAAGATTATTTAAAAATAGTTGTTGTAGATTGCTTTTTTTATTTTGATTAATTGTGAGCAGTTTTTAGTGGAATAGCTTATCTCGTACTATATGATATTCTCTCCATTCCACCAGATACATAACATACATATATTTTTATTGTACCTTTATTACGTTTCATAGACTTTTTTATAATTAAATTCATAACTTATATTTACATTAGCAGATACAAAATTGAGCAAACTTTTAAATGAAAAATAAATTTATGGACCGCTTTCTATAAATGTTTTGGCCCTATTAAATATAAAATTCGACTTAGAAACAGACAATGCATTGTACATATAAAATTCATTACAAATGTTTTACGTCTAATGTTTATTAGCACACCTTGTATACAACAGTAACACAATACATAGTTATACTCATGACTTTTCAATAGTGATTTGTCACGCGTTTTGGTGACGGCATTAATCCCATTTCCACTATTAATCATTTCCCTAAATTAATTAATCTTAGACGCGTTGAAAATTATTGTACGCGTTCAAAATTAGAAGTTGAAAACAAACTTGTATATTTATGTATAAATATACATGCATATATAATTCTTCAAGCGCGATTATAAACGACAATAACCGAGCAAAGTTTATTCTACGAGCAACGCTGGTTCTTAATTGTATATTTTACAATAATTAAAAGCTGTAGCGTGGTTTTTCCTTATATTTTTATTTAATTTTTCGCTCTATTTACCAAAGTGTTTTACAGAAACATTTTCAACAGACTACGTTTAGTATTCATACTGGCAGATATTCTTGGCACTATAAAAGGTTAAATTAGTACTTTATAAACACATATTGAAATACCAATATTGCCACAAGAAAAAAACTGATCATTGTTATGGTAATTGTTTAAATGCGCACAAATAAATTACAATGTATTTTTTATTGTTAAATTTGGTTAATTGATTCATGTGTAGTGTAAAAACACTAAAAATAAACACATCATATTTTGTGTGACTTATAAAGCTATTGAATAACTAAAATCAATTTTATTCACAATTTTTACTTGATACAGATTAAATTAGCAATAAAATCATGAATGCGGAAACTTACTTTTGCTCTCTTCACTTATGTGAGCGTCAATGTAATGCATAGAAAATTGCTACTGTAATTGAAAAAATACCTAATTGACTGTTTTATAAATAGACGACGGAAAAACTAGTAATAGTTATGACGCTATCAGGCGTTTGGAAGTCAGTAAATCTTTCGGGCGTGTTGAGCTGAATTTTGGTCGGCTGTAATCTCGTGGAGTACCTGTCATAATGATGCTGGACGCTACGCTAATGTGCTTTTTTTCCATACAATGTTTTGGCTCATCTTTGTTGCTGTGATTCCGTGGCGTCTGTGATTAAGTGTCACATATTTTATAATGCTCTGATGAATCGCAAATGAAGGTGTTTGCAAGACAATTGCATCGCTTCTTGGACACATCTACGCAATGTTTTTAGTCAGAGAAACGGTCCTGATGGGCACGGTGATTGGTAACCGAAGAGTAGAATAACAATAGTATTATGTCAAGGGTGAAATGTATTTTCTTGCGGATCGTTTCGGGATGGATATGTTATTAGGTGGTCCAAGATTTTTAATTAATAACGCAATTGTTTGGTCACAAGATCTCTTTTTCATTGTCTGTATTTGACATAATATTTTATCGCTCTTTTCGTTTGTTCGAAACGGGTATAAAAAATTGCACAGGGAGGTTGAAACCCCTACACTGTTTATAAATATGTTAGTTGTGGAAGCATTTTTATCCATAAAAAAATATTATATTATATAGAAAAATTACGCTGACAACGAATATGCGTCGAGTACAGCTATCATTCAAAAAAGTATTTAGCGTATTTTATACAAGAATTTAAATTTGTTTACAAATAAACTTAAGCTTATAAACTACTTGAATCGAACGACATACCAATTCGACTTCAATCTTGCTAAAAGTTTGCTGAATGAAAACTTTTGTAAAAAAAAACAAGTTAAACAGCAACTTGAATCTTCGGTTTCTGAGTTTGCAAGCCCTAAATTTATTTATGTTTTATTAATTTGTAACAATTTTGTGTATAAATACCGTTCAAATAAAAATCAGGTAAAACAAGTATTTTTTGGTTTATTTAAAGACGTGAGGCTTTTATTATTTTTTTCATTCACAGTAAGTCATCCAACTTATAACATAATTATAATTTAAAGCTTACAGCTCAACTTTAAAATGATAATTAATTTTAAATAATCTATAATATTATATATATTTAAACACTAAAATTAATTTAGAAAGTTAAAAATACTAAGAAATTAAATTAATATGACTTTGTGTAAATCGACTCATATAATTTGAAGGGTTGCGAAGTCAGTCTCGCTGCTCCTCTAAAATGTATTTATGATCTGATTCTCAAAACATCATCATTTCCTGGTCTATAAAAATGCATAAAAGTCACTCCTATTCATAAAAAGGGTGACAAATTATATATAAAGAATTATAGACCAGTCGCAGTGTTATCAGCTCCTGCTAAATTATTTGAAATAATTATTCATAAATATCTCTATAATCACTTTCGGCAAGTTTTGTTAGACCAACAGCACGGGTTTCGTCCTGCCCGTTCCACTGTTACTAATCTTCTGTCGTTCACCAAAACGGTGACAACTTCTCTCGATGCGGGAATTCAAGTAGACGTCGTGTATACAGATTTTGAGAAAGCCTTTGACAAAGTTTGTCATAGGTTATTATTAAAAAAATTGTCGAACCTCGGTTGCTCAGATAATTTAACTCGGTTATTCTCGAGTTATTTAAGCAATCGTAGACAGTTTGTAACCTATGGTGGACGATTGTCAAAAGAATATTTTACCCCTTCGGGGGTTCCTCAAGGATCCAATCTGGGACCTCTGCTTTTTGTGTTATTTATTAATGACATAAATACAGCAATTACAAATTCAAGTTTTCTTCTGTACGCAGATGATTTAAAATTATATAAATGCATTCGATCTGTTGTGGACTCCTTCTCTCTACAAAGTGAATTAGACTCTCTGTAGAGATGGGCTTCCATTAACCGTCTGCCCTTTAGTGTCGGAAAGTGCCATACTGTGTCATTTTCTCGATCCCGTTCGCCATCAGCTTATTTCTACCATCTCGGTGGTAACATTTTGACTAGAGAAACTTCCACTAAAGATCTCTGAATCACTTTCGAGAGCAAATGGAGGTTCTCTCTACACATACACGACGTCTGTGATAAATCTTCCAAGATGCTCGGCTTTGTTATGAGGAATGCCTTTCACTTTGACGATCCGTCAGTTATTCGCATCCTCTATGACACCTTAGTTCGTAGCATTCTTGAATCGGGATCTATAATTTGGAATCCCTGAATAGCCATATATTCTCTTTTAGTGTAAAAAATTTAAAAAAGGTATTTAAGATACCTTTACAAAAGGACATTTGGTTATTATCCGTACTTATATCCCAGTGCCTTTCTTTTAGGAGCGTTGGGATATGATTCGCTGAGTTCTCGCAGAAAGCTGTAGGTCGCTAAGCATTTTTTTAAATTACTAAAAGGTGCTGTCGACAATCCAGCTATTCTTGAGGAATTTCAGTTTTAGGTTCCTGAACATTTTCGAGAATCACGATCGAGACCTCTTTTGATGACCGTTAGGCTAGGACATCCGCACTTGCCGACTCGCCTATAGCTGTGGCCATCCGGCTCCTTAATACGCTGGCATTACATATTGACTTATTTAATGTTAGCTACGAGGATCTGATCCAGTTCATATCATTTAATTTTAATATTTTATAATTTTTTGTTATGTTTAAGTATTATTATATTTATGTATATATACGTTTTTTTATGTTTTATAAATTTAAAATTTGTTTTCGACCATCGTGGCGCATTGGGGTAACCTGTTAGGCCACGATGATCTTAATTTAATCTAAAAAATAAAAAATAAAATAAAAATAAATAATCATTGTTTAAATCGACTTATAAAATTATTTTATTAAACATCCTGGTAACGTTTGTGTTACCGATGAACCTGTAAATGAAAACGCTAATAGGTTTACCGTCAACTGAATTACCAAAAAGTTGAAATTCGGTGCGTCTATACCGGTAATAAATTTGAGGGCCGTTTTCAATTTCCTGTGCCCTAATGTCTCATTTCACTTGCAAACTGCGTCACAGGGTCGCGAAATTTATGCACCGCCCATATGTTTACGGAGGATAAATTTCGTTCGGTGCCCGTATAATTACACACACACATACCCTTAGATCCAGCCATGGGCCGCTAATAAAATCTTACGTTGCGCACTCGCGCGCAGGTCGTAATCTCAATTTGCATAATAACTGTAAGCGGTCGACAACCGGCGTGCGACGGGCTCATGAATATCAAAGTGACGGTTAATTGTGACAAGTGGCGGCTACGGATTGAATGTGTACTTTGTAAGAAGCTACGCCCTATAATTTTTAGGGTGCTCAACTTTGTTATATGTATGTATATGACTCATCGTTGACTCATATTTAGGATAACACTACAATTGTTTATCCACAAACAGTAGTTAATTTATATTAAATTTATAATTCTTGTATTTTAAATTGCTCTTTCACTGTCGATGATCGTGACATACTGACCTTCCAGTTTTCCTTCCATTAAAGAGCTTTAGTTATACCAGTGCATCGGGAATCCTTCTCTTCCAAGCTTTTTATTTGGTCAGACCGACAAACAATTTTAAATTTATTAAATTATTAAAATGACACGCGCTCCGTATAACAAAGCCGAGCATTCCTGGCGCCTTTTCGCAAAATTTAGCGATGTGCATACAAAATCTCTACCTCTTCTCAAATATCGCTCCTAAGACAACGACAAAAAATTATTTCTGCTAAAAATTCATTCTCATAAAATGTAAGAGTATTTCATCTGGACAGCGTGACAATGTGACACAGATCTTTCTGTAATTAGAGTGAATTCTAATTAATGCAAATACTCTAAAACATTAAATATTTCGATTTTTTAATTGCCGCATGAATAATGTTAAGGGCCTAGATTGGATCCCTGTGGTATTCTAGAATGAGAAAAATTCTCATATGCAGCGATTCGAGAAACCGAGGTTGCATAAGTGCATAACACACATTGATTGCTTCATAGATATCGACCTTGATTTTAGAATCATGGGATTTTGTTACCGCTTTCAAAAGACACAAAAAGTGACCATGGAACGACGCGGGCGAAAACCGTGTTGTTAGTCTTTAGGCGCTTGTCTATACTGAAAATGGATATATATGTATGTGAAGAATTATATTAAACAATTTATCAGTTGCCGAAGTTGTCAATAAATTGTAAATGAATTGAAGAAGTGCAGATCTTACAGATCTTGAATTTGAAATATGTTCCTGTAAAATTACGCTATTTCCGCTTTTTAAAACCGTACTTCATATCTAAAATATCGATCTAATTTAGGCCTAATTGGTCGAATTGACCATGTGTAAAAAATCTTCAATCGTCGCGGTGCAATTAATTTATATAACTAGTCCTAGAAACTAATCAATTTTTAATTAGGGTTAGGATTAATTTTAGACAATATCATCGCGACGAAAGCAATTAACGCGAAAACGGAAGCTATTGTGTGCGGCACATTTTTTTTCTTTTCAATATGTCTATGTTTATATTATGACTAAGCTAGCTTGTTCCATGTAATAATGAACGCAATATATACCATAATTAATATAATAAATTATACATTAATGTATTTATTAATTATTTTATCCATAGTTTTGTTTATTGATGTTGAGATGTATAAAATATATTTTTACATACATATTTATTAACAATATAAAATTAATATTTTGTCAGTAAGAATTACCCGAAAAATAAAAGAAAGGAAGATCATCGGTTTAACGTCCTACTTGGGCTTTCGCGAGAGACGGCTATGATAGAATTAACCGTCACAAAGTATCTTACCAAATTTTATGCAATAAGTATATGAGAGGATGGGAACATATAACGCACAATCGCTTTTCACATACCTCTCGTTCTAAAGAAGGGAAAATCTTATTTTAGAAATAAATTAGATATAAATTTAAAATTGCATTTCGGGAAGCTCAGTGAATCATCGCGTCGGCAATAGCTCGAATCCACCCATAACTCCCATTCGATTGGCTTAAAAGCGTGTGCGTGTGCCTCGCGACAGCGGGTAAAAACGCAATCTCTTTATATTTACCCGGGTTTTTCTGGGATACTAGAGCGGAATCCTTGCCAGCGAGGCTTATCATAAATCTCTATGATTGTATTCGTATAATACAGATTAAGTCGAGATTTTTTCGCACGTTTTGTTCGTCGAGAATAATAAATCGGTGCCCGATTTATTTCTTCGATGAATTCGACTCTCGACCTCTTAAAGAGATCGATGGATATTTTTGATGAAGTTTATTGCTGCAACAACTCAAAGTTGGTGTAACACTAAAAAGGTGATAAAACGTCCATTTTTCATCGATTCAATTACTAAAGTTTGGGGCGATTTGAAAGCGAGAAAAGTTTTTATTGGCGCGTGGAACGCCTCAGAGCTTTTTAGGGGATGATAAATATTTTTGTTGTTCTGCACCTTTTATGCTGATAATTAAGCAGCGGCAAAGTTGGAAAGCGAGACTGATTAATTACTGCTGGATGTACAAAAAATAAGTACACGAAGAAGAAGACAACGAAAAAGAACCGTTTTATTCAATCGAGATGCTTTTGTGTATCTTGTTTTCGTTTTATTCCGAATGTTTCCTCACAAAAAAGTTTTTATATTAACGACAACGTTTTTAAAAGCTTTAATCGTAAAAAATATTGTTTACAATCTTAATGAAAGATAAAATAAAACACTGGTATAATAACACCATAGAAAGTATTCAAATCTGAGAAATATAAGGTGTTATTTTTTTATAAAATAAATTCAATCATATAGTATGATTTAACATAGTTCTATTATTAATTGATTTGCATCAATATTGTTTCCGCTAGAGTAAGCGTGATGTGGCAAAATTTACCAAGCCTTGGTAATATATCATACATAGATTAACGTCAAATGAAGTTTATAACTAAACCGTAATTTAATATTATTTAATGGCTTTTCGTTATATTTTATTAATTTATTTAATAAAAAAATCTTTTAAAAATTAATAAATTAATTATTGGACATAAACAAGACCAATTTTATATAAAAAAATCGCACAAATAAATAAATTGTTTCAATTGTATCACGCGAATTATTTCATTTTATATAATTAAAGGTTTGTTGGGCATAAGTTAGATTAAACGTGCATTCATGTACAACAATTTAATTATTGTGTTTTAAACCGTCACAAATAACGTTAACTAAAAGTTTAACTCGACTGAATAGCAGTACATCATTCATTTACTTTTTACATACTATAGTTTTAATATAACGTAAAAGCTCTGACGATCGCAAATAACTGAGCATTCTACAGCACATACCACTGCTTGCAAATAAAATATATTAATTTTACAAAGCTCTTAATTTGTTAACTAAAAAAATATATTACCAATTTAAAAATTTGAGATTATATATAATTAGTAACACACTTAAAGCGATTAAAAAATCAATTATTAAACATCATATATATCTGCTCCTTATTGTACTTAACACTTTACTTACCGCTCACGCCAATTGGCGTCCTGAGTGTGCCGAAAGTTAAACACCGCAGACGCCAATTGGCGTCCTGTGTATGTTTTCGTTTCCATGTCAAATTAAAAATATACGTTTAGTGTTTTATTTGCTTTTTTTTAAGAGAAGACTAAATAAATGTATGAATTTTCATTTTATTTTAATTTTTTTTTTTTTTAATTATATTTAGACAAATGCGAAGGTTTTATAAATATATTTTATATTTCTTTCATCCGGCAGTTTCACTACCAGACAAACTTATGTATCTTTTGATGTGGTCCGAATATTTTAACAAATTTTTCTAGACATGTTATAAATGTATCAATGCATCAATTCAAGCCATTATTAAGTGGTTCTCAACATGTGGTTCGCCTGAAATAGAAATTAATTATTACATTTCCTTATTATTAGATTTTTAAATTGATTGATGATTTTAAAATTATAAAAGCAAGTAATCTAGGAATTTAAATAAAAATTATTTAAATTGAGTTAACCAGCGGCTCTCAAACTTTTTCAAATTTCTAAAAACTTTTTTCCAGCACACTTTTTTTTCGGACGGTGTAAAAAAAGAAAAATATGATTTTTTTATACACAAACATATAAATATGTATATTTAAAAATAATTTATTGGGTAAATGGGTTTATTTAGAAATAAAGTCAAATTACATAAAATTAAAAAATACGATGTACATATATAAAAAGTACAAGACACTAAAAATTTATCATATCATTAACCATTAGATAGTATTGGATTACTGAGAATCTCAAGATTGTCAGATTAGTAAGATTCTATTGTATTTTTTTCTATCCTGTTATAAGGAAATTCCAACATATTTTTTGTGGGTAAATAATATCTCCCGTCAGATATTACTGGCTTACTGGAAGTACCGAATCTCAGTGACACATTTTTTTAGAAAGTGGGAATTTTTTCGAGTTATTATTTTTGAATTATTAGCACGATGCACATAAAAACTTATGGATAAGAATTAAGTTTAAGTTATATATCGTGTGAAGTGCATCTGGTTTTCGTGTGCTCGAGTGAATATTCGAAAAATATTACGAACTGTTTATAAAACATAGTTTTTTAGTTAGTTACGAGTGTAGAATCTACGTGAAAATAATTACAGTTTATGTTATTTAATATAGTGTTAAATATATATAGATATTCCAAGTTACAATGAAAATTATAGTGATAGTGATTCAGACTCCTCTGTTCATGAAAAAAATCGTCCACATGCTATGATGCTCATGAGCAATGAGGAAGATGAACAAGAAAAATATTTAGAAGACACTTTACAAGACACAAAACTTTATTGAAGATGACATGTTTCCCGTTATTGCAGAAGAAACGAATAGACACCATAATCAACACTTCAACAGATACAAACTGCAAATAAAATCTAAAAAATGGGTGGATGTAACGGTACCAGAATTAAAAAATTGGTTTGAGTTGATATTGCTAATGGGCCTGGTGAAAAAAGGCTCATTACACCTGTATTAGACAATAAATCCACTAATAGGAACCCCGATATTTACAAAAACCATGAGTAGAAATAGGTTTTAGCAAATATTACGTTACCTGCGTTTTTCCAATAATGAAAATGTTCCTGATAATGTAGGATGACTATTCAAAGTACAAAAAATAATTGATTATTTCTCCGAAAGATTAAAAAATATGTACAAACCAAGCCAAAACATATCTCTGGATGAGGGTATGATCCCATGGTGTGGAAGATTAAATTTTCACGTATAGAACCCCAGTAAGCTCACAAAGTACGGTATAGTGATAAGAATGGTATGTGAATTAGTGTCAGGATACATATCGAAATTAAAAATATATTCAGGATCTGGAATTTCATTACAAGATTTAATATCACATCTAACATCAGACAATAAATACAAATGGCATCATCTTTATATGGACAATTTTTATAAAAGTGTTGAAATAGCAAAAAAAAATATATTTGAAAAAAAATAGAATCTGTGGTACCATAAGGAAGAATCGGGTTTTACCAGAATATCTGAAAAATGCAAAATTACGAATATTTGAAACCAAATATAAACGATATGGGGTAATATTGTTGCAATTGCGAAAAACGGTAAAAAATCGAGACACTTTAAACTTTCATTATATAACTAGTTATTGTGAAAAGTGATTTACACGTGAAAGACAATGTAAATTATCTGTGTATGTGCCTGGAAGATTTCACATTACGATGGAGTGAATTACAACGGTTAGTGAATATTTTATTGCAAATGAATTATATATCAGTAAACTCGTATTAGTAAAAATGTCACAATACAAAAGAAAAGTTTGCTTGAAAAAAGTTTTAACAAATTTAAAAAAGTTTGAGAACCGTTGGTTAAGTCAATTCAAATTATTTTAATTAAAACTTCTAGGTTATTCGTTTTTATAATTTTTAAATCAAGATAATCATTTTAAAAATCTAATAATAAGGAAAAGTAATAATTATTTTTTATTTCCGGCGAACCACATATTGAGAACCATCTAATAATAACTTGAATTGATGCATTGATACATTTATAACATGTCTAGAAAAATTCAACGAAATATTCGGACCGTATCAAAAGATACATAAATTTAAATAAAAAAGGTAAAATTCACGAAGTTTTGCGAAAAAGTGCCGGTATTTAGCGTAAGTCTGGTAGTGAAACTGCCGGTCGGTAAAGTGTTAATATTATATTTATTTTATTTTTTGCATAACAATTTTACGCCTGGGCCCTTTGCTCTTAACAATATCAAATAATTTCAGCAGTTTCAAGTTCAAGTTTTCTTCTGTATTCAGATAATTTAAAATTTTATAAACGCATTCAATCTGTTGCGGACTCTTTCTCTCTATAAAGTGATTTAAAATCTCTCTAAATATGCGCTTCTATCAACCGTCTGCCCTTTAGTGTCAGAAAGTGGCATACTGTGTCATTTTCTCGATCTCGTTCGCCATCAGATTGGTTTTACGATCTCACATGTAACATTTTGTCTAAAAAAACTTTCACCAAAGATCTCGGAATTATTTTTATGAGCAAATGGATTGGAGGAACACATTTCACGTTGAATAGTCAGTTATTTGTGTCATCTATGACACTTTAGCTCGCAGCATTCTTGAATCATCCTCCAATAACCAAGTACTAAAATATTTTTTATCTTAATAATACAAGGTATATGTATTATTTTTTTAACCATGTGACGTTTAGTGGTAACCTGTTAGAAAATAATTTGATTTAAATAAATAAATTATTGTACTGTACTTATTGGACAGCTTTCCAAAACTCTTGTTCTTGCAAATGATACTTTAAACACTCATGTGTTGATAATTTGGTGGCATTAAAAAGTATTATTTTTAGTAGCAAGTTAAAGAAGCGCCTTCTCAAGTCACAAGTTAAAAACTTTAACAAACTAACTGACTGATGTCATTCGCAATTAAATTCATAGCATTAAAAACGGAACGTGGTAGCGTAAACTTAAAAGGTTAAGACAAGCGCTATTGATTATGAAAAGGAACTAAATCGTTTAAAAAAACACATAGAAGTTTCATTGTTATAAACTAGAAATATCAGAGCAAAGTAGAGATCTTTTTCTGTATCGTAAATAGATTGATAAAAAAAGTATCCACAGTAGAACAGAATTAAATTTGCATTATAAGCTCAAGGAAAATTGTTAATGTCATCAAAACTTCTAGAATTGACAAATTAGACAACACGTTGATTAAACACCTTTTCATTTATTGCTTAATAAACATTTTTAACGCCTGCCTATCTTTTGGGTATTTCCAAACCATTTGGAAAACCGATAAATTCATCTGATAAAAAAACCGATTAGGATACTTCGATTTCGATTAGTTATCGCCCCATCAGTTGATTACCGTCATTTAGTAAAATATTTAAAAAAAATAATCCTTATGTGTTTGAAATAATCTTGGTGATTACAATTATCAACAGTTTGTTTTCGTGAAAATCACTCGACAACACATTAACTAAATAATTTGACGCAGCGCTAATTTTAATATGTAAAGAGCACGGGTCTTTTAATGATAGATATAGAAAAAGCTTTTGACACAGTATGGCATGAATGATTCATAAGCTATACAAATACAAAACAACTGAGTATCTGCTACGCTTAATACGCTCATACCTGAGAAGTAAAAGTTATGTTGTTGCACTAAATAATGAATACTCGATACCGCGTAAAATTCTAAGCTGAAGTTCTCTTTATCTTGTATACGAACGTTATCATGAAAATTTAAAATAAGTTTTTTTCTATGCACGCTGATGATACAGATATTTTAACAAGTGCCTACGGTTTTGAACCAGTCGTAAATAATTTACAAAAATCTTTTGAAATTTTAAATAAATATTTTGAAAAGTGGAAAATTAAAATCAGCCGAGTTTTAAATCAAAAGCAATTATTTCACAAAACGTAGGATAACTCTGCCATCACATCTCCTGAATGAAGATGTCAAAAACGTAAAATGGAAAATAAGCGTCATACGCCTGGATTTAAATTTAAGTCCTTAAAATTTATTTTTTTATTCTGAGCTTACTTAACTTTACTAGAAAAGACTTACCGCCATGGCGCCCCTTAGAACGTTATATAAGACAACATATTATTGCTTCCAAATCTTCAATTAAATTTACGCAAATTAATATTAAATTGATTGATTTTTAGTTTTTTTGATTGAATTGTAAAAGTGTTATACCCCTCCAATTAAAAGCGCGGTTTTCTTTTATATAATTATTTTTTGTCATATTGTAGCTAGTAAAAAGTTGTAAAGTTAAAAATAGTTAATAACTTGTGTCATGTATAATATATGTATTTAATTAGTTTGTTTTTAAAATTACTTATAATATTAAAAGAAAGGTGGTAAAAAAAGCCTTGATTATAGCAAATCAAAACCAAATTTTGGCCAATAGAAGAGCGCAAGAACAATTATCACTTCTCAGAAGTCAAAAATCCACGTCAAAAGCAATAAAATCGTGCCGTCGCCGTTGCAGTGGCAACGCTCGTTGCCGAGCGTTCCCACTGCAGCGGCGCCGACACGATTTTATTGCTTTTGACGTGAATTTTTGCCTTCTGAGAAGTGATAATTGTTTTTGCGCTCTCCTATTGATCAAAATTCGGTTTGAATATTCTTTGACGAACAATCTTATATGAGAAGTATGTAGTAATATCGGTAAGGATAGTTATCATATTTTTAAAACAGTGTTATATGCAAGCGCAGACTAACTATAGAGTAATATATGAGATGCAGCGTCTGTCTGTAATTATTCTTCCGCTTATTTTCCCCTGAGAGATGAGTTAGTTTGTATTTTGAGCTTGACACAATGAAAGTTTTAAAGCTATAATTAGCTTTAGAACTTTCAATAGGTTAGGTTTGGGTTTTACAGCAAATTTACGTTTCGCAACTTATTTTTATTTTTTTAGACATTTTAGATTTAGAACTATATTTTTGCTAATAGAAATATATATCTACTTGTGAAAATGTATTTGGGTTTCACTAGTGAAAATATAACTTCACCAAAAATACACATTCACTGTATTGCATGTAAATACATAACGATAAGTATGTAAATGTATATATTTTTTAACACATTTGAAAAATTGAAATCATATAATTTTACTAGCACCTGCCAGATAAATTATATTTTTACTAGTAAAAATATATATCTATTGATGAAAATGTATTCCAGTATGATTTTACTATAATGACATAATTTAAAAAATATTTTTGTGATTTTGAATTTTCTTAGGGACAACCTAAAAATTGTGGTTTAGAATCAGAGGCATCATTGCAAATTTTTTTAATATTTTGATTGTGATAACATCCATAGTATTTAATTAAATGACTTGCATTTTTATGGCAAAATTTTAGGGGGCGTAAATATCCTCTTCTTTACCCCAAAATACGTCCCTGTTGGTATTGTACAAAATAATCTAAAAAAATATTTGTTTAAGATTAAGTGTTTTTATTCTATTGCTTCTTCCTTTTTCGTCGATCTGAAATTCAGATCGAATACCAAAGGTTACTGCTAGTGATTAACATTCGTTAAATATTTCCTCCCATGTCTAATATTTTTAAAAGTTCAAAAAAGCAATAAATTCAACATTAATTTGCAAACAAATTTTAACATGAACGGAGCACTGTCAAAAATTACAATCTGTTCCTCTTAATAATAATTTTTATTGTCAAAGTACTTTATGGAAAGTTTGTGCTTTTGAAGGCAATGTTCCACTTCTTTTATTTATTGTATCTATAAAAAAGGGCTAAAGAAACTTATACCTGAAATACATTTTAACCTTAAATTAAGTAGATACATTTTAAATAACTACTTAATTTAAGTTTGCTTTTTATTTTTTTCATAAATATTTCTTGCTATGAATATTTCCAGAGTCGGGTCCCGGGAATTTGTCCCGTCTCCCCCTTTTCTTGGCAGCACTGGATGTAGCACATTGATATATATTTTATATTAAAATTTAGGTAAAGATTTCGCTCTCGAAATAGTCATGGAATGGCATTTTTTATGCTTAATTGTAATAATATATTAGCGCATACCCACGCATATAGGTTTTTAAGACCAAGTTTTTACAATCCTCAATTGAATTTATATTTAAAAAATAATTTCAGGTCATCGGCAAAAAGTAAGATTTGAATTAACGAATAACTTATTTATTATTAATAATAAACAAAAGAAACGTTATTGGCGTTTATTTAATATCATTAATAAACAAAAGAAGCATTTTTAGTAGAAAAGTGTACGTATACACGAAACACGAAAATATTGTTGATTAATCAAGTGTTCTACGATAAGGTTATAAGCATGGAGAATGGTGTCGAATACTGGTGCTCATAAAATCGATACAGGTATGTAATTCTCCATTATTGCTATGTTTGCCTTTTTTTGTATGTGAGTCACTTTTCAATTTTACACCGAGGAAAGCATTTGCTTTTGACAATATGTTAAAAACAAACAGCTATAATGTACTGTATTTTTTAAGCAAATCAGCTTGAATTAGATTAGGGTCTGTTTATGGTTCACAGTGCTTCTGATCAGAAATTGTGAAACTATCGATCGATAGACATTCGTTGCTGACTTAATTTGAATTCGTTAGAGTTGCTTAGAATATCATTTTAATTTTTAGCTATAGGATTGTTATTTAAAAATATTTTATGTATTAAAAAATATTAGATTTAGTTTTAATGATTTATTCTTGCATTACTTTTTATTTCAAAGATAATGGATTGTATACGTTTCGACTGATTAATTGATGTTTTTTATTAATCAATCATTGTATGTAAAAAAATGTATATTTGTGGAAGAAAATATAAAGTTAGCTGCGCGGCTATAGATAATATGAAATAAATACTCGTGAGCCGTGATAATGGCGTTGCAAGTTTATTATCTCTGCATGGCAAAAAATGTTTTTTTTTGAACGCTTTGACACCCAAACGATTCGGATGTTATCTAAGACGCTCGTGCGTTCTACTGAATGGCTGGATTACGCGCATTGCCGCTAGCATATAAAATCCTTGGGCCGTTGTAACGTTCCTGCGATAATCTCTCGTATCATGAACGATTCAACAGTATACATAATTGAAAAGCTTCACCATTCTTAACAATATCACTTCGTCTATGGATTTAGTTATTTATGAAAATCAGAATAAATCACCGTGAGAATAAATTCATACATTACTATTGCATATGCTTGGAATGAAATTACATATACAATGTATGTACATAGATTATTGAAAAAATAAAATAAAAATATGCTTTACTTATTTTTAGGGCAGCATAAAAATTTATTAAATTAAATTGATATATTATAACATCCTTGAAATATAATCAGATACTAGAGTTTAAAATATCTACGTTGTCGTAATCAACATATTTATTAATCCGTCTTCCGTTTCCAATAATGTGTTGGAACACGCAGGAAATATTTTTATTCAATATCCGTTTAGGCTCCAACCTAAACTCCTCTGATCCCTTTCCACGGAAAAACTTTATCTTTTCTCTGATTGTATTTTAGCGACTTACTGCGCATTGTGCACGTACCGAGGAAAGGTACTATTGGCATCAGAAAATCGATGTCGATACCAATTTTATAGAATACATTCTCCGGAGAGTATGATAAATGGCTGGTGTCGCTTAAGTCCTAAAATAACGTAACTGTTGTTTGACGACAGCTTGGTGACAAGATGACCGACGGTATATAAACATCTCTGTTGCCGCTTTGTATTTATCATTGTTCGATTTCAGTGTTGTCACATTGATGTGAATAGCTTCCGAATGTGACAACCCAACCGGAGAGAACAAAGACTCATATAACGTATTATATGCATCTATGAGCGACATAGAATCACAACTCATTCAAAATAAAGCTATAAATATAATACATAATACAACGTTTAAACACCAATATTAAAAAAACGTTTCATTTTCATACCAGAAAATACTATAATAATATCAGACTATGATAGTAAAAAATTTAATAAAGGCCCAAAAAGCCAATATAATTAATATTGTTTTTTTTTATTCCTAACCGTGCTGCTGTCATAATTTGCTAGAATTTTTTTTATGATTTTATTAACCCGATTTAAAATATTTTGTTTTTGCTTTTGCTTAGGATTCTATCTCAACAGCTTCGAATTAAGTCTAAACAATGATTTGTTTATCTTGAAAATGAGCGAAAAATTGTTTACACGGTCTTCTTTGTAGGCAAAATCGGACAATCTGAGTTTCGATCGCATATTTTTTACCGTGTATTTGTCTTCAGATATTATTTTATTTTTCGTAGAGATTTGACAGATGATTTGGGAGTCACTTGGAATAGTTTTTGCTACTGTTTTTTATGTACCTAAGTATATACAGTATTTTAATACAGTGAAGTCTCAATATAGCGAAGCTCACGGTACCAAAGAAAAAATTTCGTTATACTGAAAAAACGTTGTATTGAACGTAAGGAAGATAATATAATTTTATTTTATTTTTCATTACCATATTATTACAGCATCAAAATAGCTTCTTACAGATCGTTTTTTGTCAATTTTTAAGCATACTGTAATGAGCAAAATAAAATTTGTTGAAAAAATGTTTCATAAAAAAAGTTTGAGGGTCGGCGAAACACTTGGAATGTCGACTCAAACTGAATTCGTAAAAAATTGTGTCAAGTTGTAACGTTATTCTTATATTCAGACCAAAATATTTCTTTATACTGAGATTAGTTTTCGTTACAATGAAAACGTTTTGTCCTTTTTCGTTACTTTGGTATTCGTTACATAGTTGTACTTTCAAGGTCCAGCAAGTTTTTTCCTGAAGATTGACTATATTTCTTATGACACAATAAGATTTTATCGATGGTCTATCAAGAAACAAATAGATAAAAATAAAATATGAAATTAAAATGCGGTGTTTTAGATTATCAAAGGCTTAAAAAAAATGATACATAAACGACAGTAAATACATTTTTTCAATAAAAAATATATTCTTACATATTAGTGACATTAAAAAAAGTCGTGTCATTGTTAGCTGTAAAACATATTTAACTATTATTGGTATCCAGAAATAATGACGTTTTTGTTAAAAAAAAAACGGGATTTTTGTATTTTTGATATAATTCTATAAATATTTTTTATCATTTTATATAACCTTCTTTCACCTTTTGTACAAATTATTCTTGCCATTTTTGCCATAATAAGCAAAGAGAACCAATTTAGGTTTTTCTAATTTATTTAAGAATTTTTCCTTAAAAAATGTTTCATTGAAAGAAACTAGTGGTAGTTAGAATGGGTAAAGTCAGTGAATATAAGAGCCGCAATAAAACTTATTAACGAAGGCTAGAAATTTTATCCCAAGACAAATCTAGCAGTGTGTGGTTATACTGGAGAATATTTTTATGTCCATTCACTAGAGATGGTCTATTTTTCATCAATGCAACACAAGATTATTATACACTTTTGCCATTACTGTTTTAACTTATTAAATTAAAATATATAATTATTTTGGAATTCTACCATACTCAAAGAAAATCATTTTAAGGGTAGAATTGCTTTTTCTGCATAAAACAGTCATTATTTTTCCTAGTCATTGGTGAATAAAGAAGCAATTTTTTGTGCCAAGTGATCTGATTTTAGAAAAACGGTTGTAATTGTTATTTTTTTGCAAAAAATTTTCTGTAAAGATCAGACAATTAATAGGAAACCTAAACATTCTCTCTCTTCATCGCTAGCTTATATTTCTTAAATATACAGGCTTGTCCATAATAATGGTGCACTCTAACTTTCAGTCTTATTAACTTCTGAAAGCCACTGTTTGTTCGGTCTTTAAAACCTCTAAGTTCAACATCGTTAAGCATTTTACTCACCGTCCATAAAAAATTGGGTGCCCCTACGCTTTCAGAGAATTTAGCACACAGCTTTAAAGACGTTTTTTGACGATTTTTAAGGAAAAAGCGAACCAGTTGTTTTTCGTTTTCTTTCAAATTTTGGCTTTAATTTGTAAGAACCACGTTTTTTGAACCGTTTAAACACATTTTTGATATTGCGTCATGAGCAATAAATATATTTACTAATTTCCGATATATTCAGTTAATAATATGTTATATGCGAATGCAATAAAATTTTATTCGCTCTTTTAGCTTCACTTCATTCCCGTTTTTTTGGGATTTTTTACATGTTTATACAATATTAAAAATAAATTAATAAATAAAAAAATATAACGAAAAATAAAAGCCGAAATCACACAAATGAACTTAAGCGAGACTGAACAATTAGACTCAGATGAGCAATTAAAAACAACAAATTAATTTGCATCATTCTTAGAATTTTAGTAAAATAAATGCTGTTAAAATATTTCGCTTAGACTATGCACTTGTAAAGAGTTACACGCCATTTTAAGGGGTGCCCTATTATTATGGCAAAGGCTGTATTTGAGTAGTAGACCACGTAGTACCGACCTTGTTTGATAATTAATCGATGGACCGTTTAGTTTCAGCTTATATGACTATTTCAGTTGTATGATCCAATAAAATCTTATCAATAAAACCAGATTTAATTTTTTAAACATCCAATATGTCATCATAAATTAAACAAATATTTCTTGTAGCAGCGTTGCATTCATTTTTATGTATATAAAAATTAGAACATTATGTATTTCCACAATTTTAATATTATTCCCAGATTTTTTGTCCTGAATTAAGATTTACTGAGGCCACAACACAAAAACGTGAAAATACGTGTTTACTACATCCAGAAATAAGTTATTTTCAAAAGCTGTATATGAAAAAACGTCATTATTTTAGGTCACTATTTAACAAGATATTATTAGTATTATTTTATAAATTTATAATTAATAAAGATTAAACATTCGTAATGGACTCTGGTCAACTTTTTATCTGAATACAAGAAGCAAACGCTTTCAATTGTATATGTTTACCTCAACAAATATTGCTTTATATATAAAGTGAATAACTCAAGTTATGTGTATTATGTATAATTAGACTAGCATTTTATACATACATATATGTTAACTTTGGGAAATAAAACAACTAAAGATAAAAACATCAATTAAATATAAATGTATTTAAAGTTAAATAGATTGTATTATAAATACAAAGAGCTAGCAATTGATTTTTAAAGGTTCGTGTCAAAAAGTTAAACGGGGCAAATACTTCGAATCAGTGATTGATATATAGTGCTATGTGAAGCGACTTAAAGACTCATATACGTAATGTTACGGATGTAGACGAAGTAAAATCAAACAAAAATAAACAGTAAATTGATGTAAAAGCTTTGAAAATCCTAGACAAATTTCGGATTTCAAAGCATTCGAAAAATTCAGCATATGTCAGAGGAATGGGTGAAATAGCAAAGGTTTTGCTTTTATGGCTGTACCGTCAAAATGTATAATATATATATACACACGTTTTGACATAGCGAACATAAAATTGCACGTATTAAAAATGAAAAAAAATAATACACGCTATAATGAAATGTATACTTATAGATCATACACTGCAATATGAAAGATATTAATATTTTATATATTTTTACTCGTGTGGCAACTCAGACGTTTGAAAATGAAATATATTAGTTTTATTGCATTTATATGTTTATGTATATAGTTTATTATATGCATGTGTATGTTATCTGTATATTAAATGTTATTTTAGAATTATTATTAATATAATTAATAATTTATTTTCTTATTCTAATATCGATATTTTTATTTGTTTCATGTTATTGCTCTGGATCTCTAGGTGAGTTTTTATTTATATTTGTATTTTTATTGAAATCATCATACAAGTGAGTTTGTCGGAATTTTTATGTATTTAAAATGTAACATATCTAATTTTATGTATGTGGATCAGGCAGGTGTTTATAGCTAACTAGATAAGTGGCATAAATGAAAGGTGATCATCTGATTTGCTCTATATTAACAACTTTTATTGTTAATTAATATTCTAGTCGTCGTTAATTTGATAATTTGCGATCTTTAATAAATAGGAAAAAATTAGCCGCGCTTATTAACAAATAAAGTTTTTTATTTGTTAATAATTATAAAATTATTAACAAATAAAGTTTTTTATTTGTTAATAAGTTTACATGATTTCTTATAATATGAAGTATATAACCTAAGTTTTTTGTCTTAATCTACAAGATTTTCGGTTTCTTAAAATTAAAATTTTAGTTCATAATATTAGGCTAATTATTTATAGAGAAAAAGTTGACAGAAATCTGTTTGTGAATCTGTTATTTTTAATTTAAAAACATTTTTCATACTATTTTCTGCGAGTAATCGAAAAAGATTTTAAATACATTTTTTATTTATAACTAATTAACAGTAATTACAATTATACTAAACGATGTACTTGCACGAAAAAATTTACATAGCATTTTTTGGTTCAATGTTAAGTGCCGGAACTAGTGGCGAATGTCTCTTGGCCACTTTCTTCAGGTGTCTCAGCATTAAACACCTAAATGCAGATCATTAAACTTATCTGACTGTTTGTTTTTTAATATATGTTTAGGTAGCTTATGCTTTTGCCTAAACGGTAAATTATTAATGTTGTATTTGTCAAGATCAGTGAGATCAGTTTTATTTACCTTTCTGCTTTTTAAACTTTTGTAGAAATTAAATGTCAGTCTATGCCGAAATTTTTTTATTGTCTCTAAACGTCTTTGTACTTGGACGTTATTTTTAGGGTGCGAATTTAAGGCAATTTTCAAGCATTTCGTAAGCGGCCGTATTATAGATCGGAAAATTGATAAGTGATAGATGAGATTTCTTTTTATCTAATGGCTTCAACTTGTTTTCTGAATTTTAGACGGCAACCCAGGTGCAACCAGAATTATTAGGTGCAACCAGAATTTTCTTAGGGAATCGCCTCACTGCTTATTTTTATTTGCGACAAGAGAGTCGCCCTTGTTCTATAAAAAACATGATAGTTTCGGTTTTTTGTCATTTATTGTTATCTTCCACTTGCTGTAGAAGTTGCGCAGTTGCTGCAATCCGCTTTCGAGTCTCTTGGTGATTATTTTTGCGCTGATGATGAGGAGATATAGATCCCCAATAGTAGAGTTAACGTCATAGATGTATAGGTAAAAAAATATAAGGACCGGGAATGCTACCCTGCGGCATTCCTATTAATACTTTTCTAGGGACTAAGTTTTATTTTTTGATTGAGACAGTAAATTTTCTGTCGCAAAAAAACTTTAACTCTTATATAACCATCATGCCATATAGTGTCGAAGGCCTTTTCTATATTTAGAATGATCGTAACTATCCGGATAATACTTTTTTTATATATAAACTCGGCAACTTTAATGAAAAGAGAAAATATCCGATCTGACTAAAATAAGTCTTAAATGTGCTTTTCATTGGTGAAAGATCTTCTGCACGAAGCTAGAACGCATCAGGATGATTACAATCATCAGCAGTGAGGGAGCGATTTAATGAAAAATATACATAAATGAATACATAAAATTAAGAAATCCTATAAAAGAAGTGAATGTTTGTGTAAACTACGCCTTAAATGATAATACAAGATAAGCAGTGCTTCGGGCTTTTCAATTTATGTGAATAATTAAGTACAAGTGCAAACTTTCTTATTCCTAATTTTAACACAATACATAAATAACAGGCTCGCATATTAATAAATATTTCACGCCAGTCAAAACCAGAATAATACATTGCGCTTTAATATTTTCATAATTTTATCATATTAATCACGCCACTTGGTGGATTAAGTTTTGACGCCAGGTAAAATTCGCGAGTTCGCATATTCCTTTATATTGCCAATAAAACGTTTTATCATATTACCTACTGTTTGTTAGGCATTATACGTGTATATCTAAGTATAGCACACACGACCCCAAAAGCGAATATTAAAGTGTATGCGGTTCTTCAGACATCTCCCAAGAATAAAGTTATGTCAGCGTCCGGAATGCTAAATTGTCCCTAAACCTTTTATAGCGTTCATATTGCGTTATGTGTACATATTATTAACGCACATTTACATTTATGTATGTGCAGAGATAGAGAACATCTAAAACGATTCTTATGTTATACATATGTTTACACATATAGAGAAAGAAGTTTCAGTGAAAACAGTATGAATAAAAGAAAGGATAAGCGTTACTTCTAAATGAATAGATGCCAGGAAAAATCTAATAAGTTTATATAATAGAAAAGAAACACGAAATAGTAAATATTTCTGCTAGAGCATCCGAACCGACGAGTCTCTACGTGAATCTGATACCATAAAACAAAACGAGAACGTACACTTCTCTATCATATTATATTTTGTGAAATAAATTAATGGATATTCACTTAAGAGTTTTCATTTAAAAAATACATAAATCACAAAATGTATCTTGTAAAATGTAGACGGAATAAAAATATACATAGTGATTACATTTTAGTGAATATATAACTAGATTGTTTAAAATTTTTAACTTGTTATATTTTGTTTGTAATTAAGTTATGTCAATAAATGTTAAGCTATGTTAGTGATGAAGTTATTGTATCTAAAAAAAATTTAATGCCTAATTCAAAGTAATCATTTTTTGAACTTCAACTAAAATAATTTAAATTTATTGACAAACTACGAAATTGTGTAAAAATATTACTTTATCAATAATATATTTAGGAGTTATTAGCTACATTGAAATATGTATTAGTAAATGATAATTTATAAGTTTATTTTAAGTAGAAAATGTGCACTATTTAAAATAGTGTTATTATGATTAAAAAAAAGTTTATATTAAGTATGAAATGTGAATGATTGTATATTAAATAAAATTAAAAAGTTTAATAACATTAGGGCATTAATTAGTAAATTTATGTTTATTTAAAACAACAGTTATTATGTCTTGTTATTTTTATAGTTTTATTTTTTAAATTTTTCTGTGAAATGTATCAAGCGTATTATATTTATTATTATTATTATAATTAGGCAGAAAGCTTTGAATTTATTGTTATATTGAGTCTTCTGCTAAAGTAAAAGCAATATTTTAAATGTATAAAAGTGTTAAAAAAACATTTTTTGATGAAATAAACGTTAATTGTAAATATTTAAAATTGAAAAAAACAGCTAAGCTAAAAATGAAAAAATAATTGAAACCGTTTGTACCACAAGTAAAAAATATTTTTTATCTTTCAAGCTTTTTAAAAGAATAAAATGATAATCTTAACATTACACTTTTGCCCAAGAGGTCTGATTTTTTTTAAGATGCAGATTTAAAGTTTATTCTAATATAATATAATGGGTAAAGCATAATTGATCTTTTACTTTATGTATGTGCTAGTTTTTCATACATAATGGTATATTTTCATATTAATTTAATAATTTTGCATTTAATTGCGAAATTTTCATATGGTTTTCCTTTAGTCGATTTTATTGGAAAATATATGCAAATATTGAATATTATTTTGACAGCTAGTGTTTTTTTATTAGAATTTATTTGGTTATATATTTTTTATTGCTCTTTTTAAAAAGATTTTATTTTCAAGATATATTTGTTTTTTAGTCTAACAAAAAGTATTTTGCACATTATTATCAGTAAAAATCGTTATATTTTTAAAAAATAATTCAAGGCTTTTAAATCAGGACCTATAGAATTTTATCTATAAAGATTAATAATAATTAATTTTAATTTATTATTTTCTTATTACAAATCTGACTATCATAACAGGTTTCCCTAATGCGTCTAGATGGCCATTTTACAAACAATGATTATACGATTAAACATTCAACAAAATAAATATAAAAACTTTTTTCGGCAAATCTAAAATATATTAATACAATCTTAAATACATTTTTTACAGCTTCACGTTGCCTAACACAATTCTCGTGTTTGGCAAGTAAGTTGAAAAGTTCTTAAGCGCTGAGGTTTTGGCTGCAATGAGCAAACATATGGGTCGTGATCGCGAGTCTCTAGGGCACTCTAAAAATTAGAGCCAAAAATCAGGTTGTCGACACCGCCCCTTAGTTACTTTAGAAAGTGCTTTATTGTAAAATCGCTACGTCTAAAATGCAATGAATTGTATCCCAACGCTTCTATCAAATATTGCTTAACAAAATATTGAATTATTAATTGTGATATGATTGACTTGTAAATGAATAAATAATATATAACAAAAATAGTAGTTATCAGTAACGTGTTTATTTACAATTGAGTGCTTTTAGAGAATATTGATACACATAAAAGCTTAAAACTGATAACATTTTTAATCGAAATTTATTTGTTGGATTAAATAAAAGCTATATTGGATTAACGAAGCAGTACACTCGTTCGGTCGAATAGAATTTGAAAATGCGCTGAATGTCATTATATTAAATTCTGTAAATAGGGTACAATATAATATGCAAATTTTGATATTGTCAACATTTTGCTTATAATATATTAAAAAAAGTTCACATGAAAATGTTTCTCAATTTAAAATCTGACGAGGAGCAAGGAACAGAACGAGTTAAACTAAATTGAATCTCTCTACATTTCACAATCAACTCGCTGAGAGTACGGAACGTATTACACGATTACGGCAAAAGTTTTATTAGTAAGCTTTCAGCCGTTTACGAAACTTTATATATTAACGTTATATCTAATGCGAACGTATGAGAATAATATTATTTTATCTCTCGTTTATACATTTATAATAAATGTGAATATTTAACTAAATAGTGTATTTTTTATTTATCGTCATATCTCCAAAGGTTGTGCTTCATTTCAATTAAATCTAGTGCTTCTGAAATTAAAAAAATGTTATAAAAAAGACATTGTAACAACCTCCAAGCACAATATAAAATGTAATGCTACAAAGGTAGTATTATATATTACAATGGAACACAACACTGTATTATATTCACTACTAAATGTCCAGACGATGATTAAGGTATACATAAAATTATAGAGTTGTACAAGTAAAGTTTTAAATAAAATTAGAATGTGATACAAATATACAGAAATTAAAATCTATGATTATTTTCAAAGTTTATACTTCAATGAAAATTAATAATAAAGCACTAAATCCCAAAGGCGCTTCGGTAATGTCAGTTAAGGTATTTATTAACTTTTTAATGGAAAAGTTAAGTAATATAAATTCACTATTATCAGAAGAAATGTTAAGAGCTTAAAATAAAAATTTAAGTACGTAAGAGTTACAAAATAATATCTGCAGGGAATTTTAAAGGATCGCATAGCAAATATGAAATGTGTAATAAAATCATGTAGGTAATTTTAAATAGTCCTAGTCTTATAGCAACATTTTTATTGTACAGTAAGGTATTCGAACATATTGTAAGCTCTCTTTATTATAAATAACTTTACTCATATTAGCTTTTCTTGAACCTTCATAAAATCTGCAGTAGGGACCGCCGAGCACTTTAATGAATTCCAATCTGGCATTGCGTATGGAATATGGCCGATTACGGTGGTCGAGTATTTCCGTTTATTGCCAAAGTTGCGGCCAAAAGCTGTCTCTGGAATTTTTGAAACACCCTGTAGTGAAAATGTATATATGCACAGCAAGACGTACAGAGCCAGCAAACTTTTAGCGCCGTCGTGCCAAATGATGCGGCCATTTCAAGCCGTGCCCGAGATAAGCAAACACTCTCCTGGAAATATGTTCAATTAGGGCAACTGGTCCGCAAGCATCACTTCAATTCACGACAGTCTTTTATTCGCATATGTACTTTAGATCTAAGAATTTATATATTATAATATAAGGCACTTTTATTATAATTTCTGTCGTGTTAACTTGATACATAAGTATGTTAGGTGGTTATCATAAGTAGACGTCAAATTTACACATTTTGAGAAAGCCGTTGAAGAGCTTTCTCAAATATGTCGAATCTCAGTTGCTCGAATGATCCAACGAGATCCAACTTGATACTTCTAATCTTCATGTTATTTATTAATGACATAAATATAGCTGTTACAAAGTCAAGTTTTCTAGCAATGCAGATCATTTTAAATTGTTTATATGCGTTTGATATGTTGAGGACTCCTCTTGACAGATTAATACAGATTATCTATGATGATTCCGTTTGCCTTGTGTTGAAATGTGCCATACTGTGGCAACTTCTCGATCTCGTTCACCATAAAATTATTTATTTATATTTCAGTGAGAACGTTTTGGCTAAAGAAACTTCCATTAAAGATCTCAGAGTCACTTTTTAAAGCAAGTGTAGGTTCTTTCTACAAGTAAACGATGCCGGTGGAAATCTTCCAAAATGCTCAGCTTTGTTATAAGAATGATTCGTCAGCTATTCGTATTCTCTATGACACTTCGCAGCATTCTTGAATCGGGCTCTATAAACTTTTGATGAAGCGTAAATACCAGTTGTTTAAATAGTAAAATTTATGTTATATTATGCAAGCTCTATGGATTTGTGTTCCGCGATATGTTTAATGAATTGGAGTCTAGATATATACCCACGTATTGGTCGCTCGCCCTCCATTTAATGCAGTTTCCTTGTTAGCTTTTAAGAGGTAGAGGCAAAGGTTGTTTGCGTGCTGTAAAAAATATAGCTTAAAATATTTTACATTTATTACAATTTTAAATTAAAATTTGTAAAGATTTTTGTAACTTAATTTCAAATGGCTTAAGGTCGTAAAACAAGTTATAACAACTGTGTCGTCAACGTACATTGATAAGTCAGTATTTTTATTTTAATAGGTATGTCGTTTGTATTTTAAAGAAAGAACGGCCCGAGCAAACTCCAGCTAAAATTTTACACGAATTCGAGTGTTCATTCATGCAACAAAATAGCTAATTAAAATTAGTTGATTTTCGCGGAAACCAAAATATTTGTTATTAATTTTATTCCGCAAAGATTCTCTTTAACGCATTAGGTTTATTTTTAATATATATTTTTATTATAAACCGATGGGGCAATAACTAATCGGATTTGTAGGATCATTATTGTTTTTTTTATCGGATGAGTTTTAGCGGTTTTCCAAACGGTTGGGAAATGACTAAAAGATAAGCGGTCATTAAAGACGGTAATTAAGTAATATATGCAAATTTTAAAAAGATCTTTAATCAGCGTATGTTCTTATCTGACAATTCTAGAACTTTTTTTATATTTTTGAAATTTTTAATTATATTTAAAATTTTCCCTGAGCTAGTTTTGCGAATTAAATCCTTATCTACCGCGGACGCTTCTATTTTTCTTATTGATCTATTTATTTCGTTTTCTGTTTTAAAGTATTTAATTTTTTTATTAAGTTCGTACGATACAAAAAAAGCGTCTGTTCCCATCTCTACCTTACCCTGATCTGTGTATGTTTATTTTTAAGCGATTAAGTACTTTTCCTCATGAATTGTCTGCTGGCTTCAGCTTTCATGTTTCGTTTTTAATTCTCTGAATTATCGCAAATATCATCAGTCAGTTTTTTTATATATTGTTTTCAGTTGCAGAGTTGCTTTCTCATTTTATTTTTAATGTTATGCGTCGATATGTTTATGGTTGTTAAATAACTAATATTATCGTTGACAGTTTTAGTGACTGTTGGGGCATAGTTTTGTCGTCTAACCACTATACAAATCTCGACAATACTCCTAAAACCCTTTCAATCAGTATTGTTACATGTTTTCAGTAAATATATAATTTATGTATTTAAATTTCAGTTTGTTATAGTAGAGATTTTTGCATTTTTCTTTTATATATCCTATATTTTTATTACTATTCCTCTTATTTTATATTTTTAATTTTCTCTTCTAAACTAGAAAATGGTTTTAAACGAAAAACTTATACTTTATTTTAGTTTATGTATTTTCCTATACTTAATTGTTCAAACTAAAATTAATATAAACAAAATGTCAAGATATTTCATTGATTTTTTAATTTATAAAAAAGAAGATAAATCTTGAATAGCTTAACTTTTTAAAACAATTAACAACATAGCATTAAAGTTTATAAATGATATTGAAAAGTTCAAGTGTTTATTTATATTAGATTTTAATATAATTTACTAAAGAGAAAAATATCGACTGCTCCTCGTGTCACTTTAAGGTATGTTGAGTATTCTTTTGAGTATTGCAAATTATCATCGACATTAGATCGACAATTTTTTCTTTATGATTGAATGGTTTACTTTATTAAAAGCCGCCTCGAAATTTAAATATATATTTTACGTCTATTGTAATTCATTTCAAGAGCTTTTTTTTGTAAATGTCAAAAGATCGGTGATAAAAAACCTGCAAAAATAAAGCTATGATAAAAATAACAGTGATTAAAAATATATCAATGTAAAATAATTCTTTGTAATATCTATTAAAAAAAAAGGTGAAGTAATTAAAAAATATCAGTACTTGAAAAATAACATTTATTGATATGCCGAGGTTGAATATTTATTTTGTGATTTATTTAAGTGTTTATTTACCCTATATTTTTTTAGGTTTAATAAAAATATTAATCTAAAATACATGCATATTTATCACAAAATACAGGAAACATAAAACGATATTCCAATAACCAGCAAATAAATTATATCATATCGCATGTAATGATATCTCATAAGCCTATCGATTATGTAACATTTGTATTGAATTATATATATTGTATGTATATTATATTATATTAGTGTATAGGGCATTACATTGCAAAGGTCATGGTGGTTTCGAATGTACGACATGTACCAATTTCTGCTCACATTTATAGTCATTATTCTGGCCGTCTGCCATGTGCATTGCCATTTCGTCCCTCGGTTTATATCTACATAACGTGATGCAAAATTCGCAATCATATCGTACGTTTTACATATTGGTCTAAAATGTTTCATAGCTGCCATGTGGTTTACGATAACATCTATATAATATTATAACCAATCTATTCCAAACGCAGATTGATACGTGAATATATTCAATCGAGCATTTCGAATTTAATGTTTCTCTCAGCCGTCTATCAAATGTTGAGGTTGAATAGTTAAAATGTATGGACGCTAGGGTATGATATGTTGAATTTGTAGTAGCATTAATAACCATTAAATTAATAAATGTTATCTGCAGCTTAATTCGGTTTCCAAATTAATACAAATAAGTCACTACATAAATATATATATATGAAATAATAGGAACTAAATTAAATTATTTAATAAATAAAGCACTTTCCTTAGGAGAAATGCCTGAAAATTTAAAGATTGCTACTATTGTACCTATACCTAAAATAAAAAATAGTAAAAAAGTTTAAGAAATGAGACCAATCATCATGCTACCGTGTATAGAAAAAATAATAGAAGAAGTAGTAATCAAACAATTAAAGGAATTTATTACTTCTCAAAACATAATATGTGAACAACAATCGGGATTCAGAGAAAAGCATTCGACTGAAACTGCATTACAAGTAGTGATAAATGATTGGCTGTTGGCTAAGGATACAAACAAAATCATTGGAGCAGTTTTCTTGGATTTCAAGAGAGCCTTCGAAACAATAGACAGAAAAATAATGTTGAAGAAATTGGAGAGTATAGGTATAAGTGATATAGTTTTTATATGATTTAATAATTACTTATATAAAAGAAAACAAAAAGTTAAAATAAATAATGTATATTCTGAAGAGAAATTAGTGTCTTATGGAGTACCACAAGGGTCTAAATTGGGACCATTGTTATTTGTTTTGTATATTAATGATATAGTTAATAACGTGAAAAAATGTAAAATTCATCTATTTGCGGATGACACATTAATGTATTGCATAGGTGATAACATTAAAGAAATTGTAAATAATTTCAATAATGAATTAAGTATATTAGAAATATGGTTAAAGAATAACGTACTTAAATTAAATGAGAATAAAACTAAATGTATGTTTATTAATTATAAAAATGTGTTAGATAATAGTAGCAAAATAGTAATAAATAACTCTAGTATAGAAATAGTGGATAATATAAAATATTTAGGAGTAATTGTTGATACAAAATTAAATTTTAAAGAACATTGTAATTACATATTAAAAAAAATTGGTAGAAAAATAGGTTTATTATCTGGATTAAGAAATATATTAAGTATAAATACAAAAAAAATAATTTACAATAGTATAATATTGCCCCATTTTAATTATTGTGCAACACTATTAAATATGTTAAATAAATTAGATAAACAAATGTTGCAAAAATTACAAAATAGGGCAATGAGAGTAATTTTAAATAAAAATAGATTAACTAATTGTAAAAGTATGATTGATAGATTAGAATGGTTGAATGTTCAAGAAATATTGAGTATGAATGTTTTAGTATTTATATATAAGTTAGAAAATAATATGTTACCAAAATATTTAATATTTAATAAGAAATAAAGATGTACATAAATATAATACTAGAAATAAAGAAAATTTAAAGATAATTAAGTATAAGAAAACGAGTACGGCTAGGGGAATTATGTACGGAGGTTTTGATTTATATAATAGTCTTCCAAGAGAAATCCGAAACAGCAAAAATATAACGGGTTTCATAAATGGAATAAAAAAACACCTTCGTACATATAGAAATAAATTATAACATTAAGACTTTATTATTGTATATTTTTATTTTTTCTTTCTGTTATGTATTTTTATATATGTTTACTAAATTTGTTAGACGTAAAGATTAGCTATTAAGCTAAATAAATTAATAAAATAATAATAATAATATAATATATCCAGTATCGGATGCCATTTGGCCCTTGTCCCATTTGGCAGTGGCTGCCACCCCCTACAAATAACAAGGAAGCCAACATCGTTAACCGCCCGTGTAATTTAAACGCATTTTCAACGGCGTCAAGTATTACTCAAAAATGTTAAAATATAATTTAGTTGTACCGGAATTTAGACAAACAATAAGGACGTGAATATTTTTTTTTATATGTCGGATAAAGTTGCATCATAATATTTATAAGATCTATTCCAAAAACAAATTTTCTTTTGTTGAACGCTAAAAGTTGAAACCATTTCTTATTAAAAATACATCAGCTTTAAATTAAATAGATACATTTATATTTCTAATTGTAAAATTATTTATGAGCAACCTTGTAGTACATTTATGCGATACAAATTAATTTTAATCTGATACCATGTACGAATTTAGAAAGGGTTTTATCGCATTAAAAAATCAGTCGAATGAATATTATGTAAATATTTATTTTTACATTGTTTTAAGAAATACCTATTTTCACTTCAACTATCGAGCATAGTTTTAAATTGATTAGTATTAAATAAGTAATATTCTAATTCTATATTTTATAATATATGATTTAAATTGAATTTTAGGCCTAGGATTTATATTAATACCGCCCGTTTATTCGTATATATGTATAAGCTTAAACAATGACATAATTGAATTGCTTAAATTATTGCAAATTTAATGAATATTTAATAAAGATAGTAAGTAAGCAAAGGTATGTTCAATTTGTAATAATTCTACTGTTAAATATTTTTGTATATTTAAATAGTTTTATAGAATCAAATTAATATTTATTAAGTAACTGAGTAATGATTAAACAATTTTTCAGTATATAAAAGCATTTTAATTGTCAATTAATTTGTGGATTATAATGTACATATTAAAAATTAAATATATATTATGTTTAGAAATAAAATAAATCTTTTATGTATAATAAATAAATTAAGCTTTTAGATAACTTATACTGATCATATATACTGCAACTTTTATTTTGATATGAAAAATATATTAAACATGAAAATAGGAAAAACCCAGACCACCTCAACAGGTGTGCCACTGAACCAACTAACCCGTATGAGCACCGTATGAAAACCAGAAAAGAGAGTGTCCAGTGCTCTAGTCTTAAAATTCACAGGCATGAACAGAGGACGCAACTAAGAACTATGAGCATCCTCCAGGACCTACAGTTGTGTTGTCAATAATGGCTCTGAGAAAATGTTAAATTACATAAACACTGCGAGTTTACTATCAAACGCATCCCAGCGCACATAAAATGAAAGCACTGGAAAAGAGGAACGGATAGTATTTCTTTGATAAATTTATCAAAAAAAAAACTGAGCAGCTTTATCGATCTGAAATATGCAGTCTAATTTTTCAGTGCTTCTCAAACGTTTTACAGTGCATTTCAAACGAATATATCTACCAAAATGGTAGGAATATGCCACTGACATATTTGATGTTAGTAAAAGACAATCGGTTATCAAGAACCCACTTCCATAAAAAAATTGGGATCCTTCTGCAAGTTGAAAGAATCTGAAATCATCTGCATTCTCTTTCATTTTTTAATTAGTCTGTATATATTAATAAAAAATTAACGATTTATTGTCTTCTCTATGTCATTAATGAACAATAGAATTAGCAATATATTAGCGTTCTGAAAATAAGTCTTTATATTTGACGAACGAAAATAAGCCGAAATATTTTGTCACAAATAAATCGTAATCGACGTTATCAAACGCATTTTTTAAATATGCATACACAGACGAGTCCAATGTTTTAAAAACGAAATTTTAAAAAGCATTAGGTTTATGACAGTGGATTGAAATTTTCTGTCGAAAAAGTATACACCTGCAGAGCTAAAACATATATTTATGTAATGTAATTTTTCAGCTGCTAAAGGCAACATATTTAGCCAGTAATTATTGATGCACGACTTGTCACCCTATTTATAAATCATGGTGACAAGTCGTGCATTAATAATTATATATTGTTATTTATGTTAAAGCATTTTCACCACTCCGGAAAACAGTAGGATCTCAATGACATATTGTGAATATTTTATTAATTTAAATCTAGATTAAAAAAAAGTTTAGCTTTCTTACGACTGGAGACAAATAAATATGTCACGTTAGCGTGTGGTATCGAAAGACATTCGCTGGTGAATGTTTACTTATGTATAAAGACCCTTTACCTAGTGGATATTACGTGACAGCCAAAGGAGTTTATTCCACAAAAGGGTTTAAGGCCCGAAAACTCCACTGTGCTTTAAATCGGAAAACCTTTCGTGCCAGAAGAAAAAATAATTCGAGAGGGGAAATGTGTTTCGCACAAAACGCGCATTACCATTTTCCGAATGAACAATCGAAATTCATTCATCACCGGGTCGAGGCAGGAAAAGCTCAAAGAATTCTCAAAAAAAATTTTACCTTTCTGAAAAGCGCGACAGATAAGAGGGGCAGAATAGGCAAATGCCTGGGGCCGTACTACAATGCTTTGAAATATCGACGGAACATCCGAATAGCTCGTCTTTTCGCATCGTATGTAGAACGTCGTATGGATTGTTAATATTGCAACGACTAGCATTTTTTGATCAGAAAAATAAATAAAGATTTTACGTTATATGGCAAAATAAATCACGATATTTTTAAGTAAAATTGTATAAAAATATTCCGCTACGCTATTAAATTTATCTGTCAAGTTTTTTATAGGAAAATGTCGATTTGTCGATCAAACATTTGAAAATGAAGAGCAGCACGACTGAATTTATTTGGCATATTAATATATGTTAAATAATATGCTAAATAAATTCATAAATTTAGCATAAAAACACGCTGCACTATTAAATAGATTTATTTTAAAAAAATATATTTTTTTAAGTAATAACTGTTTTTTCAATTTGTTTTTTTAACGGTAAAATTTTTGTGATGAAGTCATAATTTTTTAGGTTTCGCGACGTAATATTCCACAAATAATTGTTTACTGTAATTTTTTTACGTCGAATGTTGTATTTTGATTGGCAATATATTATTTAAATGCTGAAATATTAAATTGCGACTGTAAGAAAGCAGTATATTTTACGTTTATTTTTATATAACCAACATATTTAAAGTTTAGCTTAACGCCGTTATCCATATCGCAACCCGTTCCCTAATCTTGTCGCTTCTTTTGCTTCAGTTTTAGGCTTCCGGTGATTTATGACCCTCCGTTATTAATCTGCTTCGTCGAAACAAGTGATTCGAAACGCTGGTTTGCGATCCCTCATTATGCCAGTGACGGCGTCATCGTTTAGTCATAAAGTCCGTCCCTTTTCTTCTTTACTCTTCGCTCGATGACAATCGCCTCTGTCGCACTAACGTCTCCTTAATAAACTGTTCGTTTGCCCAGAGACGTGATTTAATCAAAATAATTATTTCCGATTTAGATAGATAAGCTAAGATACCCGTTTTCTAAGTATCTCTATCCATCTTCAAGGTACCCAATAGTCCCTGAATAATATCTCGATTTGAAAGCGAAAAAATCCGTCGATTCATTAAAAAGAAAAAGATCGATTTATTAAAGTTTCTATAATAAAATGGCAAAGTTGAACTTTTTAATTACGAAGATTCGTATTATCCTATTAACTGTCAGTTTTCTCGTTCTTTTATTAAAATACAGGCTCTTTTCAATTTAAAAATTGAATACCTTACGTAAGCTTTTCAAAGAAAATGAATTCCGATTGAAGATTGTATCAGGTGCATTGTAAAATATATTTTCCTATACATAAAACTTTAATTGATTTATGCCATTTAACTATATACTCATATGCAATATAATATTATATTTAAAATAAACTTATAAAATTTCGATTGCACAAATATTAAGCTGATGTTTTGGGTAGTTTTGTAAAAACACAAATTCGTGTTTGTTGTTGTACATTTGATTTTAGAACACTCGTTCATTCAATTAACCAGTCAACACTAACAGTGTAATAATTTGTCTTGTCCGTTGCTATATATACATCTATTGATATATGTTTATGCTTAGATGCATATCCGGGCAACTAAAAACATTTGTGAAGTAAATGTAAAAGATGGTTTAAACTAATTTGAACGGAAAATTAAAATAATAATAATAGTTCTAAATTAATGAGACAGTAAAGAAGGCTGAAGAAATTAAAGCAAATCTTACTTAAACTAATCAGCTTGACAAAAAAATAAATATTTAACACAAATATTTTTTAGTTTCTATCGGTTCTTTAATGATTACTATTTTATTGGATAAGTTTTTTTTAAAAACATTCCCTAATTTAATGTAGGAGTTTCAATAGTATTTATTAAAATCAAGTAGCAATTATTTTAAATATAGAACCAAATGTAGCTTAAAGAGAATATTACAATGTTTGTTTCTAAATAGTATATCATTTTTTAATATAAAATATTACAAATAAATTAATTAATTAAAAACATTGTGGCATTATTTTTCAATAGCTTTGTAAAATGTTACGGTCCTTATATAACAGCGGTGTCCAATGTTTTGAATCTTATGGGCCACGTTGCTCAATAAAAATATTCAAGAGCCACATATATAATTTAATATTTATTTTCTACACTATTTTACCGATTTTAAAATATAGTCTCAAAGTTCATTTCAATCATTTGCTATTTACGCGACTTTGTTCAGAAAGTGTTTCAATATTAAATTACTGTAAAATTTACTGTAGTTTATTCTCAGATAGGCACTATTACGTTTTTTTTTTCATGCGAACGCTGTTAAAACATTTAATTCATTTACTGATTTTCCTTTTGGAGATGTTCTTTTTATCTGAATGAACAGCGATATGCACTTGAAATGTTAAATCGACCATTTTCAAATACAAGCGCAGGTTTTCCTTTTGTGTTCCCGACATAACCACTTTACTACAGTAAAGTACACACTGCTTTTATTGATATTTTCCAGATGGTTCAGAAACTTTTAATTATTTTGATTTTTATAAAATTTATTGCGTTAGTATTTTTGTATATTTTTAACGTCGCTTTATAAGTGTAGAATGCAGTAATACAATATAAAATAAAATTAATCTAATATTACTTAGAAGTATCTGTATGTTTTTATCTTACATATATTTCCTTCAACAATTAGATTTTATTGCATTGAAAAATATGTTTCATTTTTTTACCAAATATAGTCGTCAGTGCTTTTTCATTAAATGCTTATTTGTCGTATGTTTTGCTTTTTTACTTAAACAGTTTTATTAGGTGATAATGTAGAAGTCATCTCCATAATTTTTTTTAAAAACAAGCCACTTATGTTCTTTACTGTTGCAATAAATAATTTTCAGCATCTAGTTTTAAGTGGCGACAATCAGATTTTTTTAATATTATGTTGTGCGATAGATTACAATTTTTCAGTAGCAGCTTTAATTTTCTAATTTTATTATTTAAGATTATCCATACAGTTTACATATATATAAACTATAAATTATAGCCCATATAGTCTTTAATGTGTCTGGGAGATTTATATATAATTTTAATTTTAATCGATTTTCACAGAATATGTTTTTCTAGATTTTTAAATTGTACGAATGAAAATGGTGATTAATGTTTAAAATAAAATCAAATTAGTATGTGAAACATCTCTTGATTTTCAGCAGTAATAATAGTTTATAATTAATTAAACAGATCTCACTGATTTACAGACTTTTATTTTAGTCTGGTGTCTTACTACTTATTTAGTTGTTGTTGAATCTGTTTAACCAGTTATAACGCATTGTCCTAAAACCTGCTATGTTGCAACGAAAGATTTACAAAATAAATTAAGTGTTTTAAAAACAAGGTTATCAAATTATGTTTCTTTAATATTATTATTTATAAGTTATTTAAACATATTGAAAAGCTCTGGTCTATATTGTTCGCTAACCATGCGTTCTCTCGAATATAACACCCTAGATTGATTTTCATTGTTGTATTTTCATTCACTGACGTCATTGTCTTTATTTTCAAATACGCGAACATGCCAGAACAAGCCACTTCATGTGCTGTATGCATTTTAGTGCTTTTCAATTTTGAAGTGTTACGCCATCCATTCATGTGTTTTCAAATGCTCTTCAATATATTTTCTATTATCCATCTATAATCGTCGTACATTTATAGTGAATTTTATAAATTATGAGCTGGACGGTTCTCGTCAGATAATCTAATTAAAACTTACAGTAATTAAAATAAACAATCAGAATTTTATATAGTTAATTAAAATTAAATTTAAAAAAATGGTTTAATAATACTAAAATAATAACATTAAAAACATTTTAAAAACAATATAAACCATTAATTTTAACATTAATTAGAGGTGCAACTAATTAATATTTAAAACCAACGTTATGATATATAATTTAATAATAATATAACCACATTTTTAGTTCTAGCCACATATTATTTTTTAAGATATAATAACAAAGGAAATATGTGTCGTGTATTAAATTATTTTATTGTAGTGTCGCAATATATAGGCTAGTTTATATTAATTTTACTTTGTCTTTAACAAGAAATGTTGCCTCCGGAAAATCGCCTTTTTGCAATTTTCCGACGTGTACATTTACTTTTCCAGGTCCGGAAATTGCCAGTCATTGATTTGATTTTGATCTGACAGTCCAGCTTTTAGTAGAAGTGTAATATAAATACAAAAATCATAAATTGCTCCAAAAGCTTTTTTTAGCATTTAAAATATATATATAGACATTTGTTAATTAGATAGATTTTTTTTATATGTTGATTAATATAGCTGCGAACAAGTTACATATCTTATTGATTTTATTTTTTGAATTTCGTCTATAAAGTGTTGCATCGATTACAATAAATGGTACATGGAAGGAGCAATTGGATCAAGCCAACCTCCTTTATGTTATTAAAAATTAATTTCACCACATAACTAGTCGACTTCTGTTGAGAAGAGCAGACAATTTTTTACTTATTCGTGCGCAATGATTTAGCTAATCTAAATAAAAGGTTATCGTTATTGTTTGGCCATGTTTGAGAGTTTCGTAATCCCATCATACACACAAAATATTTTTTACCGTGAGCCTGGGCTTTGAAGTAAGTTTTCTACTTGACTTTGCAATGTCTACTGTGTACTATTGTTAGCGTACAAGACAAAACAATCGACAGCATGCGACTCAGTTTCAAGATCCATAAGCTCTTGGGATATGCTTGGGACTTGTTTCTTTGTTCAATTCGCGTGAAACATACTTGTCTCAAAGCCTCCCAATCTTTTTAATTTATCTATGTTCTGTTTAATGATATTTTAGTAGTATTTTAGTTTATTGGCCAGCTAATGCTTAATTTAAGTAAAATTTGCTGAATTTTCACATACAATTTTCGTAAAACATCTTTGTCATTTACAGATATTAAATAAATCAACTACCACTTCACAAATGTTGTGGCCGTAGTTGCTTTTTAATAAATTCATGTAAAATGCAATTTAGTATAAATTGTTTACTAGGTAAAAGTTCTGCCATCGTAAATTTTTGGTTCAAATTTTTGGTCCTAATTAAAAACTTTTTAATTTTAGCACCTTTATAAATAAAACTTTTTACGAGCATTTTTTATTTTATTATGGTAACGAATGATCATATAGTATTTTACAGATTAAATATTTATTTTACGGTACATTTTACAGCTATGTATATGCTATAATTTGTTAAATCTAAAACCTTATAATCAAAGAGATTTGGAGTAAATGATAGAAGTTTTTTCATTAACGGCATTCCACTTAATTATGCACCATCCCAGCTTCCGTGTGAGCATAATCTCAAAGAACCTTTTTGCATTGCGTTAACCTCAGCTCAAAGTACAAAAGTTCGTATTAAATATAGTATTAAAGTAACGAAACGAGAAATTGCGCTACTTTGCTACAATTTCAGAAAGGTCGCAGATCAAACATTCAATCGAAGACAATCCTGGCTTAGGGGAATTGAATAGAAGGCATATTTGTTTTCAATGTGCAAATAACCAATAGCTTTTACATTACATAGTTTTTTATATGAAAAAGAATATGAGAATTCTCTTTAGTGAAAATATAGTTCTATGTTTGGTTTAATTATATTATCGTATAAAATATATTTTTGATTAATCAATTGTTAAATATTATTTTTAAACAATATTGATAAATATTAATTAAATATGTTTTTAGTATTACGCAGAATTTTATTTTATATATTGTAGTCGAAATTATACTTGTGGTCTGTTGATTGGAATCTGCGGTTACATATATCTCAATATCTCGAAATTGTGTAAAATTGCGCAGTGAAAATATCAATAATAATTAAATTTTACTTTATGATTTTTATTAAATTACTAATATATTTTGTAATTAATAATTGAAAATCTGTCAAAAAATATGCTTTATTAAAATAAGTGAAACACATAATTTATTTTTTATTACAAATTTAAATTCGTAATTAAAATTATTATTAAATATTGAGTTGATATTGATTATTTTTGGTAATGCAGTTGTATTTAATTTTAAATGTTAGTAAAATATTTTTCTTTATCTGTTTACTAATCATAAGGTCAGGCCATTATCATTTACCAGAAACCAAGCACTTTTTACTGCTGAACCTAAGGCGTGTCTGAATCGTATTGATTTTTCTCTAATATAAATGTACGTATACATTTTTATTTTATTTTATATATCACTCTTTCAAAATCGTCAGGACCTTCGCATTGAACACGTTTTAACGTTTGCATTATTATCTTCACAACAAAACACCACTTGGCGATCTTCAATTATATTGATGTTTAAAAGGGAGAAGGCACTTGAAATTTTAATGGATAAATATTGTAGCTCTACAGTGTACAAATATTTACTAAAAATATACCTACACAAAATTATAATTTTAATTATATAAATATTAGAAAAAAAGTAATGTTAACAGAAGAAAAAAAATAGTTGTCCTGTAAAAAAATGCAATTGATAAATTTGGACAGTAAGCAATTCTTATAATATATATTTCATTATTTTCAGCAACTAGACACTTAAGGATATAGCCTTTCTTTAAATAATTAACATAAAATTAAAGCATGCTTAAATAAGTTAACTTATAATATTTTTATTAATAGGTTAGTTGGTAGTACTTTTGTTGGTGGTTATGATATTGCTTATGGTTATTAAATTAATTGTTAGTTTTCAATATTTACATGCTTTAATCTATGTTTAGTTATAATATTGTATTTTAGCAGATAATTTGCCAGTATATTACATCTTTTGATTAGTCATTTAGTTTATTATTACTATTTTTTCTAATATTTTTGACATTACTGGTGAGATACTTATTGATATTTCCTGGTTTCAGTAAAATTATAATTTGAGCAACCTTTCATAGGGGTGGATATTAGTTAAATCTTATTACTGAGTTGAATACGATAGCCATTTATCTAATGACTTTTGTCGGCAATTATTTCCTCCCGATATTTTCTTGGCATTCACATATTTTATTAAGTGTGAATTTTGTAGTATTATCTTTTTCATAAAATATTACTATGAATGATTTATATGGAAAAAACGTATTAAAATATCAAATTATATGTTGATAAGCATATTGATTCTCAAAAATCGACATCATTATAATGAAAATTTGCATTAATATTTTAAAATGTGTTTCTCTTTATTTTGCTACAACTTTTAGTTCACAATATAAATTAAAGCTAACTTTTGGCGTCCTATTACTTTATTTAAGCTACTTAAATTCAAATATGGTTTATCTAATAAATTAAAACTTAAAAGTATGTTTTTATATGTATATAAAAAACGTAATTATAATTAAGTAAGCTGGAAAAAAGTTTTAAATAAATATTTCATTTCTTAACATTGCTGGTAGTAATATTCTCTGTCATTAATATTTGTCGCTAGGCAGAATTTGTCAAAATGTATATGTATGTATATTATTAGCTGGCGAAATTACTTAATATACGGTAACAAGGAGTATTAAAAATATCATTATCACCAGAGCCGTGTGAAGAGGGCGGCAGCCCCGAGGGCCGAAATCGTCATTATAAATTTGCATAAATTTCAAACAATGCTACAAATTTGAAGAAAAAAAATGGGAAATATATATTAAAGGTACTATAGGACGCTTTTATTTATTGTGTTCAATAAATAATATAGACAATAAAGATTGTAGCACTTTTAAATTTAATAATTGCCTAGAGAGATTAAAAATATTTTAAATAAAATTTTATTTCTTTAGATTGTACAACAAAGTAATCACAAATTACTTAAATATATGTTTATATTACAGAATATGGTTATTGATGCAAAAGGAAAGGTTCATTGATTTTTTCGAATCAATACAGAACACTGAATAGGGACTGGCTCAATAAATTTCGGACAAATTGCAGGCCGGCAACATTGATATTTAATATTTCAGACCTCAATGTCATGACAATTGCGCAAATGACTAAAAAATATAAGTGTGATTTTGATTAAATAAATTTATTTTGTTTGAGTCCACACTTCAAGCATATTGCTTAAGATAGTGATATTTTTTGGAACAGTCAAATTCAAGAACATTTTTAATAACGTACAAAAAATTTTTTTTTAATTGTCACTAAAAATCAAAATTCTTTAATGCTTTAAAATAAAATGTTATGAAAAAAAAACATAAAAAATAAATAAATTAAAACTGTTTCTGTTTATTACAGATCATTTACAGAAGCTATAAAAATTAACAAAAATACAAAAAAATTGCCTATAAAAATTAAAAATCCCTGCAAAACTCTAAAACAATTTAAAAAATCAATTATAAGCAAATCATATTATAAAATATAAACTGCTTTGGCTTTGCAGTAAAACATGTCTTAAAATAAAACTGTTATGGCTTATTTTATGTAAAATATAAATGCTGCAATAAAACTTAAAAACCACTTATAAAATAATGGGTATTATAGAATGATTTGAAAAAGTTAAATATTGTATTTAATATAAAGCTGCTAAATATTAGTGACTCATTAATTAAAATATAGTGCTAAATTTTTAATATTATTTGTATAAAAAGTAACTTATATAGGTTACTTAAAATTATTAATAATAATTATGAAAATTAATCCTAGTGAAATAATACACATAAATCATAATAAAAATAAAATACAATCTTTAATACAAAGATTTATTTTAATAATATATTATATAAATTGTTTAAAAAAATTTTTAATTTTATTACGTAGAATTTTAGTTTTAATTATTAACAATTCAAAAAGTATACATTAATTAAGTATAAAAGTAAATATTGGAATATGTTTTGTGTATGTAAGACCGTCTACAAAAATTGCTTATAAAGGGAGTTTAAAAAAATTAAATCAGCGGTTATTTTACTATGTATATAAATAATTTAATTTTTGTGATAAAGTATGTTTTACAAAATACTAAAGTAATAAATAAAAGCATTAGAGATATTAAATTATGTATATTAACGAAGCGATGTTCGGGAATCGCCCTTTACTCTAAATGTTATAATGTCCACTTCGTGCGACGGCTAGTTAAATAAACACAGATTTAATCGGGTTGGGCTTAAACAATCTGTCAAACAGGGGTAAAAAACACACACTGTCAACGTTGTTTCACCCTATATTTGCTTTTCACGCCATATACTAGTGCGAGCTTTCTACCGCAAAGCTTAATCAGAGTGAAATCCGATGCACTTTTTTCCTCTATGGCTTTGCGTATCGACGCAAAAGCTCATGCACCGTTGGCTACCCGCTGCCCACAGGCCACCACCGATACAAATATCGATCCTATGGGTTTCCTTTACGACCGGTCAAGTAAAGGGGTCAAGTTGACCGCGACGACGATTCTCGATAACGCGGCACGAAGCTTTCGTTTAGATCCGGGCCGCCGATAAGTTCACGCCGTTCGCATAAATACGTTTAAAATCTAAGGTCTAAAATTAGTTGTGTAAGTGCGACCTTTAGCCAATGGGCCTAAGTGTGTCACGGGGCGGCCGTACTTTTAATACCACTGACGCGGGGCGGATCCGGAAATAACCTGCGTGCTAACGGGAAATGACTAAACTTTACAATGGTGCGGGTCGTTACGCCACTATTGCATCAAAAAGAAAAGTCGAAGCCTAAGGTGTGACCATCTTCGACTCATCCTTAACTTAGAATCATTTGACACATTGAAATGTATTTTTTTCAATTTTAATATATAAACTTTATTTTATAAAATTATATTTTGGCAAACATTTTTTTGAGAAGCTTTATATTTTGGTGATGCAATACTTAAAGTTAGTTGAAATATCAAACCAGGCCATCGAAATAAATAAATACAGGTTTATACAACACTTTGACAAGATTATATCTCTCAAATTTCCAATTTTCTTTTATCTAAAATCTATTTGGAAGAGAAGTTACCTCTAAATGTTGCTAATGAAAATTATCTATGCGATCTGCATGTTAACTAAGAACTAAATTTATTTTAAAGTGCAACTTATCTTGAGTTTTTTATAATAAAAATAAAAATATAATTCCTGGATTTATATTGCACTAAATTATCGTTTGCTTGAGCTTAAAATTGTGAAATTAGTTTTTTAGTCATTAATTTAATTAAAACGAAATATCAAAATTTTGTGAAAATTTTAAATTTTGTGGAGCTGCTTAGTCATACAAATATTATTGTAAGTGCAGCTTTGATTTATTTTGAGCTTATCATAAGCTCTCTTAATTATTATATAGTCGAAGCCTAAGGTGCGTTCATCTTAAAATCATCCTTTATGTATAACCGTTTGGAACATTGATAAGAACACCTATAACAAATGTAGAAAGTATTTTTTTTAATTAGTACCCTGAAGTAATCTTTGATTTTTTTATATAATATAATATTGACTGTTTTATATAATATTTTAGAGTATTAATCGGGATTTGTATAGTCCACTTTAAAATTGCGTAAAATCTGAATGCCAAGATATATTTTTTTAAAGCAATCTTTGGCATTGTCTGACATAAGATGAAAAAATAGTTTTTGTAGCAGCGGTTGCATTTCTTTTCATATGAAACTCAGAGAATATACAGCTGCATTGATTATTTTTGAGGGACGCATTTTTCTATTATTTCCAGATCATGCAAAAGGATATTTTTTTTACCGCCATGATACAAAAAAATTTAAATACTTTTTTAATTATTTATTTATTTACCGTTTTTAATTATTTATTTATAAAGCCGCTTGCCGGGGCTCGAACCTGTAACCTCGGTATTATTAGTCTGAGACGTTACATCCTTATTTATCACAGACATTTTTAATAAAATTTTTGGCTCTAAATTTTTAAGAACAGTATGTTTTTTGCACTTTTTTAGGTCTAATCAATGGTAAATATCACTTACTGCCCAGAAACATAATTATTTATTTATATAATGCTTAATTAACGCACACAAATAATGGTTTTGATTACTTAACAAAGTTCAACGCCTCGAAATGTTTACACAACCCGTAATTAGCAAGCATAATATTTGCCTAACAAACGGGTAAATGCGTTTATTAAAATGTAATATTAGCAACCGATCTTGAGAGTGAAATTATAGCATTTTATAAAACATAATCATACATATATTCATAACATAATAACGAACAATCGTTGAATCCTCGTGTATTATTAAAACAATTTGTGTAAATTGCCTCTAGCCAAAAAAATAAACGACCGTTTTTCTGTTATTTGGGATATATACCCATCCGGATGATCATTATGAATGAAAACGCTAGCGTAAAAAAACGTTTTAAGGGTTATTTTATTGTGTAATTACGCCTTATAATAAATTTTCAACTTAGTAGTCTGTTGTTTTCCATTTGGAACTTACTCCCTTTTAATCTTGCTCGTTTCAATATATTATATTTTACACGCAAAAAATGTTTACGAATTTGCGCTATATATTTTTTATGATATCCGAGCATCGACATTGTGAAAATTTAACGCAAAAAAAGCTATGCAAAGAATGCACCGAATATAAATGAGAGTTTTATTATAATAAAATATGCAAACGATTTTATTATGGTAATCGATCCATTCGAATGGTTTAACTTCTCCGTTTTTTTATGCTAGAACGCTTTTTATTATATATTATTAAATAATGATAATATGAAATAAGTTGTAATCCAAAATCAATTTCTTTGAATAATTTAAAATAGTAAAGAGAATTCGTAAGCATTATTATATGTCCTTTAAATTTTTTACCAAATAAAACTTAGTTTGGATAAGCTTGAGCTAATCTGTTTTTAGGTGAAAAAAAATTTAATATTGAATACAACAATTTTAAGCAAAATTAAAAAAACTTAAATTCTATGAAATAGCTAGGGAAATTCTGACCGTAAGAAAAATGAATAAAATTATTAAAAAAATCTAATAGTTTTTTTCCTGGCAAATTTGTAAGTTTTGTTGTTTTTATTTAATTTAATATACTTTTATTATCGCTAAATTATGGTGTTTTATTTGTTAAATTCAAGTTGTAACAGTTAGTCGTACTTTGGCAGTTGATAACTTATCGACCTTCTTTAGTAAAATTTAATTTAGGAACTTCTCCCTTTTTATTTTATAAAATAATACAAACTATCATAAAGTATTAATTTATATTTTTATTATCTGTAACCCTTTAAACGCCAGCGATTTTTTAGTACGTCACCAGTTATTTCTCTTCACGCGTCTGTAGCATTTTATTTAAATAAATATAAAATACTTCGTGCACTGAATAATTAATTTATTACAATAATCTGTAATAATTTATAAAGATAATTTTTAAATAATTCGTAAGCTTGTTTTAAAAAGATATTTATTTAAAAAAATAATCATCAATGGTGAGTCGCTGAAGTATAAGTGGTCAAATAAAATAATTCACCCCTTTGAAGTTCTTGAGAGCACTGTTGATTTTTTATATGTCGTTCATTAATAATTGAACCTAATAAATTTCTCTATGAAAAATATAAAAAGTTGATCCTTATATTATATCATATACACCATCACGTGAGTTATAACTCGCCCTTGGTTCGAATTCCATGTGGAAACTAGCTAATTTTTTAGGCTCTCCACCTTAGACTGATGCATTTGACACCGACGCTCGACATTGACATATATGTGTATATTATTAAGTTTTCCACTCATTATATTATATAAGCGTCTCATTTGCTAACAAAGTCGCAGAACGAGTGCCGCATCGGAAGCAAGTTTACTACTATGTACAACGTTTCATAATACAGAAACATGATTAATAATGTACGCGTAATCGAGTTTAACGACAATCTTGACATAATGCCTATTAGGCTATATATAATCCAATGCCTCAACCTATTTAATAATATAATAATAAGGAAAATGTTTTTTTGTTTCTAAAAATATTTTTATAAATGAGTAAAGCATATATATAATAACAAAGAAAGCATTAAAAAATGAATGTCAAAAAAATACATAAATAAAAAAACATAAACTGCTATTCATTAAGGACTTAAAGATCAGGTAGCAAAATATTATAAATAGCAAAAGCATCATTTTATTTTTTTAATAACGACTACAAGATAGTACTTTTATCTACTTTATTACTTCAACAATTTGCCTTCTCTAAAAATTGTTGACCTGGTTGGTCATATAAGCTCGCTAGTTAAATTAGATATTTTAATCGAGATCTTCCACCTTTTTGTTCTAATGAAATAAGCTAAACCAAGTTTAGTTATCACGGAATTTAAAAAAATATATGAAATTTATTATATATTAAAAAATATGATAGCAATTGACTTTATATTGAAAGCTCTTAAATTTTATATGACATAAATTAGTTTTGTATGATCATTGACTAATATAAATATTTTTGTTTTTGTTTCATATCTTCGCCGATTAGGGAAGTATATTATATACTTCTTTTCGGTGAGACTTTAAAGAAAAATATTTTACAATGCTGTTTGTATATATGTATTTAATTTTTTTACTAAACAATAATTATTAAATATTTAGTATGTATTTAAAAAAAATATTTGAAAGATTCAAATTTCAAGCCATTGAAATTTTTGTAAAGCTTTATTAATCGCATGATTTTTATAAATTTAAATTGCTAATTTAAAATACATTTTTTATTACAATTATTGTTAAACGAACATTTTTCTTTTAATGATATTAATTTATTATCATATAAAATTCACTTAAAGCTCATACGAGTGCAAACGTTTGATCTTTAACGACGAAGCGTGAAAGCTCTGGCATCAAAGAAAAATCTAGACTTTTATTTTTATATTTATTTGTACTGTGTGTGTGTGTAAAACGGTCAACTCGGCGGAAATTAGGTCTTAGTAACGTTTTTCTGGCTTACGGTGCTAATCTTGTATTCCCCGGACCGACGAAGGTTCTCGGTCCTTAAAAGAAAGTGCTTGCCAATTTTCACTTTAAGTGTTGCAGAATATTTTATTTTATTACGTAAACTCCGTGCAGTGTGATTCAAAAATTTAATGCTTCATTGAGAATGTATAAGGTGAATTTATAAACTGTAAAACGAAGCAAATTAAATGTTTTATTTTGATCAATATTGATATAAAACATATTTAATCTCTATAATAAATCTATTGTATAATATCATTTTTTATATACAATGGTATGTTTGTAGATTTATTAATCGTGAAAAATAAAAATACGTATATATATACATATATGTATATGTAAATCTACATTCAACACAAATATTTTCAATGTAGTTTATTTGCTTTAAATAAAAATTAAATACGTATATGCATAAACCAAATATTTTTTCGGTTGCTTTCTCTTTATGTCCGCTGCCTTTTTCTTGTAATAATTCTTTACGAACAGAATAAATGTATCACAGTGCATTAATCTTCGAAACGTTTCTTATGTGATTTTATGGACTGAACTAATAAAAGGCGAGTCGTTTTTTCATAACTCGTTCATGAATCGGTTATTGTTAAAACCTTTTGCGAAACACTTTAGGAAATTGCTCTTTTGACGGTTTACTTTACCAAAATCGTCGACTCATCGTTGAACGTGAAAAGAACTTTTCATTCTTAATTGAATCATACTATCATATACGTATAGCGCAAGGTTTATTTTTCGCTTTGAATAGTAACGTATTGTAGATGTGTTGTTTGAATGTTTACAAACATAAATTAATCTGTCTAATATTTTTTGTGGTTAAAACGGATTATATATATTTATATAAAATAATAATCTACATGGAACATTTATCAAGGTGTTGTACTTAAATTATGTTTTTAAAATAGCCGTCTTACTTCACAGTCTCTAATTACTAGATTATCCTTTGAAATATACTTCAGTACGTAGCACACCTCCGAAGTATGAGTTATAATTTTTTTATGAAAGGAATTCACAAATGGCGAGTTGAATTCTATGGGCAATGCATAGGTGGTGCTCTTGTGTGACGTGCTATTCAAATCGTGGCTTATTATCTTCATCGTCGGTTACTACACAAACTTTATAATTATCCAATGAAATACGGTGCACTAATTAAAACCCAACATTGACTCATACACGTATTTCTGGTTATTCTGCAAGTGTCGATTTAAATGAACAAATTATATGATTCAAAAGTTTAAGTGAATATATTTGGAAATTTGATAGATTTTCTAAGCTATGTTTAATAGTTTCTAGATGTTATATTTTTATTTTCCGAATAATTTTCGCATAAACCCGCATGCCTGGTGTCGCGTCACTAAGTGCCATATTTTATATTTAGTTTTATTTCAGCTTTCCATTTATTATTAAAAAGTCATTACCAGCACACGGAACGCACAAAAGGCCTAATCCAAATGACATTTTCATACGTCGCCCTTAGAAGGGAAAAGAATTGGGGCAAAGCTCGCTGTGAACTTTTAAAGCTACGAAGAATCACGATAGATCGTTCGATTGTCCTCCACTATAAAAGGTCTCACGAATTGTCACGCTAAAACTTTAGCGATTTATTACACCGGATAGGCAGAGTGAAATTTTGGGAACGTGAATGAACAATCCGGATTTCTTTGTGGTTAGACGATAGATAATTTCACTAAATATTGTCTGATTATATTAAAAAAAATATATATTTATTTCGTGATCATTCACAAAAATAAATAAAAATGTAAAATTTAAATTATTGCATCAGGGATCTTCTTCTACCGAATACCACCAATCTCTCCAGGCTATTTCTTCTTCGCAAACGACATGTACAAAAAACCAGAGAATGAGCTGAACTCGTACGTTAAAAAAAAATATTATAAAGGCCCACCCTTTATTATTGTCTAGCGCTTATCTCAAAAATAGGTATGCATAAGTTATAAATTATTTGTATTCGTTTCATGACGCTAAGATTTTATTTCAATTAGATCAATTTTTCGATCGCGGCTTATTTATTTCTAGTTATTTAATATATAAGCATTAATTATGTATTTCAAATATTCCATCAATTATGCTGCATTAATACTGGTGATTTAATTTACATGCACTTCAGCAGCATATAAACAATGAAGCAGCTCCCATCCATATATGCATCAAATACGCTCCAAAAATTATGTACAATAGACAGTATGTTATTGGACATAAATTTAACTTATATTATGTATTTTAAATAACGCTAATTTTGATTATTACAAATTTTATTCAAAATGTGTTTAATTTTCACATCATGATATGAACAGTTAATTCTTTATCAATATGGATTTTGGAACAAATGGATCATATTTTCTCAAATGTCGTTATTATATAACTTCATGAAGAGTTTTTATATTTATTTATTTTGAGATATTTATGTCATTTTGGGGGTGCATTTGCTTACCTTAAATTTTGCCATAAGCATGTGTGTCCTTTGTTAAAATAACTTCACTGTATCTTATCATTGTATGTAAGCAACATAAATTGAAAATACAAGAATTTTTATTGAACAATGTTGTAATTTTTATACAAGGTGGTTTTATGTTTTAGATATTTTAAATTCTAATTATAAAATTAATTATTAATAATAATATTACAATACATAATTTGTATTTAATTATGTTAAAGCTTTGAGCTTTAGATTATATTTATGATTTTAGCAAAATTATTACACTAACGTTAACTGCTTCTAGCAACTTTTCATAATTAACGATATTCCGAGAGAATATAATATCTAGTAAATACGTAATAAATCGATTAAAATAATTTGTCAAAACTCATTAATTTACTGTCAATAAATGTCTCCACTATCGTACTAGTATCAATATTCGAATCTAAATTGGCTTTATTTAAATTACCCATAACACTCTTAATATATCGAATTATCTATAACAAAGTAATTGAAATATTAAATATGTTCTCTATAAATACTTTTTTTGTGATTAAAAAAATGTATAATTAAACAATATATATAAGAGCATAATGATCAGATATGAAATGATTGTTGGATATTTTGTACGAATTTTATATTATACGATGCTAAGGATTCCTATTAGAAATAAAACAAATAAATTACCAATAAGTATAGTAAAGATGCTTACAAGGAGAGAACTTTTGTGCTACTCCATTATTCTCATAAAGGCTGTACCGTTAGCTCCCTTGAGAAACTCTAGAGTTGCAGTTAAAGAATGTAGGAATTAAACCAAATTTTCATTTACTTTTTATTTATTTTAATAATAAAATCGCTTCTTTTTTGCCAAATTAATATTAAAAACTGCTCCATTATCTAATCATTTATTAACATATTATTTTCGTGTATAATGTAAATTAATTATGATATATAATATAATATATTATACTTTTGCAAAAACAAATATTTACTCAGACATAATATTAACCGGAACAATTATCGCCACTAAGCACTTTCTTATAATACTATTATTATACACATCTATATACATTTTCCTCGAAGCGTCTATCCGACCAATGTTTTCCTTGTTGATCCCTGTACATTGCATGTTATATTTATTGCCCAAGCCCGTTTCTTGTGTGGTTTAAGACCTGTCGCTTCCAGAACGGTTTACCTAATGAATTGCCATTTAATGAAATCTCACCACGACTTCACGGGTAATACAGTCGGTCTTAAGGATACATTCATCAAGTTTAACTAGATGCGTATACACGAAGGAGAGTACAAATATCGCACTTCTGGAATATATTTACATACAAGTTTTTTTAGTTTCTTAGATTTTTAATATGGAATTTCTTTCCCGCATATCTTTTCAACATTTCGACCTTCGATATTGTGGTCATCATCTCGGGCGTAGTCTAGACCTTATCTCGGCCACCGCAAACTTGTTTTTTTTTTGTTGTATCAAAAATCATATGATGATTATCACCGAAAGTATGTTTGCTAACGTAAAATTACAAAAGTACCTAAATAAAATTATTAGGACATCAGAGCGCGTAGCAATCTTTTCAGAAATCATCTATAATTGAGCACAAAGTTTAACGTATAACGTGCTATATAATAAATACTATGTTTAGACCTTATATGAAAAACTAGTTTATAATTAGCGTTTAATTAAAATGTAAATAAATTATCTTATCTTTGATACTTAATTAATTATACAAATATTTGAATTAGTTTTTACAAAAAATATTTATTTACAAATGGTATATTTTAATTGAAAAATTAGTTTTAAAATTTTAATGCACTACCTATTCATTGAAAATCATATTTTCCATAGCCTATTCACATCGAAATACATAACTATATCGATACAGGTGTGTCCAATTCAGTCGTAAAGAGTCTGTCTTGATATATTTACCCCTTAACTGCTCATTAACATTAAATATAATAATACGCCATTTACTAAGAAAAAAGATTAAGTAACTTATCGACCACCTGTATAGTGCTTAATATAATCTTTGATGTGATCTTATAAATTTATTTTCATATAATAATAATTATAATTAAATATCGTACACACTTTCTAAATTCAAATTGATGGTATTACAAACGAATATAATTCACCAAAATGATGTTCAATGAAAGAAAATGAAAGTAAACGCTCTTTGAGGTTGTTATTTTTTTAAGAAAACGCATTCACTTCTTTCGTTATGCAATATAATATAAATTTACTGTGAGATACTTTTACTCTAATATATATTTATATATAATAATAAGTACACATACAGTTTGGACTTAAGCTATGTAAGTTTAAAAAAATTTGTATTAATTTTAAAGATCTTTATTGAATAAATAATTATATGTAGTGGTTTATTATTGCTTTAATATATATTTAACATAATATTTTATTGTTTATCGTAATATTTAGAATATTTATTTATTGCTATTTATTATCAAGTGCTTTAAAATATCAAAATTGTTTCTATAAGAATAAATGATTAGAAAACATCTAGAAGCTAATTTCAATTAAAATATTAATTTAATTAGTTTTTTATCAACACACACATTATTTATAGTACTTATATTTTAAAAGCTTATCAAAAGCTATATTAAACAAGCTTTAGCTGATTGACGTGCCGAAAAATTAAATTTTGAGATTAGTGTATTGCAATCAAAATTAAAAATAGGTTTTGTATTACATTATTTTTAAAATGCGTGCCAGGTATGTTTTCCTTTTTTAGCGGTTTATATAAAATACTTTTAATGTGTTTAAGACAATATTTTTGTTAAAGTACACGAGACTAATGCGCTAACTCTTTGTATAAAATTTACTATGGTCAATGGAAGCTTTCATAAGTGCATTTATCATATTTATCTCTAGTAGGATCATGCATTGCTTTTTAAAGAATGATACACAAGGGTTTCAAAATTATATCACACAGCCAAAACATTTGGTATTCTTTATTGAAGCATGGTATATCAATAAATGATTTAAATATATTCTTTCATAAAGTTCATTTGCCAGCATCGCCTTTTAATAATTTTAATCTGTGATTAGTACAATGCCAAAACGTAATAGAAGAAAAGCGTTCTGACAGTATTTTTTCATTCCACTTTTACACATTAGAGCAGCGCCATTGTACGCCAGAGAAACCAAACATTTTTTTAAATAAACTTCTTTCATCTTATAATAGTTTGATTGTTATTTAGAAATAAGGAATCATATATTCCTTCTGTCTTTATTATTGAAATTTCATAAATTTATTCCAACATCTTCTATATAACATCAAGTATTTATAACACAATTTATAAGAAATTGGAGAGTATAGGTATAAGTGATATAGTTTTAAGATGGTTTAATAATTACTTATATAAAAGAAAACAAAAAGATAAAATAAATAATGTATATTCTGAAGAGAAATTAGTGTCTTATGGAGTACCACAAGGGTCTAAATTGGGACCATTGTTATTTGTTTTGTATATTAATGATATAGTTAATAACGTGAAAAAATGTAAAATTCATCTATTTGCGGATGACACATTAATGTATTGCATAGGTGATAACATTAAAGAAATTGTAAATAATTTAAATAATGAATTAAGTATATTAGAAATATGGTTAAAGAATAATGTACTTAAATTAAATGAGAATAAAACTAAATGTATGTTTATTAATTATAAAAATGTGTTAGATAATAGTACCAAAATAGTAATAAATAACTTTAGTATAGAAATAGTGAATAATATAAAATATTTAGGAGTAATTGTTGATACAAAATTAAATTTTAAAGAACATTACATATAAAAAAAAATTAGTAGAAAAATAGGTTTATTATCTAGATTAAGAAATATATTAAGTATAAATACAAAAAAAATAATTTACAATAGTATAATATTGCCCCATTTTAATTATTGTGCAACCCTATTAAATATGCTAAATAAATTAGATGAACAAATGTTGCAAAAATTACAAAATAGGGCAATGAGAGTAATCTTAAATAATAATAGATTAACTAATTGTAAAAGTATGATTGATAGATTAGAATGGTTGAATGTTCAAGAAATATTGAGTATGAATGTTTTAGTATTTATATATAAGTTAGAAAATAATATGTTACCAGAATATTTTAATAAGTATTTAATAAGAAATAAAGATGTACATAAATATAATACTAGAAATAGAGAAAATTTAAAGATAATTAAGTATAAGAAAACGAGTACGGCTAGGGGAATTATGTACGGAGGCTTTGATTTATATAATAGTCTTCCAAGAGAAATCCGAAACAGCAAAAATATAACGGGTTTCATAAATGGAATAAAAAAACACCTTCGTATATATAGAAATAAATTATAATATTAAGACTTTATTATTGTATATTTTTATTTTTTCTTTCTGTTATGTATTTTTTATATATTTTTATATATGTTTAGTAAATTTGTTAGATGTAAAGATTAGCTATTAAGCTAAATAAATTAATAAAAAAAAAATAATAATAATAATGAGGGTATTTTTTTGCTTATGTTGGTTGATTTATCAATTATCATTGAAATTTTATTATTGGATTGAACAATTTATTTAACTACAGATTTTTCATTTTTTCACTTGTATGATTAACAATGTTCATAGATGCATTTGATAAATAAATAATACGACATATTTCAACTCAGTTTAATTCTTGCAGAATGATTGATTTTTCTTAGTTACTTTATATGCAGAAAACTAATAGGTGCAAATATATTGCACTTTTCGTGATATATTATTGTTAAAAAGCATTCTTTAAAATCATTTTTCGCTTGCATAAACTATTTTTAATGTTGCTTTAAGTGCAGTAAATTCTCTGTTTTTTAATGTGGCCTCGTCTTATCTTTGCCAGAGTAGAATCTCATTGTTGATCTATTTTTTGTAAAGTTTTATTTCCATCTTAGTTTAAGAGTTGCAACTCTATTACAAGGCGTATAGCCAAGTTTTTACAGGCGTCGTTATAATCGTGTATTCTGACGTTGGGTTTTTATAACCAGGACGTTGATCAAACATTAAAGCTACTAAATTTGCCGAAAAATATGCCTGTACATTCTATAACAAAAAGTTTTATATAACTTTAACATTCTTTTGGCACATTTTTGTACTTTATTACACGATTTTTATTATAATCTCTCCTTATTTTTGTCTATTACTTATACATTTTTTGTATGAAAAAATATATATGTTAGATCAATATAAATTAAATATTATCAATACTTTATTTATTTATTAACTTGTATAAATGAATAATAATCTGTCTAATATAAGAACTATGAATAGTATTATATTTAACATAGATATATGTTGTTTATGTTGTTATTTCCTATTTGTAAATGGAAACTTCATCATTAAAAAAATACTTTTAAATTTACATACATTTTTTATAGGTCGACTGCTTAAAAAGTATAAGAATTTAGTTCACCGTTTATTTATTTATATAATATTTTTATTTTTGCACAACCTGTATATATACAAGATGTTACTTGATGTACCTGCTTGCACATATTAAAGTTGCATAACCAATTCGAGTGAATGTATGCAATAAAAACTCGGTTTTAAAGAGGGCCGGATGAGATTGCAGAAGACGCGGAACTTGTCCGGGAAGCGATTGCAATTAATATAGGATGTCTGAGATCATAATGTGTATCCTATAATATAAATATCGCATGTCAGAATATATCCATAGTATTTTATACATCTACATAATATATTTTTGGCTCAATGAAAAAATCGGTGGTCATCAGCACACTTGATTAGCATAAATAAAACAAGCAGGTCAAATAACAGAGCTTAGTGGACGGTTAGTTTATTATGGCAGCTTACAATGCCCAAAGGCAGATGCTTTCAAGCGCGGACCGCAACGAACACGACCGCGGGCTATCGCCAGGACCGGTTGCTAGTCATCTCCTCTGACAAAACAACATTCTAATTACTGATTAAAAAAAAACTTAATAAATATTATAGGACCGTCGTATAAAATTTGACACTGATCGTTAGAGCGTCAATAAAAAGAATCTTAGATTGTTGTTATCTGTGAAGCGGTATCAGATCGATGTTACTTCTAGAATCAATATCAATGTCACATGTATACTTTAAATTAAAATGCAAATACATTGCACACTAGTATTGCATTGAAATATTTTTATGAAAATAGCTTGACTTCAAATGTGGTTTTTATTTACATAAAATCAATATAACTAAGTTTTAAAAATGATATCAAATAAATATAAATGACAAAAAATACCAATTACAGAGAAATTTAATCGTTAATTTTTCGCATTAGAGTACATGTCTTAATCGTCATTGTTCTGTAGTGTTTGGAAAATTCATGGGGACCACAAAAACCCATTTTCTAGCTCTTGTCAATATATATACCGAGCATATTTGTCAATTCTTCGATGGTTAGTGTTTAATATTCTTCAGTTTTAGCGCGTATAAATATTTCATCCCCAAAATCAAAGTTGTGTGGCACCTTTCAAGACTGTTTCATACATTTCTTAAGCCATTTATTGCATTGTCTGGTATTTAATTCATCGTTATAAATTTTATATTTATTTTTGTAGCGGCTGTTTTTGTATCTGTATTACCCTTACTTTCTTTATTACTTCCTTTGGCACTCTTTATTCTTCCGCCTTAATAAATAATCATTGCACAATTTTTAAATTGGTGAAGTTTAATACATATAATATATTCCTTAAACTGTCTTTTATCATTGTTATATTGCTGTTTAATTACAGTGATCTTTCAATTTGCATTACTGTTCCATTGATTGAACTATATTTATGACTTTTTTCTGTATAATGTGATTAGCTTTTTTATGTACACAAACATGTATATTATTAATTCATTCTTAATATTCAAACAAATTGAATTTCATCACTTCTGAGAGGAAATTTATACTCATATGTAATCGTTAAATTTATAAGGCAATAATATAAAATTACCATTCACTTTTTAAGATACATAGTATATGTATGTAGTATACACCAAGCAGCGTTGGACCTTAACTTTTTATTTTTTTGTAATATTGCATACCGAGTGCCATAAAAACACCGACAAATGAAATGTTAAAAGAACATATATATATCGTTCAATTTTACGAACGAGATGTTGCAATAATGAGACGTTATCTTTTGAAACTGACATTGTATAAGTAAAAGGCAAATGCAAGTACACATTCACATTTAAAAAAAATATTAGTAATTAAAAACATATGTAGTCATCGTAACGCAATGGTTAATTGTTACTCATTTTAGTGTAATAAGATCTATTTTTAAGACACAACTTGGATTTTAAATATTACACCACACATGAACATATATTGAGATTCGATTTTATTATTATAAATATTATTATTAATACAATATTTAATTTTTAAAAATCTTAAATCAAGCAAAAATATTATGTGAGTTATCTCTAAATTATCTAGCATTTTTTATTATATAAATAAAAATACGAGCTACACAAATATTGTTGAATTATATTAATTAGAACATTTTGAATAACAGTCAACTTTAACACAATATATAATATTTTGTATAAAATATTTAAATAAATATATATCTAATAAAATCAACTAGTAATATAAAATAATCTTAGTAATTCATCAAAAATAGTAGTAAAAATATATGTATTGTAATAAATGTATTTATTATTTACTATATTTTTATTTAATCAAAAATTAAGATTTAATATAATTATAATTTAATTTATTATTATTTTTAATTTGACAAAATACTTGACAATTAGAACACAGTTTATATTGCATTGACATCAATCTGTGTTTTAAACAACGATCAGTTATCTCGATTTAAATGAAAAATTACGCGTTAATTTATAATTTTAAAGCTAAGCAAAATATGTATAATCTCAATATTAAAAAGCTTACATTATGGTTTATATCATACTATATATAGTGTATTTTTGAAATCAATTTCTTAAATAATATATTAATATGTTACCCTGAATATAAAAATAAGAATAAAAATTTTGTTTTTAAATTTTCTTAGTGAACAACTTATATGTAGTGGTAGATAATTCATTATATATCTGTAAGTGTAAAAAAATACGATATTAAAAAAAGTTGTGGATGTGAAACACATGCAAAAATATATTATGATGTTAGGCTGCAGAAATGTAAGGAAATCTATCTCAAACTGCCCATAAGCTGTTTAAAAAACTGAACAATCAGTCCTATTCAATGATGCATAGTTACATTAAATGGTTGGAAATGCTTAGAAATGTATCTAAAAGCGAATAAAATAAGTCAGCGCTTATTCACATATCATAGTTTAGTCGCATCTGTTAGAAATAGCAAAACAAGAAGATCAAGTAGCAAAACCTACCTTGAAATTCAGACTCACTGTAAAATAAGTAATTTGCTGTGTATATTATGGATTGCAAATATATTGTGATTAAGGAACCTTTTGAATCAAGCAAGCTTTTATTGCTTGCACGAATAAATAAAACATCTGCACTTTGCCAAGAAAAGCAACATGAAAATGTCGTAAAATCGAGGAACTTAGCTGGAAGGTTTTACCTCATCCACCTTATTCGACAGACTTTGCTCTTTCCAACTACCATTTATTTCGATCAATCCAACACTTCTCAGACAGAAAAAAATCAAAATGCAGGCAATTTCAAAAGGGGGCTATCGGAATATTTTGAATCAAAGCCTCAAACATTTTATGCTAATGGAATTAGAAAATTGACCGAGAAGTGTGAGAAAGTTTTATATCTTAAAAGAAATTATGATTTAAATCAATAAAACAATAATAATAATAATAAAAATGCCAAATAAGTAAATAGTTTTTAATATTGGATTACTTTAATGTAATAATGTACAATCCCAGCAATTATAATTTTTATGAAACAATTAATTACAATAAAATTATAGATTTACACATGACTATTGTATAATACTAATCAAAATATTGTGAACATATGTTAGCCAATTATTTATTTTATTAAAATCTTTCGTTGTAACATATCAGGCGTAAGCCTAATGCGTTACAACGGGGTGAATATGTACCAATCAATACTTACAAGTAAATAATAACCATTAGACTGCAAGTAAGAGAATAGGTGCTGTATATATAATTAATTATAAATTATTATGTGTTATATAATTTATAATGAATAGACGGTACTTTGCAACTATAATCAGCTTTTATGGCGCATTTTTAAAATACAAATTTGAGTATGCTCCCATGGCTCGAACTCGCGTCCTTTGGATACCAGCCTGAGACCTCGCGGACTACGGTATTCCGACCGTATCATTTATAAATAAAATATACTATTGTAACGTTGATCATGAAATTCACTGATATTCAGCAATAAAAAATATATAATAAAAGTAAAAGTTTATTTTTTAAAACCAATAAAATAAAATAATTAACATTAGCGTTTATTTTAATATAAGACATATGAGTTATTCAATTTAGTTACCTGGTTTTATTGTTGAAATACTGTTATTGAAATTAATTTAATTACAAATTAAGTTTGGATAATATTCTTTCTAAGATTTTTACTTTCCAACTTTACAACCCTTGTAATGCAAATTGGAACATACACCGAATACTAATAGCAGATTTAAAAACAAGCTTTGAAGTTTAATCGATTTTTAATAAAAATGTAGTATTGCAAATTGTAATGATAGTATTTATATTAAATTAAAAGTTTTTTTATTATAATTAACGGATCAAGAATTTTCCAACTTTACAATCAACATATTACAAATTGGAGCATATACCGGATACGTCCGAATCGTTTGTTTTTTTTTTGCCAATCACGAGAGAAGGAAAATCATGCACATTTGCACATTCGCCGTACAAAATCGGTGTTGCGCAACAGTTACAATGTGTATATGTAACAACGAGTTACATAACAAATCGAATATGCATTTGCGAACGATAAATTAATCGACCATGGAAATTCTCATTACGTGTAATTATAGATTTTACATCGCCTCTCCGTTTTACGTAACATCCATTATACGTACATGTATAATTTTTACGTTCCGTTCTTTCCAGCATCTGCCACTTTCTTAAAAGCGTCTTACGAATTTAATTATTTCGATTCAGCAAAACGAAAGCCGTGACATGTTTCATTTATTGACTTAATTTGATTCCAAAGCTTAATAATAGCGGCATTAAAAGCGACATTGTAATCATGAAATTAAAAACCTTGTTATTGTCATCTTTCATAACAGATTATCAAGTAGAATTGATTATTATTAATTCATGTAATATAAAAAATATATTTAAATATGAAATAAAATATATAGTTTTAGATAATAGGCTTAATTTGTTCAAAGATTTGCTCACCAAATACCACTGCTTCAATGGCTGTTTTAAATAATAACAATCTCAGATTATCAACCAGATAATTTCTCAATTAAAAAAAAATATTTATATTCTATACAAGAATTTAACTCTTAAAATATAAAAATCATTTCACAAAACAATTTTCATTTCTTGATTCAAACTATGAAAACCAATTTTTTAAACAGCATCACGAATTTTTATAGAGCTTTTTAGATTAAAAACCGAGTTCAGCTAAAGATTTTCTGAAAAAAACACAGTGTATCTTTGAGATACACTGTGTCAAGTTAATTTAACTTTAGATAAAATTTGGTTAGCCGATGGATTACGGATCTAAGTCCCGCAAAAACAATCTTTAAGTATTTAAATCATTATTAGAGCAACAACGACATTACAATATAACTTGTTAAGATGAGCTTTTAATAAGTATTTAAATAATAAAAAAACATTTATTTAACTTATTATATAACATAAAATATTGTTAAGAAATTATTTTAGAGCACCTTTTAAAATGCCAATATGTATTCACGATAAAAATGCAGTCAGATATTATTTTGTATAGACTCTTATTCAAAATATGATATACTATGATACATCATAATCTGTTTTAATCTATATTATATATACATATGTATTTTTAAAGCAGAAAAAGATTAGTATATAACCGCAGAAATACTGTACAGCTAATATATTTTTTAAAACCTATGTATAGCATTTTATATTATTATTTAATTAAATTTTAATTATATCATATATAATAATACAAAATGTGCTTCATACCTTTATAGATAAAAAATCTGGTCGATTTAACTCGTGAGGATTATTAAATTGCATTATCAATTCATCAAAGAACTTTTGTACTAACAAAATGGTCTGATGTATTTTTTAATGAATAATTATATTTTTAGCTATAGTTTATGATATTATATGCTACATATTTATTTCGTTTATAGAAGCGTAAGTTGTGTTTTCATGAATTTAAATACCATATATATTTTTTTCAATATATTACTATGCATTAAACGCATTATTTTGCTGATATTAAACATGATTACAATTAAATATTCTAATTTATGAGACTGTATACTGAATTATTATTTGCTTTACATATAATACTAAGAATGTGAGCAATTTCAATATTAAAAGGTTCAGCTTTAAAATCCAATATTATGAAACAAAATTGTAGTTATAACTAAGTATAGTTTGAACCCAGATTTAAAATAATATGTATCTACAATACAATTGTTTTTTAATTTACTTTTCGAGTGTCTAAAGAATAAAAACGATGCAATAAAAATAATGTATTCTAATATAGCGTGTGAATCTTATCGGTATGGCATAAATTTAATTGATTACAATAATGAATATAGACTCCAAGTTGAATTTGCTAAGTATTTCTGTTGTCTGATTAATTTAAAACTTTGAAGTGCTAATTTAATCACAAAGAGAATAGAAATAAGGACTGCCTTCCTATACATACCACTTACTTACTTATTATTACTTAAATCTTTACCGCTTATTTTTCAATAAACAAGATGTACTTTTGTCACAATGTAACTGGATGATTAAAAAGTAGTAGTATTAAAAAATAGATTGAGTCTAAGAATAAAATTGTAATGAACCTTAATACTTTGCTTTCTTTAAATATAATATATTACTGTTTGATTTTTAGAATGGTCTAAAAAATGTGAATATTATGTAAAATTAACTTTTACTACTTTTTTTAGTTCAATATTGCATCAATTTTGTGATTTCAATATTGCACGTTGATTGTTGTGTAAAAATTCGCTTTTAAATCATAAATAGTGGGTTAGATTGTATATAAAACATCGCAAATACATTTGGAAAAAATGGCTTTCCTTTCATTTATAATTAATAAAAAAAAACATAAATTATCATTATGAAACTATACAAAAATATTTACAATAGAATAAAAATAATAATAAAAAAAAAACATTATGAAGTACGATGAAATGGTAATTAGTGCAAGAATGGAGTTATTATGTCGTTGATCAGCTAACGAGTAAACTGTACGTGAAATTTAGAGATGATTTAGTGAATTGGTCCGGGAATGTGTCCGGGTGGTCCGTATCTTCCACCAGTGGTTCCCAAATCGCCGCCACCGGTATGGCTTATTCCTATGGCACTGCCTCCGATGGCTGATCCTCCGATGGATCCATGACCAGAATCAGCTAAGGTCACTCCGATTCCACCTCCGATTCCGCCTCCGAGTCCACCTCCGAGTCCACCGCCGATTCCTCCTCCGATTCCACCTCCGATTCCAGTGGCGCCTCCGATTATGCCTCCAGATGACTCCTTCTGGGTCTTGTACTTAATGAAGTATACTTCTGGTTTTGAGGGTTGAGTAGGCGCCGGTGTTGGGACGATGATATCGGGTTGTTCTTCGGGCTTCTTCACCAAAACGTAGACTAAGGTCTTCTCTTCATTCTGATGTTGAATTGGAATGATCGGAGCGGTTGGAGTTGGTGGAGTAGGCGCCTTGATAAAGATGATTTTGTAATGCTTTTGCGGTGGTGGAACGTGTGGAATGTGTTGCTGTCTGTGCTCGACTGGCTCTGGTGGTGGCACATGGACGTAGATGTGCTTCTGGATGACGGCCGATTGGTATCCTCCGTTGTATCCGCCGGCGTATCCTCCACCGAATCCAGCATCAGAGTGACCTCCGCTTGAGATTCCTCCACCGATGAATCCTCCACCTGAGTGTCCTCCGCCGCCGATAAATCCACCGCCTGAGTGTCCTCCGCCGCCGATGAATCCTCCGCCTGAGTGACCTCCGCCGCTAATATATCCACCGCCTGAATGTCCTCCGCTGCTGATATATCCTCCGCCTGAGTGTCCTCCGCCGATGAATCCACCGCTTGATTGTCCTCCGCCGATGTGTCCGATTCCGATGGAGCTTGAGCCGATCGAGCTTCCTCCGCCGATGTGTCCGATTCCGAGGGATCCCGAGCTGATTGAGTGTCCTAATCCGCCTAAGCTACCGCCATGAGGCTGAGGATAACTGTATCCTACTGGTGGCTCTGGACGCGCAGAGCACAATCCAACCAGTGTTACGAACAACTGCAAAAAATGAAACGAATTATAGAACAGCGATTCCAATGAAAATACAATTTCAAGTCAATCTATAAATTCGTGTTGATCATGAAACGTAATTATGTTCAAGTTATTGAACATAATTAAACATGTCACGTTTACTTAAATAGACATATAGCATTGTTTCAAAAATTCTAAAAATCATATACGAATTTATGGATTGATTAATAATAATAATAAAACGCTAGCTAAAACGCAGCTGTACAAAAATAATTAAGAGTTTTCACTTTTTTTTAAAGAGTCACTGATGCACGGTTTTCACTGATTAAAGTTTATATCACAGTTTTACACTTTCATTTGTGGTATATAATGATACATGATATAGTATAAATATATATATATATATATATATATAAAATATATAACATATGATAGTAAATGGCGCAATCGCAAGCTTTTTAAATTTAAAAACAAGTTTAAAAGTCGCGACTTTTTTTGCTCAACTTACCGCGATCGTCTTCATCGTGTAGATTGTTGATTTCTCGTTCGGAGTATGTGTGATACTCCTGCGAAGAAAGCAAGTGTGTGGCTGATGAATCGAAGAAACGGCGAGCGTTTAAATAGCCCATCACTATTACCCCACCTTTCCGATTTGATGGTCCTTTCTTTTCGCTTGGCAATTTCGGACTCTCCAGCTCTCGTATGTAGTAATTGGATCGTATCTCCGATGCTTACGTACCGACCGGTTACTACGTCACACACCGTTACCAGATCGAGTCGTGTACCAGAAAGATGATGATGATGATGATATTTGTCGACTGTCAATCGGAAGCATCGTCTGCTCCGGATAAGGCTCAACAGTAGCCGGATCTAAGTCAATCAAATGTTCCTGGTTTGCTTTATATTATTATTATTATTCTTCTTCTTATGCTGTCATCACATTCTTTAGTACCAGTTACATAAGGGAAAGGATTACATTGCAGTAGTTTCCCGTTTTACCTTTTACGAGGCAAAGACTTTGAGAAATATTGGGATATTGTTTTTAATAGAATACTTGTTCAGTATTGACATAATCATAATAAATACATATGATTATTTATTTTTAAATTAATATTGATTATTTTGTAACGCAATCTAAAAATATGATACTTGTCATAAACTGTTAAATTATTTCGTTAAGCTTTAATTCATCAGAAAGGATAATATGTTTTTTTGAAAAAATTTTGCAATGTTGTTTTTTCTGGTACCAACTAGCGATAAGTTGCACTAGACAATATTTTTAAAATCAGTAATAATTAAAATGTGTTCACTGACGGGTGTCTTTCTATTATACATCAAACTTAATTTATCTTAAATTTATAAACTAAATAATATTATTTTATATAACCTTTTTGCATCATCAAGTGTACGAAAAAGTTTTAAATTAAAAAAAAAAAACATTGTTTATTTAAAAAATGCAAATCAATGATTTTTACAAAAAAAAAAATTGGCTACTATTAATAGGATTATGTTGTATTTTCTTTTTTTTATTTATTATATTATATTTACATAAAAATTTATAACTCAAATTTAATTAATTTTACTTTTAGCATAAGTCGAAATAAATAAGTAAGCAAGACATCAATTTTTCAAAAACAAATATTAAACGTGCAATAATTAAAATAAAATTATATAAATAAATCACACCACAATTGCAAAAATATTACGATCATTAGTCATATAAATCTGTTCTTAAAAATATTATTTCGCATTTTGAACAAACAGATTTATAATTTTATACGTACTTCTTTCTCATAGTGATATTTCGAATAATCGTTATTGACAAAATATGATAAGTAATATATTTTATTGGAATTAATTTGCGAGTCTGGCTACTGGTATAAAAATTTAGGAGGCATCCAGAAGTGGTCGTATTGTTGCAAAAGAAGAAAGATTTAGCGTTCGTATTTTTGAAAATATTTTTTTTTTATAATTAATGAAATTTATCGATACAATAGGATACAATAGTCTTCGAATACTTTGGTTTTGCTAATTAATAAACATGGTGAATCATGCATTGAAAATAATGTTGATAAGACCAGTAATTCCAATCCCTACAGGTAACCCGGAGGACGCAGGTTTGAGTCATGGCAGCGACTCATTTTTTTTTATAAAAATGCGCTATTATTAAAAACCAAACTTTTTTTAAATATTGGATGTAAAATATTATGTCATTGTTTCTAAATCATATTTCATATTATAGACTCTTAGGTTATTCTATGCTGATTTATTAGTATTTTATAAACATATAAAGTGTAGCAGTTTTCGTTTTTAAATAACACGCGAAAATGAATTTTGATAATTGAACGAATTTTCAAAAATATTAAATAACAAATATGATTTAAATAACCCTTAAAAGTGATGTTTATTATAATGTAATATAAGATATTTTTTATTCTTTACAATATGATATATAACGTGGGTTATAATAATTTATCGCTTAGTGTTCACTGAGGAAAGTTGAAACGTTTTCAAGGATTTTTTTATTGCCATTTCGCAAGTACGCTTCGACTTTATATACAATTAAATTTACACCCATATCCACCAAATACTTTCTCCAAATAAAACATAATTGTTATGAATACATAATAACAACGGACGTGAACATTAGAAGCGAAATGTTAAATTGTTTATTGTTCACAAGTTATTCACTTTTAGCCTCTCTCAAAAATAATTACTTTTACATCTATTTTTAACATATGTATATGTAAGTTTAAATACTCAATAACTTTTATATGCGCTTAGATGCTTATGATGTTAAAAGCATACAATTCAGCATATAATTTAGGACTGATTCAATATCTACAATTTATTTTACTGTCCTGTTCGTATAGTAAATAATAAGTCAATCTTAATTTTACGCGCTGCAACACAAAATAAGGAAAACATGTTTGGAATATTCTGCGTTCCACTTAATTCTGAAATGGTATAAATTCATAAAATAATTCCATTGACAAAAGTCTTTTATGCAGTATAATTATCGGAGACGAGCCATAAAATTAGCAAATAAAATAGAATATTATGCATGTGACATAATTTATGTGGGTGTATACTTTATTTGATGTGTGTCTGAATGTTTTTTTTTTGTACAGTATATAAACATAAAGAAGCCGACCAGAAGTCCGGATTTACCGGTTTTATCAATTCATTCGCAGTCTAGATAAAAGGTCACTTTGAGTCTTCCTGCCACAGTTAACTTTCGCCAACAAAATGCCTCTTTGATTAACGGATAAATAATTTAAAATGTTAGTAGTATTATTATTAGTGACACTTTAAATAACCCAAACAAGTCAGAAATAAAATGTCGCTTACAAAGTTTAATAACTTAACTATGTTTGGAGTTTCTTTTGTATATTACATTACCATATTATTTAAATTTAAGTTTGTTGGTCATTTTTATATGGATTGTTACTTGACATTATATGGTGGTGGAAAAACCTTTCCTTTATAATAATATTCTATTCCAAATTTATTAATTTTTATTTAAACTAGGTCACAACGAGTAACTACTATATAATACATGATATGTAGTACAGCTCTTCTCCTTTGTTCTACGCAGAAAGAATACAAGTGCTATTTATATACATATATATATGTTAGCGTTACATGAACACAACCATTCATTTTCACCAACAGAGTAATGCAAATAATTTAATTATGTAATACAAATATAAAATATCAAATTTATAATACTCATATGAAAATTATCGCACATCTGCCACCACATTAAAGCAACCTTTCAAATTACTCTTAGTAACCGCTTAATTTATCTAAGTGTATGTGTCCGTATCATATCTAGTGAATATTGTGGTCCATTTATGGCCAAACTAATTATCAGAATACATTTAAGTATTACTTCAAAATAAATATATTCTGTTTAAAATTACATTGTATAAAATTCTCTTTCATCTGCGTATGTGGCTATAACATATCCATTAGATACTGTGTGCAATATATCGTCAAAATTATTATATAGTAAAATAAATTAATTATATTTGAAACATAGAATATACATATATTATATGTATAAAAGCTCTCTCATCTGACACCACATTTAAGCAAGCTCCCAAATTACTCTTAACAGTCGCTTAATTTATGTATGTGTCTATACCAAAGCCAGTGGATATTGTGGTCCATTTATCGTCAAATTGCCTAACGCTAATTTTTATGTCACTTACCACACACGGCAAATGTGTTTTGGTCAAATAAAAAAATATATTGATATGTAATACGTATATATAAAATATTAAACTCATCGACAGATTTAATTTGTGATATTTTAAAGTTATATAAAGAAGCAAACTATCTGTTTTTTTCCATTTAGATTTTAAATGAAATAAATTGCTTTAGGAATATAAAATTACACTCTTAGTATTTATAATAAAAATAAATATTCATTATTTACGAATTTTTGTGTAACTTATAGCAAATCTTTTAAATTGCTGATTTTATTGCCAAATAATTTTTTACCGATTATTATAAGCTATGCTTAAATTTACATATGAGTTTTGTCTTAAAATATATTTTTCCTATTGTATTAATTTATTTTATATTTTGACAAAAAGTGTCAAAAATCAACGATAAATAAAACGATTAAAATCGAACTAATTTATAAATTAATAAATTGTCTGGAGGGTGATTTTATTTGGCTACAAAACTAAGCAGTACATTGGTAGCATTGACGTAACATTTACAATCGGTGGGCCACGACGTGTGTACGTCGGCCGGTGGGGACTCGTCCGCCAGCCATTATATCAATCGATTCAACAACATGTAACTAATTAATATATAAATTCAGTAAAATACTACTGCAGTGGGGCAATCTGTGTTTTATTGTCACCCGTCAAAACATAATGAAATTCTCATTGAAGTTTAATTTAATTTATCTGTTGTTATATCGTTGTAACGAAAAAACTTTTTATATAGATAATTACTTATATTAAAATTATATAAATATACAAAAAACATGTACAGAATCTTATAGTTGATTAAAAATATTTTATGTGTGTCTGATTTTAAAATATTAAATACATATTAAGTACAAGCTTAATTCATTGATTTAAATATACAATAGTAGAAGTTGACAAAATACTTAAATGTATAAAATAACGCAAAGAGTATTTTTGACATTTTTTATGAACATATTGCATTGATATAAATAATGTATTACTTAAAAACAAACAATTTAAAACCATATTAAGAGGTTAGGAATCAACGCATAATTAAATAACTAAAATATTTAAACTTTGTTGAAAAATTACTATGCAATTAAATTAAAAATGTACATAATTTTAATATCAGAAGGAAGACTAAATTTAATATGTTCTAAATTTAATAAAATAGATACAAAAAACTTTGTAATAATAATAATTAAAATCATGCATTAAATTAGCAAATAAAATTTTATTATTTTTTATTATAAAATTTATTTATTTATAGTTACATTAAATTAACTGTTGAAAATTGAAAGTATATTTTTTATTATTATTTATATTATATACAATAACATTTTTGCTTCATATGCCGTAAATGAAATGTTTCCTCTCGCCTGTGTTTTTAAACACCCAATAGGTGAGAGAGAAAATATTTGTTTTAATAAAATTTTTAACACACATCCCATATTGTGCTAATTAATATTCTCTTTGTTTCATTTTACTTAGTATATACATAGTACTTTTTAAATTCCTCCTGAAATACCTCGAATTATGACGTTTTAACAGAATTACTTTAAAATCAAAATGCAATATAATTATTTCTACGTAAACGTAGAACTGGTGAGCGTGAGTATCAAGATGATAACGTTTTACGTTTGAAAGTTGTACGTATAAAATTGTGTTGTATATTACGCTTAATATCCTCAAATAACACTCTCACTCGACGATCGAAATATTCGAAGTTGTTGTAAATTTGCATTATAAGTAAAGATGCTTATGCGATTGCATAAGTTTCGCATAACTATCGGGAAGTTTTCCGATGTGGCTCCCAGGACCGTCATCAGCAGGCGAATAGGATAGGCAAACGCCCGAGGGCGACATATTTCACGAGGAGGAAACTAGAATTAATCTAACTTAGCAATAGTTACAATATGTGGTCTTAGAATCTATATAACACCTTTCAAATAAAAAAATTAAATTCTTCAATTATCAATACGTATAAACAGTAACAACACAAAATAAGATAACTACCATATTTAATACATTATATCTACATATAATTTCACTTTTGGTCGTCGCATAGAGTTTGTAAAGTTGCGATAGTAGATTTAAATATAAGGTTCTTAAGAAGTGATAATTAAATAATCTTAATAATTATTATTGATAAGTTAAATTAATCTGTCATATCTGAGTTTTAAAGTTTATGAAATCTTGAGATGCACTTTTGAGAGCAAGTGAAGGTTCATTCTGCACGTAAACGAAGTCTACGATAAATTTTCCAATATGCTCGGCTTTGTTATGAGGAAAGAATTTCACTTTGACGTCCCGGCAGTTATTCACTTTAGATCGCTGCATTCTTGAATCAGAATATATAATTTAAATTCGCCAAATAACTAAATATTCCTTTCGAATCGAAAAAGTTTAAAAAATATTCTTCCCGCAGAAACTTGTATGTCGCTAAACATTTCTTTAAACTACTTTGACAAGCAATTTATTTTCGAGCTTTTGAGTTTCAGAATACGATATTTTATCTTCATATTTACAATTTACAACTAGCAGACCCAAGTAGTTCATTGTAACGATCTTGTATCTTAAATTTCGTTAAAATATGTGCTATTCTCATGTTTTGTTTGGAACCGGCGCCACAAATCGGCAGAAATATTGTGATATTTTCGCTCCATTTTTAAATGGTCAAATATTTATTAACCTAAAAAGTGATAGCATAGCCGATGGAAAAAAGGGATTGATATAAATTATTTTTACATTAATTCATATTTTTGCGATAAATGTGTTTATTTAATTAAAAAAATGTGTCTTTATTAAAAAAATGTCATTAAAAAGAGCTTCTTCGGCTGATATCTCCATTCATAGGCATAAATTGGGATTTGGTACTACCAGTATTATAAAATAAAATACCGGTTATACCAAAAATATTTCAATTTATTTTTGAAATTCGTACATCTTATTTGTTGAAAACGATATTTCCATGGCTTAGAATTACGAAAACGACGATGCCCATATTTCTTAAAAGCAAGGCGTAAAATAAAATAGTTTATTTTTCAGTCAAAGAGGGCAAAAATATCAGTTCACCCTACCTATGCGAAAAATCCCACATTTTTGCATCCCATATTTCAGTGCAAATTTTTAAGATTCGATTTTACATGTTCGATATTTTTTATTTTTGTATACGCGCGACTAGTTAACATAAAACAATAAATATGCTTTATCCCAGTTTTTATTTAATCTGTTATGTAACAGAAATATGACCGCGCCTTTTTCTGATAGGGATGGCTGGCGAAGTGTAAACAAAGGCAGGTATTGCATACACGAAATTCTTTCTAATATTCGTAGCAACATTTTTATCTCCATTTAGACACATTATTACGCAAATAATCCAGGGAATATGCTTCACTAAGCATTTGTGTTCAATATTATAAGAAAGTAAATCTCAATAATTTTATTTAAAAAAAATACCCACTAAAGATCAGTTGTACTAAACAATTTATTTTATAAAGCAAACTTGATTCATTTTTTTTTAAATAAATAAATATAATAAATACTTATTTTTTATTGTTGAATCAAGTTTATATTGTAGCTTTTAATACCTCACATTATTTAAAGTATACAAAAAATTCGTTATTTAAAATATATAAACCTAACATAATATATTTAAAAATGCAAATCAATTATATTTTTAAAATAAAAAAAATGCATATGTTAGACCAAATTATCTGGGACTAAAAGAGTTATCCAATATTGACATATATTTTATTATATGATATTTCCATAAACATTTATAGCTAAAATTTAATTAATGTTACTTCTAACACGAGTAGAATTAAATCAGTGTACGAGAGATAAATCTTTCAAAAATAAATATTATTGTGATATTCTAAAATTAATATTATATAAAACGTATGATAATTATATATAAGATAATATAAATAAATCACATCTTAATCACAAAAATATCGCAAACATCAATTATATAAAAAAAAAAAAGTTTAATATATATTTATATTAATATAAAAAACATTGTTTTATTGATGTTGATTTATAGGCTATTTTCATTCATTTTTTATTCACACAATCTAGAGAACTTTGAAGGTTATCAATGGTTTCAGCAAATATTTCCGTGTCATCAGCATAACAACTATTGTTGATTGTCTCATTTTTGCAGTGGAGAGCTTTTTCAATAAGGTTTCAATGTTTAAATTTAATAGAGTATGAGAAAGAACACGTCCCTGTCTGACACCTCTCTATATTATAATATTTTCAATGCTTATTACTGCTGATTGATTCTAATTCAGATTTTTGAGAAACTCTCTGTCATCTAAGCACAATAAAACTTTTTACGCGATCGAATTCATTTTTAAAATCTATAAAAATCTTATTATGTGCAGTTTCTGCTACTTCGCCACCCGTTTTGTACTCATATATTTTTAATTTTTTTAAATTTTCAATCCTTAATTAAATAATAAATTTATATCAAAATAATAATAAAACACAATGAAATGACATTTTCATTGAAAAAATAAAAGTTAAAATTTAGAAACGAAAACCGCAAATATTTTTCTAGCTACGACTAAAGTATTTCGATACAGAACAAAGCGCATACACGGTGACACAAAAAAGAAATAAAACACGGCACAAAAAAGTGAGATTCGTCGAGTGTGAAAGGCAGTGTGTTATGAGAAGTGACGCAAGTTCACATGCCATCTTTCGGCCAGCATTGGGTCAGTGCACCACTTGGGTGAAAGTGACCTCGGATGCTGTTCTTATGCTCGTCCCTGGACAATTACTTTTGCAGCGAGCAAATTGTGCGGGCTTCGATGACATAACGCTGGAAGCAATAATAATTGGATCTCGACTGTTTTGTCAATGATTACATGAGTTGTTTCATAAGGAAAAGTTTGACGACCGTCACGCTTAACCTTTTGTGAGGTGCTCTAAAAATGGTCGAGCAGCTGGCACGGTTTTAAAATCGAGCGGATGCGCGATTGTGTGAATTGTGTTACGCACTAGCGGGCGGAGTAGCTTTGGGCGTGAATTATTCCAACGAAAAATAATTTCGTCATAAAATTTAAAAAATCTGACATACATTAAATACTTAGGTAAACCGCAGTGGACTTGTTGTGTTGCTGTTTAGACTTAACAGCTCCAAGTCTACTACATACGCTTAGTTCACTTTTTTTATAGGTCAACAATGGCAACATTACATGATGCATGACTCAATTTAAATACAAATAAATGTTATTATAGTAACAGTAATGAGGGTAAATTTATATTACATACTTTTATATATAATCGAAACATCCTATTGAAGGATTCTCAATCAAATATATGTACTTTAGCAAAACTAAATAAAGCTAAAAAGCGCAAATATAAATAATAAAAATATTTTTTTCTACCTAAAAACTGTTACATGGATTTGATTAGATGATAGTCGCTTGGAGCAATCTGAAGAATACGATGAATAAGAAAGGAGTTTCTAAGAAAATCAATTGATTTTTTCATAGTTTTCTTTGATACATGAAGGCGAGCACTGTCTTGGTGTAAAATTTACCATTTTTAATTTATAAGGGAAGGACTTTTTACTGTATAAGTCGCTTTTAAACGAATTATCTGAGCACACTTGATTGTCTGCTTGTACTCCCATAACTCATAATAAATTATGCCCTTTATATCTCACTAAATCCATAACATTATCTTATTGGGGTGTAGTCCAAAGTCTGCCTTTTACATTTCATGTTAAGGTAATGGTTCCACTTTTCATCCTTAGTATCAATTTTACTTAAAAATAAATATTTCTAATCTATAATCATTAATTATTGGCATTTTCCTTAGACAATTTATGAGATACGCATATTCTGCAAATTAACACTGATTTTTTAAATGTCTGTGAAATAATGTAGGCAATACTTTGAGCTTTTGTGCTAGCTTCTGTATCATTAACCTTAGATCTGCTTTGATGGCAGTTATAATATTCTCACTAAAGACTATATGTGGTTCTAAAAATTTCCGGATCTAAATGTTTAGAACTACATTTGACACTTATTTATTGGCATCCCTGCCTATTGCATTGCATATATTTTTAACTAATATTGTCCCATTATAATCGAGCTGAAACTCAAATCATAATATAGCTTAACTGAGAATATTTTATCTCCACTGACATTGTTGATTTAGTGTTAAAAAATATTTCGTTACTAAATAGCATCAATAATACGATTACTATATTATTAACAAACACTTAAAGAATAGTGGAATTATCATTAATTTAAAATAATTTGCGAAGGTAAGAAAAAAAAATTTCTGATTTTTTATTTAAATGAACATATTAAAAATACATAAAACAACAAATACAAATTAATAAGAGTGCCCGTGGAAGGAATAGCGTAGTCCGTAACGTCGCAGACTAGTCACTCTGAGGTTGCGGGCTCAAGCCCCGGTAGTGGCACTCGAATTTTTATTTATAAAAACGCGCTATTATTAAAAAAACTGGCCTTAACTGCAGTGATATCTATTCATTATAAATTTTATAACACATAATAATTTATAATATAAATGTCACCGCATCTCAGACTTTCAGTCTGGTGGGTAATACTTACTTGTATTAATTGGTTATGTCTGATTAACTTACTCAGTTGGTACAGATTTACCCGTTGTAACGCATTGGGCGTACGCCTGTTAGGTTACAACGGAATATGTAATAAAAATTAAAATAAAATATAAGACAGCTTTCCCTATTATTATTTTTAAATTTATTATTATACAAGAATCGACTCACGATTAAATGCAAGGGAAATTTTATTAAGATAAAAATGTACATAAGAAATAAAAATAAATTATCTATAGAGAAATATTTCAAGATTTTGCTGTAGCAAACTGGTCAATTGCGTCATATTTAAATGTAAAAAATAATGATATAATTTAAATTATGCCTTAAAATTTTTACATCCCGTTTTGGCACCTCCCTTAGTCTAACCCCCGGGGACATATGCCCCCCATAATCTCCACACCTCTGATAGATTGACAATATAATATAAACGTTGAGCTCTATTTTTAGATTTTGCATATTCTTTGTATCATATAATTTAATCGTCATGTTTATTAAACTATAAAAAAAATTATAAAATGTTTTTATTGAATGAAACGTCAAATTAATTAATAAAAATTAGATTTATTTTTTGATCAACAAAGTATATATTATTAATTTTATTATATTATTTTAGTAAGTAACACAGTTCCGACCGTAAACATTTGTGGCGTAAAATCTGCAAAATCTTGAAGCTCGTGTTAACTCAAAGGTGTCGCTTCACTGGATCAAATCTTACGATCGAAATGGAAAGTTTGATATAATAGTTGCTATAGGTTTTATAGTGTCGGCATGAAAGTTTATGTATGTTTTGAGCTGTCTGTGTATTTTTTTCTTAAATTTCACTTCTATTGAGCATAGGATGAATTCCAAAATCTCATAATACACTTTCTTTATACGCCACTAGTACTGACATTGGCATTTTTTGTAGACTACATACTTTTTTATATTCAGTGACCAATCAATGTGAAAAAATGCATGGTATTATGCGCGATTTTTAAGAAGAAAAAAATACGATCCAATAAATTCACAATTCATAAATCTTCTAGGGCTTCTAGTCTTTAGTGGCATCTCTACCATACATATCATATAAGTTTTGGTGGGCGCATTAGCATTTATTTAAAAATATTAAGATACTGGAATTTTCCTTGATTACCTGGATAGAATAATCTAGTATTAAAAATATGTTAGAACTTATACATCAACCTATAAATATTTTATATCCAATTGGTCAGTATAACCTATTGTGTATTAAAAATTTGCACTGCAAATCCAACATACATATATTTATAAACGATTTTTTTTAATTAAGAGTCATTACAACAATATGACATTCCTACGACGCATCATAGGAATGTCATATTATGTCGCGACGTCGACAACCGTTTTATCAAATTTGTCATATTGACACTGAATAATAAGTTTTTATACGAATTTAATGTAATTTATTCAATATTCATGGTCCAAATTAACATTTATGTTTTAAAATTTGTGTTAAATTGAAGACGTGCGCATTAATTAATATTATAAGTTAGCAATGTCGAAAGTTAGCATTCGAATCATGCGGAAATAAATTTTGCTTTGCTAAACTAGTTAATAAACCGTAATATTCTATTATTAAACTTCTTTAAATATATATGAAATTTGTACAAGTATATACATATATATAAAATGTATTAAACTTTCATATAAGTAAAAAGTACGATATTATTTATGAATAATTTTTTCACATAATATAAAGATTTTTAAATATTATTATAAAGTAGGTACAGAAATATATATTTATAAATAATTTGTGTAAGTTTGGTGGATAAATATTAAATTCGAATAACTCAAAAATTTTCAAGGTCACCGAGATGCTTATAATTTTAATGTAAGCAAACTTTCTTCATATAAATATATGTATATTTTTTTATATACCCTCTTTTTTAATAAGTTAAATGACCTCAAAGTTTATCCATTTTAACTATACATATAAAGATTAGTCGAAAAACTTTTTATTACCAAAAAATTTTTGTGGAAAACATATTTTTATATCATCCAATTATTTATATAATACTTTTTAATTAATTTAAATATTAAAATCTTGTATTATATTTGTATTATATACTATATAAAAACATATACTATAGCATAATATTTTTTTTTAAATCAACAATAAATCTAATGGTTCAAAAATAAAATATATAATATATCTCAACACTTAATCTAACTAATAATTGACTATCCTATTGTAAATCGTTAGCAAAGCCAATGCTATTGATGTAAAAAATGATATAAAAAGCTAATTTTATGAAATCTACAAATACAAAAATATATAAATAATAAATAAAAATAACTTTTTATATGCAAACGAAACAAATAGATCAGTGAGATGAATTTATAAAAATAAAAACATTTACTTTAACTTTAATTAATGTTAAATATTATGAGCAAAACAATATTTTAACTAGCAAAATAGCTGTTTTTAAAAATTGTATTTAAAAAACATCAAGGGTTACCGGAACTTTTTGCAAAGCTATGACTTTGTCAAATAAATATTGACATGACCTTTAATTATACGTCAATATAAAAATATTGAATTTAATTAAAAAGAGATGTTTATTTTCGGAAATTAACGGATAATGGCATATAAATATTTGACGTTCTATTATATTTTTAAGCTACCTGTATATATAAATAATATTTTTTTTTAAATATAGCTATACTTTAATTATTTACTATAAATACAAAAATGCTTTATTTAACTAAATATATGTTCTGTGTTTATTTATAATTAATTATGATATCATTAATGTGCTTAAATGGTTATAATTCAAAACGTAAAATTCAGGTCGTTTAAAATTGTGAAAATATTAGATAATTGGTCAAGCTCATTAACAGATCATCGAATTATTATAGTTTAAAAACCAATCAGTCAATCTGGTAATCCTACTTTTTGTTGTCATTTTTTTTGAATCCGGTTGTTATGCAAAACATTTAACGGTTTTGTCAGAATGATTTGTGTTATGAACTAACGAGCGATCACGTAGAATTAGTATTATTAAATATATTTGGAATTTGGGCTTAAAATTAAGCAATTAACAGCTGTTAAGATTTATGGGTGAAAAAATATTAAGCAATCTCCTGTATTATAAGATTTATGTTGCTCTTTTTAATTTAATTTTAGCTAAATTTCCTAGACTCTTGTATTATTTTTATTTAATAGTGCTATCTATCGGTTTTGTCTTAAATTATAATTATCTAGTTTTACAAATAGCTAATAGATGGCTAGAATATTTCATGTTTATTCAATACTTATAAATTATTATTTGAAACTTTTGCATTCAATATGTTTTATCTTTAAATTTTACTTAATAAATATACTTTTTATTACTTATTCGTAACCTAATTATAACTATGATAAGAAAAAAAAACTAATAAAAACAGTTTATTTTTGCCTTTTTTATTTAATTAAATAACTTATAGGTATTTCAGTAAACTTTTTATTGAAATATTTAAAAACGTTGAATTATTATAATTAATTTAAAACAGATTTTATAAATAAAATCCTACAATCATTATGTTAGTAAGATATTTGCTTAGCTATAAGTCAAATTAGTTAGATAATCTGATTTAATTTGGTTAGTATTAATGATTTATGAAACTTTTTTTTTATAAACCATAGATTTTTGTGTTTTTTTTTTAATTTAAATTTAATTTTACCTGTTATTTGATACATCTTTTAAATTATATTTATTATAAATCTTAAATTTTTAAATTATTAAAACAAAATAAAAACATACTAAAATCTTGTTTTTATATTATTTAAACTGAAATATTTTTGCCACAAAGATCACTAAATTTAATTTCACTATACTTTACCATAATGATTGAGAATCATTTAAATGCATTTATACTATTGATTATATTGCACTGAAATAATTCTGATTTTTTTTTAACGAAATGTAACTTTCTTAGATCTGTTTTTTTGTATATTATAATGTAATTAAACATTATTTTTCACTAATTATACATATTTTAAACGTAAGGTTTTTATTCATTTATTATATGAACTAAGTTTTATGCTCGATATTACATTAATTAATATTTATAGTAGAACTTGGATACTTTACTGAAAAAATTACAAAAGCATCTATTTTTAAATTTTATTATACTGTAAAAATTCATAATATTTGCTACAAAAATAACTTATATGGTAAGTTACTAATTCCATACTTTGTCTTTAATTTATCTTATAATGTGTTTTTTTAACATATTATATTATTTTAATTATTGATTATTATAATACATCTAAACTGAGCTTTGAGCTCAATATTACAATAATTAATAATTGTAGTAGAAATTATGATATTTTCACTACAGAAATCCATAATAATATTTAATAATTATTTAGAATATATATTTTTATTCTGAAATATTTAAAAAAATTTGCCACATAGATAAATTGACTTACATGCTAAATTTCTTAGTCCATGTTTTTTTTAATATTTCTTCCAATAAGATCTTGTTTTTAGCACATTACTGATAGGAGATTGCTGTAACCAACTATTAAAGATCATTTGAATCGCATTTTATTATTAATTATAATATCTGAGCAGTGTTTTTAAACGTCATATTATAATTATTAATTAATATTAATTTAACAAAATATGTTAAATTAAAAGTAATAATATTATAAATTATAATAGATTTTTCTTTATTATTATTATGATCTTTATGTAATTGTTTTTTTTATATATTGTTCAGTTTTTCGTTATAGTCCATTTTATAATATTTTACGGCTACTAAAAACTAGCATTTATTGTGAAACATATTCAATTAGCTGATAATTATGTAAAATTATATGGTGGTTTTAAATCTTTCGTTTATTTTTTACTGTGTCTGTGTTAATTTTAATATAGAAGAAATGGAACGACTTTTATATTTCAATTGAATTCTGAAATTCTGAAATTATATTTACTCACCTTTTAAGATATTCGACCTTTTAAATTCATTTTTTATTAAAATCATTTCATCCAAAACCACGGTACACACGAAAGTGACGTTTTGCAATTCGCAAGCATTGAGTAATATTTCTAATGATCAATCACTTTCAAATAAGCATTCATATTTCAAAGATGAAATACTTTCGTTTTTTTACTGACACTTAAAAATTACTAAATGTCATATAAACGCACAGCCAGAATAAAATAAAATATAAAGTTTAACGTACATAATTTATTATGCATATAAAATAAATAAATAAGTGTATTTACATAGATTAAGTGATTAAAAAATATTAATTAAATAAATACGCTATTTTTGCCACCGTAATAATGCTGCTCATATTATAATATATTACGTTAATTGTCAAGATCTTCAGTTTTGGTATCCGGGGGGTCCATATTTGGGAGCAGGCGAGCCTCCAGCTTGTCCGCTTCTGGCAAAATCTGCGACAGATATGGTATCAGAGTCGCTGGTAATCGATCCTCCAATTCCAGTTCCTCCGATTCCGGTGATTCCTGAAATACCACTAATCACAGATCCTCCGGTTGAGATTCCTCCTACTGATATTCCATTATCTGCAACTCCGATAGAACCACCGCCGACGGCTTGCTTTTGGGTCTTGTATTTGATGAAATATACTTCGGGCTTGGAAGGTGGAGTAGCTGCAGCGGTAGGCACTACGATGTCTGGCTGATCTTCTGGTTTCTTGACCAAGACGTACACCAATGTCTTCTCTTCGTTTTGTTGCTGCAGTGGGATCACCGGCGCTGAGTATGAAGGTGGAGATGGAGTCTTGACGAAGATGATCTTATAATGCTTGGTAGGGGGTGGGAGAACTGGTGATACTCTGGCTCTTTGCTCTTCTGGATCTTCGGGAGCTACGTGGACGTACACATGTTTGTGTATAATTGGGGCTTGGCTGGCATATCCGGCGTTGCCGGAGAACGATTGCTTCACTCCAGAGCTGGCATATCCTGCCGATGATCCGGAACTGATACTTCCGAATCCGGAGCTGATTCCAGAACTAATGCCGCCGTTAAAGCCAGCACTTTGACCGCCTATCGATCCAAGAGAACCAGAAGATCCAGATGTAAAGGAAGAACTTCCAAAACTACTAATAGAATTAGCTGATGGGGCATTGTAATTGTACCCTTGTCCGTGACAAAGGGCAACAAGTCCGCAAAGGATCTGAAAGCAATTTAAAAAATAAATACATAAATTGAATACACATATATTAAAAAAAATAAAGAAAATGAAAAGGAGTAATGTGGCACTGGAATATAGGAATGAACAAATTTTCTCGATAGAAACAGGTCGGGTCTGTTCACATTAATTTTATTATATAACGCTTACGAAATGGGCTATTAGCCCAAAATCACTGCACTTGTGACGTATATTGTCATCATACAATTATTTTCACAATCAAAATATACACATATAAAGATAAACAATAGATAAAATAAATAAGTCGCTATTTACCAGAAAGAGTATTACTACCGTAAATTAAAATTCGCTTATCAAGACTGAATTACTAAGTTTAAAGCTGTGTATTTATAAAGGAAGGGTGTAAGTCCCAAAATAGGTCCCTACAAATATAAAATAAGAATTCGGAGAAGCGGAAAATATTTGAACAGCCCTTTGTATATATTATAATAATTTTAAACTCACAAAAGGAACATTTCAATATTGAATAAAAATATATTAAATTTATAAATAAAATCAATGGTGTCCTTATTGATTTTATATATTAATTATTAATATAATTTATTCAATGTTGATATGTTTCTATTGCAATACAACGATGTTTTCCATACCAATATGGATCTCATGATGATGCCTATTTGGTATGGTGTTTGAAAGTCGTAAGTGAACTATGACATGAAATGCATCAGTACTCTCTTATATACCAACTCCACTCCCCACGATGGGTCCTCCACAGTTGAATAACCAATTCTTTGACCTAGCTACGCCATCCACTTGTCCCAGTGAGAGTAATTCGAAGCCGGCAAAAAAAACATAATAAATAAATAACAAAACACTCTATAGTGGCAAAATCAAAGAAGCGCTGGAAAATAGTCTCTATAGACTATGCGCATAAGGGCTATCGATAATCAGCTGTTTCGCAAGTTAGCAGCTAAGAAAATCTTCAACCGGGCCTTGTGATGAACGACTACAGTGGGATTACAAATGCAATATTTTAACTAGAAAATAACACGTATTAATCATGACCGAGATTATGAATTCGTATGCTATATATATTTTGCACAATTTCGTGAGATATAATGAATTAAAAGTATTGAGAAAATAAGACAACAGTTAAAGATGACCTATACTTATTATTAGTCATACTCACTCAGCAAAATAATTGTTTGGAACGAAACTCAATTATTACCGAGAATATGAACTAATATGCCATATTTAATATCTTAAACCAAGCGATCAAGTCGAGTAAGATTTCACTATATTTTCCTAATTTTCTTAACTAATTCAAGGTTGTAGAATCATTGAAAATTTTTACCGACTCCGACTCTGAATTTAAAAATTTTGATAAGATAATCTTAAAATAAAAAAAATATTTTTAATTATTTTATTTATTTATTTTCATGTATGTAAACAACAAAAAAAATTATAATTATTTTTTGACTACTCACATACTTAATTTAATCAATATTATATTCGAAAATCCGTGATTTAAATGGAACTAGATCTTAATCCTTTGAGTAATTAGTTAATTTAAACACATTTGTTAATACGTTAGTATACACCTGAGAGTAGGGCATTCGAACCGGGTAGAACCGGAACCGGGTACCCGGTTACTCGTCATGTTTTTCATGGAGCCGAAAACCGGGTAATTTTTGACGGGTATCCGGTTAATTTCATTTAAATATTTTTTTCCATTACTTCAAATTAAATGGAAGAGCCGAATCGGCGTTCTTAAGCGACTAACGTCTTTGAACGACAAAAAAAGGGACAGCACTTAGCGGCCTATAGATTTCGAGATAAGCGAATGCATAGATAAGGATTATTTTGAAAGGATGCAGTTGTAAATAAAAATAAATTTTAATGCGTTGTAGGGTGAAAATATAACACATTAGATTCGTTAGTATTTTTAAAATACAACTTTTTACAAAAAGAACATCACTAAAATAAGCTTTGTTTCTCTACCTACATATAATAAATATAATAAATCCAATCATCTAATTTCTTTTATAATTTTAATAAAAATTATTTCCTCGGTATTTTTCATGTGCAATTTGTATTATTATTGCCAAATATGTGTTAAAATAAATATTTCGGTTTTGTACTGTTACACATGTATGTAGTATGTAAGTATATGTATATATGTACCTAACGATGGAATGTAAAAATATTTTGATTAATAATTACATAATATATTGATTTTATTTCAATACCTTATTTTTTTAAAAAATGATATTAATTATTAAAATAAAATAAAATAAATCACGTCATATTTAATCAAAGATTCAAATATATTAAAATTTAGACTCTTAACGGCTTACAAAAAATACCCGGAACCGAACTGGGTACCCGGTTTTTTCCCGAAAAATACCCGTTTAACCGGGGAATTTGGCCGGGTATTTGGATGCCCTACCTGAGAGTGAGTTATTTTACGTATTTTTTCCCCAATTATTTTTGTTGTTATTTATTTATTATTATTTATATTGCATGTATAGTAAATTATAAAAAAGTCAGTGTTTTTCAACGTTTAATTGCTTTGATTTATTTTACTACTTTCTTGTATGAGTAGGTATTATTCATTTATTTTAACGCCTTTCTAATATTAAATTTCGTTAATTTATTTCATATATTTTTCGGCTTTCATGGATTTTTTTATATCAATTCAGAGACTCTCAATATTTTTTTATAAAATTATTGTAACATATGTATCTGTTGCTATGTTCATATACGTACTCTTAAATTTATTATTATTATTTTCTATAAAAATTATTAACATTAAATAAAATATTTTTTGTTTTAGAATTGTAATATTTTTTATTTATTACTTATTCAGTTATATATGTCAATATAACTATCCTCAAAACAGTGAAAGATCGACCGCCGTACATGAACGGCGATATCGCTCAAAGGGTTAGCCCTTTAAGTATTGAGTTAATTTATACACGTTAGTATATACCTGGAAGTGAGCTAATTTTAAGTATTTTTCCGTAATTATTTCTGTTGTTTCTTATTTATTATTATTTTATATTGCATTTTTTAAATCTATTATCAAATTTCGCTGATTTATTTTAATATCGCTTTAGAGGCTCTTAATATTTTTTGTGATGTTAATTTATTTCATAATTTAATAAAAATTTTTTTATAAAAATCATTTATAATGAATCAAATTACAAAAATATTATTAAATAATATTTTTTTAATTTTTCAGTTATATATGTAAATATTTAACTAACCGTGGTACCTCAAAACAGTAAAAGATGAACCGCCGTACATGTACGGCGATACCGCTAAGAGGGTTGATAAGCCCGTGACGATCTCAAGTGATGTTTTTACACAAAACATATTAATTTTAGTATTTACAAATTTACCAAAAACTGTATACTTAAGCATACCAAAAATAAATTAGACTTCTCTACAGATTAAGCAACTATTCAATTCCTTTACTCTCAAGAATGTAACTAAGTAAATTGGGACATATTAAATTAATGTACCACTTTTATATAATAATACTATCATCTGAAATTTATTTTTAATTTTAAATAATAGTTTTAGAATTTTACAAATTTGTTAAAAAACAGTTTTATAAACCGATCGTAACTTTTTATATACTTTGTTAATGCATTATGTCACAACAGTTTATTTAGAAGAGAAAAACATTACAAAATATTAATTTTATCTAATTTAATTAATTAATAAGAAACATCGTATTCTTGAATAGTGTCTGTTTATCCTTAGAAAATAAGCAAGATCTCACAAACACGTTTGAAGTTTCTCCAATGCAGCTTATTTATAGCTACTTATTAATCATACTATGTTTTATATTGACACTACCATTATAACAACTTCAAGCTTAAAGAAATGAAAACTAATGTGTGATATAAAGTAGCCGATGTTATTAATATAAATATGTTACATTCCCAATAATTTAACAATGATTAACTCCACTATTATAATTCGCAAGGATCAATTGATAATATCACACTGGTGAAATAAGTCCAATATATAGAGTGAAATTTTCAATCGTATTTAATTGTATTTTTAGATAGTAAATTACAAACTGAAATTTTTAAACGGCTATAGCATTGATCAATTTGTCCATCTTTATACATATTTTTAAGCTTTCTTGTGGCATCTATAAGTCGCGAAACTTTTTCAATACTGTCGCTTAATTGTTTTTAATTAGTACTTAAAGAAGATTTTTCTTAATGTTATTTTATGGTTAAATCACTGATTCAATGATTCAACAGTTCAACAAAATACGGATTGCACCATACAGGTATTTGGCATTTAGTCTATGGCATTTAGCAGTTAATAATTTATTTATAGTCGACTCATAAACACCCTGTAGGTGGGATGCGATCATATAGAAGCGTGCACGTTCGGCGTCATTGTGTACATCATTAACCTTAGCCGAATACACACATGATAAATTACTTTCTACATCTGGCTTGTATTATACATACACATTCGCCAAATTTTCACGATTTTCGCACATACACGTCTGTGATAGTTCCCTTGGATACCTACGACATTAAATACCCATTGGGTACATCTCATAAACACTATTGCGTCCATCTTCTTTGCTTCTTTCAGTATGGTAACAACTCTGCCTTGCGCCATCCATTTTGCGCAATCTTTCAAAACCGATTATGTACCGAAATGTGCTTTTTAATAAAGATAGCGTTGCATTTAATTCAACACATAACCACTAATTACGTTAGAGGTCAGATTTTTTATCAAAATCTGACACGCTGACAAGCGTGCGCGTCTAATGGTGAATTTAATTGGTATAAATCGTGAATGGTTGCAATTATTCAGGTCATCGTATTAAGAGTTATCATTGATTGAATCATTGAAAATCATGGTTCCCTTGTAGGTATCAAAGATTAAGTAACTGAGTTCTATAATTAGAATTAAACACGTCAGATTTTTATACGCCTTATATGTTAGCAGAGTAATTGACACTATGTTAAACGAAACTAAGTGTATCTAAATTATAGATTGAATACACTGTATTCGAAATAACATTTTTATTATTTAATATGATTTATAAAACGCATTTTAAATATTTTAGTTTAAGTTTTGATATTAAGATTATGATTATGAAATTTTAAAGGGAAAATAGTTTAATCTTTTACAAAATAACAATTTTTTCTATTGTAATGATGTTTAAAATATATTTCTTTATAATATAATTTATCATATCTTACGCTTTCGAGAAATGATCTTGCAGTTTCTGTAATGCTATTTTTGGTCAGTATCAAACACCATTATTGTAGTGTCACCGGCAAATGTAGCAATTTTTTTTAAATTAATCTACCATGTTTAGCATCGGTTAAAAAACACTGACTTGAGGGTCATCCGATTATATTTGCTAAAGTTTTATGTTTACTTCTCTGATCTTAATTAGTATTAGATTAATAAGAATACGTTGTGTAGAAGCAGTCTCTGAATTTTGTAAAGTAATCCAGTGTGACACACTCGAAAGCCTGGGCTATATCTAAAAATACAGTATTTTTTAATCTATTGCACTTTCACTTGCACTATTGTAGTGTTAATTTTTTTCTCTATTTCTGGTTTGATCCTTATTCATAGTATTTTTTTAAAATATTTTTTACATATCTGGTAAGACACTTCAGTCTCTCGGAGATAATTGGCAAGGTAAGGATTGATTATTTAAAGTCGTTTTGACGTTCTACTATTTCTATAGAGCCCCGTTTACAAGTGTACGAAAATTAATTAAGAATAGTACTCTCAAAATTATTTGCGTTCAATCATTTTTTAAAAAACTTTCAAGCCTTAGCTCATATTGAGATTATCTACTAATTGGCCAATAATAGCAACCTTTGAAAAACAGATGCTATCGGTATTTTAGCCATATTCATCGATATTATATTTTATTACTCGTCAAAGCCATATTCGTCGATATCATATTTTATTTATATTTATATTGGTTTTTCAACAATCATGTAATTTGATTTGTAATTTTAAATATACATTTATAAATATCTTAGATTTATTGGCATTTAATTTACAACATTGGTAACAACCGATTAATAAATTAATTAATTTTAAAGCTATATTTGATTTAATCACCATAAAATAGAAAATATATACAAATATATTAAAATATAATGTAAAGGCAATTAATACACAAATTATTTATTTTTAAATAAATAAAACTACAGCGGATCAAAAAGTATATTTCATATTATCCCATTTTAATTTAATTTTCAAGTTAAATTGCTATCTTATTTTCAACCAATTGTAATAAGAAAAATAAAATAGATATACAATAATAAAAAATTATTTATATCACAATTTTTAAATGCCAATGAATATTATTTAATCCATTTATTAATAAAAAAAAATTTGGCGACTGTATGTTTTTACAATGTCTCAGCGCTCCCACTTCTCCCCTAAATAACTTTCATAGCATTAATGGCTACATTCACATGTGACATATTGCTCAATCCTGATGAACCTAAAATTGTTTCTGTTCACCTGCAAGACACTTAAACAAGTTGCTTGATAAACAAGTGACCCGCTTAGTTTTATTATGATTATTTTAATAATCATATAACCATCTTTAAAGCAACATTTAAATTTAAATAATAAGCAAATTAACCTCAATTTTGGGTTAGGTGAGTTTTTAAGCATTACTGTGGCGAAATTTTAGACAATAAAATATGGTCGTATAGTTAAATTCAATCGTTCAGGAAGTCAATGAGCATTAAACTTTATGCAACAGTCATAAAAGAGTATTTACAGTTCGAATATTAACAATAAATATTCCTAAAACTACAACAATAAGATTATACAATCCAAAGACTTTCAATTTACTTTCTCATTTACGGCTTATATAAATATTTTATATTTTTAAACATTTATCATACTGAATCCTTGTTAGAAGACTTTTCCTTAATTACTTTATAAACAATATTTAATTAATACAAATAAAATTATGTATTATAAAAAATTTAATATTTATTAATACCGAAATGAATAAGATGTAATGCGATTATTAAACGTAAGCGAAACATATAAAATATGGCTTGTTTATGACTTTTTCTTAATTAAAAATATGCAGATAAAATCTAAACGCTGTTTTTAAACGGTTATTTTCACACGGGCGTCAATTATAAATTTTGCACAATTTCGTGAGATTTTGCAGCAATTTTTAATTTACATTATGATGAAATTAATTTAATTTAGATGATAAAAAAATAACCATCGAGAAATAGGTTGAGAAGAAAAAATTGTAAAAGACTTTTACAATAGCCACAGATGACCTATAATTCTTCTTAGTCATACTCGATCATCTAATACATAACTGCTTCATGCAAAACAATCGGCTCCAAACAATAGATGGCGAAAGGCAAAAATGTGTCAATATTTTCTACCGCATGTTTGGCAAATGGACTATAATTTATCTCACACTAAAAGTCATCTACATATTTGACATTACAAATATAAAGTTAACTAGAAAATAACCGCTTTAGTTCTTCCTTTCTTTAGAATAAGTTGATAGTAACTCTAAAGTACAAAATTATATTGCGAGGCTTCGCTTTAAACTTAACGTATACTAAACCGCATAAACAATGCGAAAGGAACATGAAACCAGCTAATTAAATTTTATATCCGAGAAAATCCATAAAAATATTTAAATACTAATAATTTAATTTTAACTAAGCAATAAATATCTTTAAAGTTGTAATTATATGATTATAATAAATTATTTTATATTTATAAATATTTTTGTATTGTTACCATATGTGCATAATTAATTTATGAAATAAAATTACATTTATCAGATTATAACTTAAAATTTTAAAGACTTATTCTAGTTAGAAGGAATATAAAAATATTTTTCTTGTGAGACTTTTTAAATTGGTTTTGTTTCCAGGATATTTTAATATATTTATATTAATTTTTATGCAACATGATAATACTATATCATATTAGACTCGTATTTATTAAAATGTTTTTATCAACATGCTTTAAAATATATAGAGAAATAAGAGATTATAATTATATATATAGTATATATTATTTATAAATATTTACGATTTAATCCAGTTACTTAATTACTTTTTATTAAAAGAAAAAAACTTTTTCAATAATATTTTATATTGCTTAACAATATTTATGAACTAAGAAATATATTATATTTAACTTAAGCTTTCAATTTTATATTTATTATATTATATTTGCGAAAATTCTAATTAGCCATGAAAAAAGCTATACGAATTTAGTTTTTTTAATATATGTATGTTCCAACTTTTTTTAGAAAAACAATACAAAATATTTTTTCTTTAAATCATTTTATAAATTTAAAATCCTTTGATATTTAATATTTTCATATATTAGTTAAATTAAATAATATTTTAGTATCACAAACTTGGCGATATGAAAAATATATTTTAAATTAAGCGTTCCAATTTTAACATAGTTTTAATAATTTAATAAAAAAATGCATTATTTAAAAAAAAAATTGTTAAAGCTTAGAGAATTAATATAATACTTTTAAATATTATATATCTGTTTATTTATTTATCGAAAAAAATATAAGTTTAAATTTGTTTTACTTAAGTAAAAACTAATTAACTAGTCATTTTTTTGTAATAAAAATATTTTAGCATGCTATATATTTAAGTGTAATAAAATTATTGTAGAACCATCTATATCTTTTTTTTTTAATATTAAAAAGATGCCTAAATTAAATGCCTATAAAAATTCGTAATATTATAACATTTAAATTCTATAGACATATTTATATAAATATCTAATATTTCTAATGCTAAAATTTATTCAGTTAGAATATTTTGCTTATTGAAAATACTTACGTTTTCGCATTTATTTAATCGTGTGTTTTTAAAATTCAAGTAATTACTGAAAATTCAAACACAAATATGTACATGAATTACATTCGCATGCTATTCGCCACGTAGAGTAAAAAGAAAGATAAATAAAAAATCATATTAAAATAAAATATTAATTTAATATTTTAGATCGTTTTCGATAAAGGTGTCGATATATACATATAATAGAACATTTAAATAATATTGTTCATACAATACACACCGTGATATATACAAATGGCTATTATTTAAGAATACGTACTTTTTTGGAAATGGTCGAGTTTAGAAGGAGGGCGTTCCGTAATTTTCAAATTTGCCGTCAACTATTTGGGTAATAACACCACCTTGACCGTCCAGGAAACCTCCACTTTCTAAATTGGCAGTTGCGACTGCGCTCAAGCCTCCTGCTTCAGCGAGCTCTTGGTTGATCTGTTCTTCGCTTACAGTAGCACCGCTGGTTCCACCGTTGAGTATGCTGACTCCAGAGATGCCTTCCTTGTTGTCAGATATCTTCTTATTGCCCTTGTACTTGATGAAGACAACTTGTGGTTTCTGAGGCGGCGTAACAGGCAGAGGTTTGATGTTTTCTTCGATAGACTTCTCGTCGACATCTTTGACCAAGACATAAACGATAGTCTTATCTTCCACTCTAGCTTGTTGGTTGATAATCGAGCTGCTCCTGCTGCCTAGGTTGGGCGTTTTGATGAAGATGATGTTGTATCGCTTCTCAGCAGGCACGTTAACAGTCTTTGTGGTGTGCTGCTGTCTCTTCTCTTCCGGTGCTTCGTACACATAATAGTATTTCCTTACTTTAGCATTGCCCGCTTGCTTTAGACCAGCTCCAGATGAAAAGGTTCCGGAAGATTCATAACCAGATGAGAACTGCGTAGTCTCTAGAGTGGGCAAGTTCAAGTTAGTTTGTTGTACAGCGCCAAAATCTTGACCGAAACCCTGAGAATTAGCAGATTGGTCAAAGCTACTATCAAAAGATTGGCCGAAATTTCCAGTGGATAAACCAAAGTTGGTCCCCAAGCCTAGCGAAGAAGTTCCAAGATCGAAGCTACCCTTGGGTACATCGTAATTGTATCCAACGGAAGCGGCATGGGTGATTGCCAAAGTGGCTGCTAAGCACTGAAATATACATTAAAGTAGTATTAGATCTTAAATGGATACATTTATTTGTTCATATTACATTTATATAGTACTCACCAGAAGGAACTTCATGTTAGTGTTTTTTTATTGTGCTAGCTCTGTCAATTTCGCCTGTGAACTGATAGTCGATTGTGTCCGTCCACATATTTATATGATAATAGGAAAATTGATATTGAATTAATATTCCTGTTTCTGACGAATCTTGTTTATCGTCACTGAATATCAGATGCGCTATATGTGTGTATCGCACAAGGACCTATAGAATAGTGGTTGACCTTCAGTGGACCCAAATTTCCATGTTTTAGAAAAATATGTGCCCGTATCCATAACTAAGATTGTGGTCAGCAGCATATTTTTATTATACATAAACTCAAGTGAAATAAATCTCAAAGATGCACAATGCGTCAATCATATTTTCTATGAATAGACCAGATAGTCCTTAGTGAATATACTTCCATATATAAGTATAAAATTTGGAGGAGTGTCAAATACTAGTGAAGTAATAAAGTGCAAGACATTTAAGAGTATCTTTCCTTTTTACAATGATTTTTAATGTTAGCTTTGCGTACATAACCATTTTAATACATAATTTACTAAAATTAATTCTGAAATAAATGTTGTATCAAACGTATTACAAACAAAATAAGATAACGATCTAATAATCATATCTTGAGAAATATCCAAAAGTAATTTAAAATATAAAATAAACATATAATGCAAATAGCAATAATAGAAATGTCAATAAAAAAAGTGTTAAGCATATTCTTACAAACTTTTCTGCTACGTTTTCCTATCACTTTGAGTTATTAATTCAGTGCATTTTTGACTTTTAATTTCTCGATTGGCTAACCCATTGCTTATTTATTGAGGCAATATGGCGGTTTATTTTTGTTAAACTGTAAATAATCATAAAGGCAAGATGAAATTAGTGTACGTAACTAATACATAATTCTTAGTGATGCATTTATAATTTCTTAACCTTTTAATAATAGTGACATATTGATCACCTCATTAGTAAATCTCCAGAATGGTCTGCTTTACAGGAAGGACATAACACTTGTATTGTTTGCTTTAATTACAGTTTCTACACATTGTCGTACATTTACTACGGCAATGTACATGTTGAGATTGTTTCAGCTGAATTTATAATTAGATAATTGTATTAGGTTGCTAGTGATTATTGAAATCCATATTAATTTCGCTTATATAAAATTTGGTTCAATTATTAATTATGCCCAAAATTAAACTATTAAATATATGCAAATAGGATATTTTTTTCTTTACAGTCAAAAAGCAGAAAAAACTCATATTTGAATACCGATAATCATTTTGTAAGCAAATATTTTTTTCTTTCCTAGTAATACGCTTCTATATTACATTGTATAACGTTTTAGTATATTATTAAAAAAAAATCTGTCCATTTGATATTGACACGAGCACTTTTGAAATACAATTGGTGGTTGAAAAAGCTATAGAGCTTTAAATTTGTAGTTTTGTAATTTGGAAAGAGAAAAATGGAATATAAAGTCGTAACACAAATAAAAGATATGATTTTAATACTTGGAATAGTCTTCCGAACTCATATGGCCAGTTGAACATTTTTAAACATGAACCATATTTTAAGAAGCCAAATAACCGGAAATTTGATGTCATGCCTAAAATTAAAAACTGCAAATTACATGTAACAAATATATAGAAACTGTCAGAAAAAATCTAAGAGTATTGTTTACAATAATTTTAAGGAATGCGTGTAAATTCAAGAAATCTTCTTAACTTAATAAATAAAATATTTTAAAATATAAATTTGTTGAATTTTTATGAATATTTATGGATCTCGAAAAAATTTTAAACTGTTGTGCTACTCTTCTGTTCCAAAAGTCTGCGGACCCCTAGTCTAACCTATCATGTCATTATGGTCCAAATTTTAATAAATAAATTATTATTATTTCAATTAAGTTGGACACCACTGAATTTTTGTGGTTTATACTACCCGAAACCGAAGTTTTATAGCATTCATAGTCACATCATGCTGTAGGTTTATATATTTTATTGGTTGGAAAAATCCATTTTTTTGTTATTGCAATGTCCGAATATGATAGAATTCATGATAATAATAATAAAGTGAGTAATTCAAGGATGTAGCTATATTGGTCTTATGCTATAATCTTAGTTGTACAACAACTCTCATTTATCTTCGACAAAAGTTGTTTACGTTGATTGGATTAAAAAAACTTAATTAATAATATGAATATTGTGATTATTAATATTAAAATATAAGGTTTATGTATAAAAACAATATTTTATTATCAAAAACATTTTTATTAATGTATCGCTATATTTTATTTTTATATATTTCATTAATAATATTAAACTTCTGTATATTTAGCTATAACATATATAACTATCTATATCCCTAAAATTTATTTTATTACTCTGAATTAATATGTTTTGTACTTTTATAATATTAACAATGCTATTATATTTATTCTGTAAAAAATGATAAAAGATAATAATAATTATTTTATGCTTCTGTAAAGATAGGTAATAATATAAAAATACTTGAATAGTATTTATATAGTTTCAATTTATCATTCCCATGATCTTAGATCATATTATTTTTGTATTATCTATTTTTATAAATACGATTAAAACTCATCTTAAAATACGCGTGAAAATAAATTTTAAATTAATAATAAAAATGCAATTTTTCTTGTATATAGTTGCAAAAAACGATGCAATATTATCCATAAAAATATGTCAAAAAGTACATAAATTTAGATTACATGTTTTATCTTAACTATACTCAAATATTTTTAAAGTAAAATATTTATTTCATATGAGTTTATTTGCGACCTTTACCTACCTCTAGCTTAAAACTATTTTTTTAATTCAATCCCCATAAATCAAACTTTTATTTAATACTCATAAACAACAAGTTCTAATATGAAAATTGACATTGAATTTTGAAGAGAAAAATTAACATACATAAATACATAACTAAATATATTAACAAACTTTTGCTATTATAATATTTATTTAACTTACGCCCGAACTGTATGTATTTTCTATGTTATTTAATTATTCAGGTTGTATCCTTAAATATGTGTATGCGAAACGAGTTACGTAACGAATCATGAATATTTAAAAAATCAAATATAACAAGACTTTCAGTTAAAAATTTGCATACATCTTATTTTTTTTTATCTTTCTTGATATTTATTTATACATTTAACGTATTTCGTTAAATTCTTAATTCCTTTTTTTTTTGTCTATGCATGTAAATTACGTAATAGTTTTATTTTAATTTAGTCATTCATTAAACATATTTATATACAATTTTACTTTTTATATCTGATCATTAGATTAAAATAATTACAGATATAATACATTTTTTAATTTAATTATTTGACTGATATGATTAATATTAATTTTTTTATTGACAAAGTTACTTTCACGCATCAGTATATCTTTATTTTGTAGCTTGTGTAATTATAATAATTACCAAATTCTATTATAGTATTTTTTATTTAACTAACTACATAATAATGTTAGTATATTTTATATAAATCATGCTGTCAAAATTCATAAGCATGATTTATTAAGTATTAAATAGGCTCTATAATATAAATAAATATTTATTAATAATAATTTATTAGTACGAAAATAATTTGTAGTGTTATGTTGTTTAAGTAATTAAAAATATATTTTGATTAGATAATAAATAATATAAAATCGATGAAATAAAATTATATTTTTTTTCATATTTTAAACTGATATTTTGTTAATATAATACATTTTATAACATCCATAAAATCCATACACGTTGTCTCCAGCCTTCCCAATTTTCATAATGCAATGTTGAATATGACTGGTAAAGTAATATTTGCTTACATCATCATCTATCTTTGTTGATCTCCTTCATCCAGAACTATTATATCTTTGATATTTACGAATATGTAATGAAATATTTTTGATGGCTCTAGTTGCTGATTTTGTTAAAAGAAATTCATATAACATTCAATTTTGTATTATTGTTCATTTGGTTAATTTTGGGTCCCAATTTTTCCAGAGTCCAGATGTGATTCAACACACATGTTCAAAAAATAGTTACTTTTTTATTAACGATCAAAACATGACTGACTGTTATAAAATTTATCTATTGATTACCTAATATAATTGCATTATTTTTAAATAATAATATTATAGCAAAAAAATATATTTAGTTAATCCTTTATTTATTTGAACTTAGTAAATCATAAAAATACAATTATATAACTGGTTAGAAACTAATTAAAGAATTTTGGCAATTATTAAATTTATTAAGTAATTGTTTATGACGTTTAAAATCAATAATATATTCGATAACTTTTATAAAAAAGGAAAATAAATATATTGTTTTAATTTCTATTTAATTTTAAGCTATATGAATTAAATTAAAATGAAAACTTAAAAAAACATGTGTTTATTGAACATCTGGTTATTTTATGCTAAGCTTTGTGTCCACAAAAAAACTTGTTTTAATTTGTTAAATCTAAAATATGAAAAAATCAAGATAGCAACAACTGGAATCATGAAAAAAAACTATACTCCATAAAATATTATTTATTAAATTATTTTCGACTTTTAAATGTTTTTATATACTTGTCAAATATATTCACATTTGCTCTACATCTTTGCACATTTACAAAACTATTAGCATATATAAATATACATTTACAATAAAAGTTCAAAATTTGACTTAAGTCATGGTTGACGTTTGATTGATTATTTTTGTAAATTTCCTGATGCGTAAAAACATATAGATAAAACGATCTTTATTTCATTTACAAATTTAAATATTTATAACTGCACACAAATACCATTTAAATTGTAGTTTTACCATTTTCATATGCATATTTTTTATTGGCATTTCAGCAAGGTCTATAATGCAACTGACGTAGAAAAATATTCAATATTGTTTTAAAATAAATTATAATAATGGATTTACAATACATATATTAAATAATTGATAAAGTTTTATTGTTAATTGACATCCATTTTTTAAACTATGTATCGTTGATATAAAAGTAAAATTTTTGTAACATTATAGAAAGCATTTATTAAAAACCTTAAATACGACTATGTTACGTATTAAAAGTATTATTATTTATTCTCGTAATATGAATTCACAAGAGAAACTCATTATATGTATACCTTAGTACAAAATAAGTTTTACTGCATTCTGCATATGAATATTGACTTGTTATTTAATGAGGTTTAGTTTTAAACAACGGTTTAATAAGTTCTAGTAATACGTTTGATATATTAAAACTCATTTTAAATTATATTATTTGCTTATTTGTTTGAAAAATCTCTCGATAGCATAAAAATATTATGATAATATTTGTATATTAGTTTTCTCGTGACATAAATGTATTTTAAGTAACATATAACTAAAAAATTAAATATCGTTCCATATATCTAAGCTAACAATATATATGTAGATATTGTTTTAATACAATTTTAATACTATACATTTATATTAATTTAAATTTTAAAATTGTAATATATTTTATGCATTTGGTTAACATATCAGGTCATAATTTTAATAAATAAAATAAATTAATAAAAACAGATAAATCAAAATGGATTACAAAAATAGTTTAGTTCAAAATTTAAATTTAAAATAATAAAACACAGTTAAATATGCAGACAAATTGAAAAATTTATATTTAAGGTTTTTAGTACAAAATATTTTAAATTACATAAATATAGACATTATATGGTTAATGTTATGTATATTATCTATATTGTTGTATTATTGATTCTAACACAACATTACTATAATCTTTGCAGCACAGTGTAAATATGTATAGGGTATTATAAAAATATGCAATGAAGAATTGTATGCATAAAATATTCCAAATACCATATTTATTTTTTAACATATACATATTTAAGTACAAGTTTGGAGAGAATTTGAGATATATTTACAATATGTTTCCAAGTGCTTTTTTGATAGGAGCGTTGGGAATAATAATTCATTGCATTATCGGCGTAGCGTCTAATCAATAAAACATTTTTTAAAGTTGCTAAGGGGCGGTATCGACAACCCGTGTGGCATAAAGATTCGTGGTCGCGTCCCTTATTCTCGTCCGTTGCAATCCGATTGTCAGCGCTTGAGAACGCTCCTATTGCACGAACCATCCAGCTTTTCAATTAGTTTACACAAGGATGTTTTCGGCGATAGCTACAATGAGCTGATAAAAATGTGTGGAGTGGTGCTTATCTATTTTAGCTGTGCCTCATAACTATTTTTTTTAATAAATGTTTAATTGTATATTGTCCATCAAGACACATTGTAGAAACTTAGAAAGATGCTTATCTATTTTAGGTGTGCATCATGTCTATCATTAATTTGTATTTTAAATATGTATTTGTATAATGGTATCATGACTTTGTTAAAACCTGTCACATCACAATGATCAGATTTGTAATACAAAATAAATAAAAACATGTCACACAATAAAAATGTAAATCATTTTTCATATTTTGATACCGTAACCCTTTTCGGCCGCCACAGATAAATCTATCAATTATTGAAGTAAGCATATTCAAAAGCGAATTATTCTCATAAAAAAAGTAAGGCAGTAACGCGTTGTTTATCAGTAAACGTTATTAAATGATTAATTATGTTTTTATCCCCTGTTGGTCTGGCAGCGTTTCGCCGGTCATTTATCGTATTTTATTTTCGTACACTTCGAGGTCGACGGTTCGATTCCGAAATCGAATTTTGGGCCAAAGGCTATATAATACCTACGCGTATGATAAAGGTCTACCTACTACGGTCAGAGATTATCGAGAAAACTCATCGCATAAATCACTGCGGTTCGCACACGGTGTTAATTGATCGAAAGTTAATCGTGAGAGAAAATAAATATCATAATATCATTTTCGTAATCAATATTATATTTGTGTGTAGAATCAATAAACGAAGTAAAAAAAAACACGTACTACATAGGCTGCAAAAATCACATAAATTTGAAAACACTCTTTTGTTTGGGAAGCTGTTTAAGAAGCTGAATGGCTCGTGCAAGAGTAGCATTTGCAAGCGCTAACATCTGGCGACAACGTTAAGAATATGGGACGCGATCGCGACGCTCTAAAGCAGTGAACGTCACATTTTCCAATTTTTACACACATAAATTAGCGCGTGCTAGAGCCGAATCACAAGAATAAAGTCGTATACGTCGCATGAAAATACGATTGTGTGTTGTTTTTGTTTTACCCTGCGCTGCAATAACGGTTATTATTGTACGTTATATTATTTAAAAAAAATGCAATTAAAAACATTTCAATAATTAATAAAATATTTTTGTTATATAGTGATACAAATTACATACACATAATATATATAGATTTACAGAAAATAAACATATTTTAAATTAAAATCATGGTTAAGTTGAAAGTAAAAATACTATTTTATTAAAACATATATTTATGAAAATCTACAAAAAAATATTAAACAAACAATTAAAGCGTTCTGGTCGTTGATTTTTATATGATTTGTGATTATTTAATGATACAGCGAGTTTTTACAGGGATCATTATGAATATCTCCTTCTGGAAGGCGTCAGTGCTTGTCCTGGAGGGGATTGTTTGTACAGGGACCGAGGCGTAAGTCCGAGATCGGATAAATATTTATCAAATAATACAATATTTAGAAAATTTATTATGCAAAATATTTCTCGATATAATTTCTTATCTCATATATATACATATAAAGTACATATTTCTTTTATGCATATCTGACATAAAAAGCAACGGAAAACTACTTGTTTAAAAATGATCATGCGGATAATAAATTTAATACAAAAAAAATATATACTTTGCAATAAAAAACATTATGCCAAAGCTCCTTTCAACTACTTTCTAATATTATATTATACAATAAGGTAAAATTTGTTTTAAAAATTGAAAAAATAAACTATTATTAATGCGACATGAAAGCTTATCTTAAATATTGTTTTTAAATATTGAAATTTATAATTTATTATCTATAATTTGATTTAAAGTTTTTTACTAAAAAAAGGAAAAAATCTTACTAACGTTCTTAGTTCAGATTGCCATAAAAGTTATTTTTAATATATACTTTTAACAGTAAATATAATCAATAATTGTTATTATGTGTGATACACTAAGTAAAAATTCTTCAAATGAGGTTTTATGTGTTGGTTAATTTATATTTTTATTATAAATTTTTTTAAATATTTTTAATGTGCTAAGAAGTGTAATTTAGATATAAGCCCTTAATATCACGTATTTGCTTTAATACAGATTTTTAAATTTCATTAGTGTTTATTATACACAATGTTACGACCATTTAATGCTTTATATTGGTCGTAACAAGATTGTAGTAAAATCTGGTTTATTACAATCGCTTTACGTACAAAACTGATTTTTTATACAACAAAATAAAAGCGTTTAGTAGCATTTTAAGCAAAAAAAAAATATAAAAAATATGTAGTAATTTATCACAATTTTAGAAGTTGAACAGCTCTTTTCTTAGTAAGCATCAAGTGCCAAAATATATTTTAAATATGTGTTCGCTTTTTAAAACGCCTTAAGTGCCAAACTTAATTTAATAGTATCAATAAGATATATGATCTTAAACTTGAATTTGTTACTGCGTATTTATGTCATTAATAAATAACATAAAAAACAGAAGAAATAGGTTGAGCTCGCGATAAACCATCGAAAGGGTGAATATTTTTAAGTAATCGGAAACCATAAGTTACAAATTGATACGATTAAATAACTAAAAAATAACCAAATTAAATCATCCTAGAAACCAATGTCCGACAACTAATTTACTAATAACCCATACGAAACTTTGTCAAAGGCCTCGTCAAAATCCGTATATTCGACGTCAACTTAAATAAAAACTTAGTCATGTGGTTTGATTCTGGCAATGATGCCACAGGTCATTTTTTGAATTTGATTTTAATTCAAGTCCAGTCGATTCATTACCTAATTATTAAGAATATGCTTTAATTTAATAAGACGTGCCTAAAATTAAAATATTTATGTTAAATTAAAAACGATTTTAAAATAAAAATACATTATTTTTCTTGCATTTTAGTTTTATTAATATTAATTATAGTGTCACAAAAATATTATTAAAGATTATAAAAAAATAATTTTGGCACTTAGTGCCAATTTTACTTACAGTGTTCAAATAGTTATCAAGCAATTATGGAATAAAAAAATGTGCGAATAGATCTGGTCAACGAACCAACCTTTAGATAGGTAAATGTGTATGTGGCTCTAATGTTTAAAATTAGCATATGTAGCCAAACAGGATATAAGTTGCGAAAAGTTGGAAAACCCGATTGAATGCTGTGACTTGCGTAATAGTTTATTGACAGGGTTTGAGGTATTTCAAGATCGAAAGTGCAAAAAAAATGGAAAAAAACGAAACTTTTGACATCGATTCGATTAAGATCACCGAAATGTTTGGTTAATGTATGTAAATCTATTTTTTCAAAGTGATTAATGTGCGTCTTTTATAAAATAAGTTTTATTATTTTACTATAATATATGCACTGTTGTAAATGTTTCATTCAAGTAAAACATTTTTTTTAATTATTGGTATTAAGCGAGAATTAGCATTTGACAATTTTAAAAGTGAAGGCATTATTTTTGTAGTAATTGAATATATTTTTAATATACAGAATAAATATCAGGGAATTCAAGATAGCAATATATTAAAAAGGCAGCTAAATATATAAAATCTGTTGTGAAATGTCTCATGTATTTTATATAGAGAATTCTTAATATCGACAATAATACAAAGTACTGAGGACGAATCTTATTTTTAATTTAACTAATAACAAGGATATCTACAAAAGCATATAGTCAAATGTTATAGTCCTGTTAAATCAAATTTTATTTTAAAAGTGACGCGATAGACTGATTCTATAAATGTATTTATCTTTCTATATTATGTTTGGTCGAAAATATGCAGTTTATGCTTTTTAGCCGTTTATTTCTAAATGTATATGATAGTTATATACAAAAAAAAAAATATTTTTTAATACATACGTATCGTCTGAAGTTAGCAACGAAAAAAATAATACTACATATAAAATACTAAATCTTTTTAGCGAAGTTTAAGGCCAATAACCAATGTAGTTCTTCATGTATATACTTATTTATTTTTAATGGATATTTGTATTGACAAAAATCAATTAGTTATATATAAAATAGTCGCGAGCAAAATCTACGAAAAATAATTGAAAATATAGTACTAAAAAATATGAATAATAAAAATATCTTATCCGGTGAAGAATTTTGCTTCAAATATTCTCATTCTGCCATGGGTTGTAAAATATATCCAAACCGACTTTGACAGAAAAATGACTATAGGAGTACTGTTTTTTAACGCAGGCATTATATAAGAATTAACTAAATTTAATTTTCCAGTAGCTTCAGTTGTAATATTAAACTTATTTTAAAACAAAACTTTCGAATTAAAATTAAAAATTATCTGTAAGCTTGCAAGACCGTTATCTCCTGAAATTATTTCCTAATGGTACATTTTATGACTTACAATTCACAATATTTACGAATGATTTCTCAACTGACACGGCCATTTTATGACTTTATTTGACTTTAAAAATTAAAAAGATTGAAAAATAGTTCGACAAATGCAACTGCAATTCCCCTAAAAGCGTCGCAGTAATGTTTTCTCATAGAAGAAGAAAAAACATTACGCTGTCGATAAATCAGTAAATGTTGAACAAATTTCTAGACTAAAAAATCGTGCGCGAAATTCTCATATAGATGCTAATTCTGTAAACTTAAACAACCAGAACAAAACTATACCCTCTCTTTTACCGCAAAAGTAAATTTAATATCAAAAACTAATTCCTTATATAAATCTACAATATAATAAGCCCTGTAATTTCCTACCCGTCCTTGGTTTGTAAATACATTATTATTACTTGTAAATACTCAATAAAACTTATTTTGTTAAGAATCAAATATTTAAAATAATCGGAAAAAATAATTTACATCATAACCGGTGCAAATGTTCAATCGGATATAATCAATTATTTTTATATATTTTTTTCGTAACGTCCATCGCATTACTTACACCTTTCAAACGTGTATACATATAATTAAAAATTGCTTAACCAAAAATGTGTTCGTCTTATTTTATATAATATATTAGTGAAACTAAAAATTTAATAAAAAATACAGTAATATTTTACAACCAACGCGATTAGCGATTAATAAAGTTTATAAATCCATTAATATAATTTCTTTGTAAACGATATTGAATATTTTTCTACATCTGTTGCATTCTAAACCTTGTTGAAATGCCAATGCAAAATTTGCATATGGAAATTTTAAAACTCTAATTTAAATGGTTTTTATTTGAATTTATCGATATTTTAATCTCTAAATGTAATAAAATTGATTTCCTGCTTTATTTTTTTTTTTTTAATAAATGAAGCGCATCAAGAAATTAATATAGATAATTAATCAAAACTCAGACATTATATAAAAATTAACGGCTTTAGTATTAATATTTAATATGCTCTCTATATTATAAAAAATAATAATTATGTTTTTCACTTAAAATACAGTATTATGTAAATAAAAAATGCTATTAAAGCATTTTTTTTATTTTTATTAAGTTTAAAGCTTTCAATGTAATAGATATAAATAGAAAAATATGTAATTTGTTGATTTTTAATTTGCAAAATATTATTAATTGGTTTGAAGCATTCATAATAATTACGTATCAATGATTTTTTACATCACGATCCTTCAACATTGAACTAAAAATCATAATGAATCATTTCACAATTTTACATTCATATTGCACACGCTTGCACTTATAATTATTGAGGCTCTGATAGAAGAAAACGATTAATTAAATTAAAATGAACTAATTTATAATATTTACTAATCTTTAGAAAACGTTTGCTATTTACAATAAAATGACTATTTATAATAAAATGACTATATATCATAGTTATAGACAGGGAACGGCGTTCCAGCATCTTTTTTACGGTATTTTTTATGTTTCAAAAGCAATATCATAATTAACTTGAAGCATATCTAAACCGAATTTTGACCAATAGGAGAGCGCAAAAAACAATTATCTCTTCTCAGAAGTCAAAAATCCACGTCAAAAGCAATAAAATCGTGCCGTCGCTCTCCCAGTGGGAACGCTCCCACTGCGACAGCGCCGACACGTTCTTATTGCTTTTGACGTGAATTTTTGCCTTCTGAGAAGTGATTTTTGTGCTCTCCTATTGATCAAAATTTGTTTTGAATATACTCCAATCAGTCCTTTTATATTATTATCTCATAGTAGTATCGGTAAGGATAGCTTTCACATTTTCAAAACAAAGTATAATATCGCATGCAGACAAAATATGAAGCAATATGTGAGATGCGAATTCAGTCTGTACTTATTCTTTCGCTTATTTTCCCTGAGATATGAGTTGGCTTAGTTTATATTTCCACGTCCCCCCCTTCACTCCCAAATGACGTTCCAGATGTTGGATTTATAGCTACTGAAGGGTGCTGTCCACAATCCAGCTATTCTCGAAGAATTTCAGTTTTGGGTCTATAACGTCGACGATCGTTCATATCATTTAATTTAGATATATGATTTTTTTATTTGCTACTTTATATGTATTATTTTAATTACATATTTTTTATGTATTGAAATAATAACCATCGTGACGCATTGGGGTTATCTATTAAGCTACGGTGGTTTTAATTTAATTTAAAAAAATATATAAACGTGCTGCAGCTGCTAAATATTTCACATTACGATTTTTTTTAAATGATCCTCTTATTGATTTAAAATCATTTTAATCTACGTTGAAAGAGTCAATTTAATTTTGAGTTTGCACTTTTCCGTACGTTTTACATTAGAAACATGTCAATCAGACTACCATTTACGAAAGATAAATGATTCGTTAATTTCGCGAATACATTTTCGGAAAGCAATCCTGAAAAAATATTGCGTTTAATATATGCTCTAAATTCTATTCCCATTTTTTTTTCATGAAATCATGAAATGAATATAATTATTACCTCAAGACAGTTTTGGCACTTTTGTTCGTCAAACTCATCCTGGGCCACTTTTCGATCCTTTACCATACGTTGATTTGTGGTTTCTCGGATTTTATTCAGTCACACCAACATTAAAAATATGAATCGATATTTGTCAGTCAAGAAGTGGACAAAACTTTATAAATCACTGAAAACTTTCATGCAAATATATGATGTTTAACAATTTTATTTTACATTGTATTTATTCGTTCAACTTTAGATTTGACTTTCTAAAGTAAAGAAAAAAAAATGATACATTTTGCTTTTTTTCTGCTTCGTGGCATAGGAAAAACTGTTTTAAATTTAATTTAAATGATATTTGAATACCATTTAAATTAAATTTTTACCGCGATATTTCGGCTGGATCAGACCAGCCATCTTCGATCAAATTCGTCCGAAGATGGCTAGTGTGATCCAGCCGAAACGATACGCAAATAACCCGATAACGCCTTAATAACATAAGGCGAGAACCTATACAAAAAAAATATTTTATTAATACATTTGTTTACTTATTATTACCTTCCTCCATTTCAAATGTATTCAAAATCAATAAAATACAGCTTAAAGTTGGTCCATAAAATAATTGATATTTATTTAAAGGATGCCTCTAATAATATAAATAAATAATTTAATTTCTACTGGAATAATAAACTCAATCTTTATATTTATAAATATTTCTTAAGAGTAAAAAAAATTATACAACCATATTTTTATTATAATTTATTTCATGTTATCACTTATATATTGTTTTGATTACTATTAAAATTTATTTTACCTAATTTTCAAATTTATAATAATTTTACTATAACGTTATTTTAACATTTAAACATTTATGTGCAAAAAAATTATTATAACGTGAAAAAACTGACACACATTTTTATAGTTACAAAAACCAAAACGCAATTGTTTATTTTATTAAAAAATTAAAAATACATAATATGAATGTGTGTTCATACATTCACATATGTGTAAGTTCAGGTGGTATTTCAAGGCTTTTTAGAGATGGTTCGCAAGTGGAGTGCGGTTATGATAATCGGTTGAATTGAAATGTCGCCGTAGAAGATGGTGCGAGAATGCATAAATAGCTTGCTCCGAGCAGTGTAAGGTTCGGCTAATTTTGACTTTTTTCCAATTTGCCTTTTTCTATTTCTGCAAATGTCAAGGAGAAAAAATATTGAAAAGAAGAGGAGGTGAAGAAGAAGCGAAGAAGAAAAAAAAATAAAACCGGCCAAGGCGACTGCAGATTTTAAGAGTGTGACGCCGGAACACGCGATACGATTTTCGATGACACTGAATCTATAACGCGAAATTAATTAGCTATTGAAAAAAAATCGATGGTCAATCTTAAAAATGACGTACTCTTTTATAATATCAATCAACGTATTTGTTTTAAATATACCAAAATAAAAATGAAGTAGTGTATTTTTACCAAACAATAAATAGATTTTGTTTGGTTTTAACCGATACTGATCTGAATTAAAGCTGCTTAGTCTTAATCCATATACGCTTAATCTAGACAATTGACAACTGATTGACACATGCCTATACTACCTGTCAAATTTTGATTTTCTAATAGAAGACCTTGTCTTATAAGCAGTCACTGTCAATATTCAAGTTTACAACCATGGAGCATTTTTAATGAATATCTTACCCACACTTATGCATAATTTCAACATCATTATATCATGGTATTGAAATTGCTATTTAAAATAATATTCTAATTTAAAATAAAATATTTCCTTTCTTATCTATAAATACCAGTCAAATATTCAGTAAATTAAAAAAACAGTAATATATATTTTTATTTTTGTAAAGAAATACTGATGTAAATTAACAGGCAACTCAACAGAGATTGTATGAGCAGCATACTTTCCAAATATTAAAACGACAATTTTACAGTTATCCTATTATTCAAATAAAAAACTTAGAGGTAAAGTTCAGTTCAAGCCATTTCTACTTAAGCGAATTTTCGATGCTAGAATCTACGGTCGTATAAATTTATATTACAAATATATATTCATACACACTTTTTGACTTTTATTCTCCCTTGACGTCATAATTAAAACAAATTTTCAACCTTTTCACGTCAAAACGAAAAGGTCTGCTCATTAATATCACACACAACACAATTTTCGTTAGGCTTTGCACAAAAAGTTATATTGACCTTAATAATATAAATAAATTTATTAAATATAATTGAATTCTAATGTAATGAAAAAAGCTAATCAGGTTTTATAAAATAATGGTTTTGATTATAGCTTTGTATTCAAAATCACATCTGAATGACATTCACACTCTTTAGAATTTTTCTTGCAGCAATAAAAACACATCTGCACATATATTAGCAAAGAAGATACATTCCAAAACTAATGGTTTTAACGCAGTGGTTTTTAACGTGCGTTGTTTGTAGATCTGTAACAGAAATTAACTTATATTGATAAGGCTTTGAAATTACCTTTTAAAATGCATATAAGTATGCAGATTATTACTTTTACACTATTATAATGATTTTAGAATATTGTACTAAGCTACACACATATAGAACATGCCAACCACAAATTTAAGAAAACATCGAGAAGCCTGTTCTTCTGTCACCAAATTATTTCCATGAATATAAGATTTTTTTATCAGTGATCCCAAAAGGTTTTAAAAATTCGTTCAATTGCTCAATAACAATCCAATCAATGGAAAAATTGGACAGTTATACGTAAGTACGAGTATTTCTGGTGAAGGATCTTTGACTCTCAATCTCAATTGAGCCAATGTCATCAAAATTTAATGTTCTACAGCGCGACTCTATGTGGCGAAATTTATTATTGATAAAATCAAGGAACTTGACTGGAGAGTTGTATCGGGGGTTCCTCAAGGATCCAATCTGGGACCTCTGCTTTTTGTGTTATTTATTAATGACATAAATACAGCAATTAAAAATTCAAGTTTTCTTCTGTACGCAGATGATTTAAAATTATATAAATGCATTTGATCTGTTGCGGACTCCTTCTCTCTACAAAGTGATTTAGACTCTCTGTGGAGATGGGCTTCCGTTAACCGTCTGTCCTTTAGTGTTGGAAAGTGCCATACTGTGTCATTTTCTCGATCCCGTTCGCCATCAGCTTATTTCTACCATCTCGGTGGTAACATTTTGACTAGAGAAACTTCCATTAAAGATCTCGGAATCACTTTCGAGAGCAAATGGAGGTTCTCTCTACACATACACGACGTCTGTGATAAATCTTCCAAGATGCTCGGCTTTGTTATGAGGAATGCCTTTCACTTTGACGATCCGTCAGTTATTCGCATCCTCTATGACACCTTAGTTCGTAGCATTCTTGAATCGGGATCTATAATTTGGAATCCCCGAATAGCCAAATATTCCCTTTTAGTAGAAAAAATTCAGAAAAGGTATTTAAGATACCTTTACAAAAGGACATTTGGTTATTATCCGTTCTTATATCCCAGCGCCTTTCTTTTAGGAGCGTTGGGATATGATTCGCTGAATTCCCGCAGAAAGCTGTATGTCGCTAAGCATTTTTTCAAACTACTAAAAGGTGCTGTCGACAATCCAGCTATTCTCGAGGAATTCCAGTTTTGGGTTCCGGAACATTTTCGAGAATCACGATCGAGACCTCTTTTGATGGCAGTTAGGGCTAGGACATCCGCACTTGCCGACTCGCCTATAGCTGTGGCCATACGGCTCCTTAATACGCTGGCATTGAAAATTGATTTATTTAATGTTAGCTACGAGGATCTGATCCGGTTTATATCTTTTAATTTTAATATTTTATAATTTTTTTTTTTGTTATGTTTAAGTATTGTTATATTTATTTATATATATACGTTTTTTTATGTTTTATAAATTTATAATTTGCTTTCGACCATCGTGGCGCATTGGGGTAACCTGTTAGGCCACGATGGTCTTAATTTAATCGAAAAAAATAAAAAAAAATAAAAAAATCTCATCCACCTTATTCCTTAGATCTTGCTCCTTCCGATCACTATTTATTTTATTAAATGCAATACATTCTAGACGAGAAAATACAGACGATGTGAAAAATATTTTGAATCAAAGCCTCAAGCATTTTATGCTAATGGAATTATAAAATTTATCAAGAGGTGGAAGAAGGTCATATATTTCAAAGAAAATTATATTTCCAATCATGCAAATTGAATTAAACATTTAGGAGTGATTTTTTGTTTTATTAGTAATTGACACTCATTTCGGGATTACCAAATACATGAAGATCTGATGAATAAAAAAACAGTGATGCTAAATATATTTTAGTGGTATTATTTTATTAACAAATACATAAATTAAAAATACCTTGCAATTATTTTTTCTAAAAACATCGTGTTAATGAAACATTAGTAATTAATTTGCTATATCTATAGTTTAAGCAACAGAGCAAACCTTATTTTGTAAATTTGTCGTTTTACACAAAATCATTTAAAATTAGTTTATTTGACTTTAGCCATATATATAAATAACGAAGTAAGTTTATCTCTCAGTAACGTCAAGCTTCACCGGTTTTCTATCTAATAGAATTCTACTTCGGTAGCAAGTTCGGAACTTTACCAATTTTCGCCTGGTGTTTTGATATTGACGATTCTCTATGTATGCATTCAATACTACTTGATATTCTATCTTACAGTACCCAATTTTTCAATAAATATTGCCCAGCAGTGACCTCAGAATGTTACGTGATACGCGAGTGTCAAAAAAAGGCAATCGTTAGGAAAATATTATTGAATACGACATTTTATGTTAATTAATGAATGTGGGCGTGGAGAGCGAATTTTTCTTGATTCTAACGATTTTCTAACGATGTTATAAATATATATATATTTATATATACATATATTTTATATATGAACATACGTGATGTGTGCAATGATTATTACGTGTACCAAATTCTTGCATGTTAACTAAAAAAAGTTATTCAAGGCCAATTTATTGAATTTTTATAAATCAGTGAGAAAAATTTTACTCTAAAATAAGTAACAAATACCTAATGTATCAATATACAACACCAAAAAACTGCACATATTATTCATATAATAAAAATATTATTTTTTTATGTAAAACTTTTACTTTCAGAGCTAAATTTGAACCATATATCATGATCTGTCATAATTAAAAAAAAAATAATTACAAATGTATTTTTGACATTTTATATTAAATTTATAGTCTTTTTGTAACAACAATAATTTGTTAATGACATGTTGTATTGGATACGATAATATTCAGGCAAACGTAAGATATTATTTAAGAACTAACGGAAACAACGAATTTCATTATATTGTGTTATAAGTTCCACTAATATAAGAGCAATAATAATCATCTAAATTACTCAACATTTTATAAATTGTTAATTGTGTAAATAAAAGTTTTAATTTATTAATATTTACTTGATATAATACATAATAATCACGTATAACTTTAGTTGGCAGGTATTAAAATTCGTATTGTGATATTCTCGAATCTAATAAAATAATCGATCATATCCTTGGAATGGTAATATTAATCTTTATTATAAACTAGTACATACATATATTATAAAATTAGATATTTTTGTAGGTGAAGGTTGTATTGAAATTTGGTTTTCCCTCAAAACACAAAAATTAAAATAGAAAAATGCGTTCTATCTATAAAAAACTTGAACTCGTAATAATAACTTAGAAACATTTACTATACATATTTAAATTATGCTAATTTTAAAATAAGTACTTATACGATTCTTATGCAAATTAAAAAACCCAAAAAAGAGAAAGGTTCGAACAAGATTCAAGATACAATAAGATTCGCATTTATGCACATCCATCGATTATCGAAGTTGTTTTTTATGCTGTATTACACATACAACTATTATTTATGCAAATCTATTGATTATTTACAACTTAATGTGTTGAAATCGTGCAATTAAAATTTCAACAAGATTTATATTACAAATGTAAATTTTAAATATTCATAGGTAAACAAAAATATTTTTTTAGTTTAAATCAACACAGAATTAATGTTTAGTAGTTTAATACATTTTGCGCTAATAAAATGTATTAAAGTAGTGTTTGCTTTCTATATATAATTAAATAAATAAATTTATATACAACAAAATCTAGATTAGTCATAAAATCTTAATCTTTCGTTTAATATTTGTATGTATCAGTATTTTATCTTTTTAGGACTCCTTAATAAGAGTTCTAATAAAGGATGTTAATTTATGATATTAAAAAAATCTTATTAAATTATATAGAAATTAATTCATGAACATTATCAGTAAAACTACAGTAGAAAAAAATTGTAAACCCTTTTACCCTAATTAATATTTTCAAAAGTACATTTTTTAGAGCAATAAAAAAATGTGTGAGAATAATGAAATATTTCGATTGATCTAAATTAGTTGATAACATCAAATCATCGAAAGATTGGATATTTAAAATATCAGCAGTGAAACAGAAAGATTGAGATATGGTGGTAGCAATATTGATATTGATCATGAAGTATCTCAAGCAATTTTAGTGATAAAGCTTCGAACTTTTTATAGTTTTAGTCAAAAAAAAAAATAGTTTATATAAATATATATTTAATTGTGACAGTTAATGATTTGTATAATGTACAACATTAAATTATTTGCAATCGATTTCAATTCTTTATTATAGATACATTATCACTTGGAAATTTCATTATATATTTCGATTCGATTAGATTCATTATAATTTAAAGACATTGGTAATAATTTCAACTTTTATTTTTTTTCCTTAAAATAACTTTGTATGTAGAGGTATAAAATAAAATTTATTACGGGTTTAAAAGTCACATTTCGTAAATTTTATATGTCGATGTTCGCCGAAGATGAAAGTGGTTACATCGAGTTTCACTCGAGAGCCTAATTGACCGCCTGGAAGTGGATTCGATTTCGTTTGTCTGACGAGATCCAACACATATGTATGTATTATACATACAGGCTGTCCATACGTGCACAATTCGAGCGCATTATGTACAATACAGCTGTATTTTGTTTTCGAAATATGATCCAAACAGAATATGAATGATAGTAAAAGTAATATTAAATTTACAGGAGAGGGAATATATTGAAGACAGAGTACGACAAGTAGTGCAGATTAAATAACGAGGTTATCCCATGAGAACTAAGATAAAAGTCTTATATGCTACATGTACCTAATAATAAATTAATGTCAATATATAGCAAAAATATATTTTAAATAATTATATCAAGTATTAAATTTCTCTAGTTTATTATTCAGTTATTCTAAAAAAATTCTATGATAATGTTTAATGGTATTTATAATATTCATAAATATTGTAAGCTAAAAAATATACATATCTAAGACATGCAATAAGCACGAACTAAAAGTATATGAAAGTAAGATACAATTTGAATGACTCACTTTAGTCAAATTTTTTAGTCTATAAACAATGTCCTACGCTCGATCATTGGCTTCAAGATAATATACTTAATAATTTTTGCAAATATATTGATTTTTTATTTGGCAAATTGTGTAATTGTTTGTTTGTATTTTTGCACACATTTTTACAAATATATTAATTTTTTATTTGGCAAATTGTGTAATTGTTTGTTTGTATTTTTGCACACATTTTTACAAATATATTAATTTTTTATTTGGCAAATTGTGTAATTGTTTGTTTGTATTTTTGCACAACGGACCGTATCCTTCAGCTCATAAATAAAATTTATTGCGGTGGTATATATTTTTTTGTATAGTAAATAACAAATTTGAGAGAATATCGTTTGACCAAAATATATAATTATGTGTTCTATTTTGTGAAATAACGATAATTTCATTAGTGATACTCTTATTGAGAATATTTTTTTTTTCAGTTACTATTGGCTCTCTTATCTGACAAATAATTTATTTTAATGTTTTTGAAGCAAAGTAAAATAATAAAAAAAAACTAGCTATGGGAATCTTGAAGTATGTTTACTCAATAAAAATTAAATCAATAAAACGAAAGAATATGAATTTGATGGCATCTCTAATATGTCAGCATATCACAAATGAACATGTTTGCTGTCGTAATTCCGAAACGCAATCACGTACGATTTTAAAAATTTAATCGGCATAGTTTATAATAAAATGTTAAAATGTTTTTATTTGAAGCGTCAAACGTCAGACAACTACGAGTGTTACTATACGATAACAATTATTAACACAGTCCTGTGTCATATCAATTTTTATTATTCAAGTTTATCGACTCTTTTTCGTACTAATATTGTTAAAATCAATACAAGCTAATAATAATAATTATAAAAAATAATATAATATCAAAATATGGAAAATTTGGACGCTTACATTCTACTACAGACAGACATTGGGCTTTTATTAGATCAATTGGTAAATTGATTTATCAAAGTGCTTGATAAGTTGTTTAACGCGACGGGTGAAGGTCGTCAAACTTTTTAGGCATACGTCACGCACTCGAAAGTGATTGGAGAGTGTCATATTTACACACATACATTCGCGTTCTGACTGACACATTTGAGTTACTTTACTTTACATACACACAGATATATATAAATATATATATATATCTTTCTTTTCGTGCTTTGAGCTGACATTTGTGCGCGTTCTTAACCTTTATGCCATTTGATTGAACGCACTACAATGAATACGGTTATAATATTATATATGTCAGATTACGTAATTGACATTATGATGTGTATTTATATAACATTATTTTAGACGATTATGACACTAGTGCACATTTTAATTCGTTTCATAACTGATAACAGGCATTGCTTGCCAATTGAGGTCGAAGGTCGTGCAGTGGATCCACGAGCCGCAATATTGCGATTTCTGAGAGATCGGATATAACCATAATAATATTGATTAACAATATATTTCAATCGTTTTCAATAAAAAAAGAGTGTGTGAATATGAAAAACGTTTAATCAAGGTTTCGGTAGAGGCATTCTACTGAAACAGCTGATCAATAACCGGATAGAAGCATTAGTTTATGAGATACTTGATACTAGATTATATTATAGTGTCATGTTTTTTGCGCTACTCACAATATACATATTTGCACATTATTACATTTTTCAGAAAGATTATTCATGGTTGATGAAACTGGAATGGTGCCAATCAAAAAAAGTCTCATGTAAAAGCTCGTGCCGTGCCTTACACTGAGTAGTGATGATTGATCACGGTATTTTAAGATTGTGAAAGGATAATTCTCGTAAAATCTCAATCTCCTTATTAAGCAACTACAATAAACTTTGATCAAAAAGCGACTAGGAAAAATACACCCTCGACACTCAATCGTATATGTAACGTCTAACAAGTGTCGAACAAGTTTTGACAGATCTGCGATGTGAATAACTACTACATCTTATATATTACCACTTATTTGGAGAAATAAAAATACACAACCAAGCAAATATTTTTAGTATATTAACGAAGTTAAAAAACGATAAAACAGTACTCCATAAAATTATTCGATTATGGTCTAATATACTTTCTCGCTAAAAAAAATGCATGGTCCTTAATTGAGTTTGAGAAAAAATGTCGATTAGTTAAATTGTATAAATATTATTTAAATAACAGCCATCGAATACCTGTTAAGTTATAATTGACAAATTTTTAATAAATAAATATTATAAAAATAATAATGATAATAAAATAAAGCTGCAACATTTTTTTTTCACAAATATTTAATTAAAGGCAGTAATTTTTGCGCAATAAAATTGTAAAATTTGCAGAACATCAAAATTAAAGCAGTTATTATTATTGTAAAAATAAATTTAAGAACTGTTTTTAAAAAGTTTTTTTATATATAAGCTATAGATTTTAAAATAAGCTGTAATATTTTAATTTATTTAGATTTGGGTTCAAATACCTTATTTTTAAATTTTAATCGTGTCCGGGAGATCGGAGTTATTGATTGTTGTATAATTATATTTATGGTAAATTATCGTAAATTAGAGTTTTCTTGATTTTCCGAATCATACGTATGAATACTGTGATAAATAAATTGAATTAAATCAAAATAGGTCTTGCATAGTGACATATATTAATTATAAACTGTAATAATTGTTTATTTTTAAAATATATGTCAGTTTAGGGAGCGTAACCCTAGGGGTGGTTGACTTCGCGGCCAATGAGACTCCTGGTCGAATCCTATTAGACTGTTTATTATTTTATATTTACAAGTTTGTCATGGACGAATACGGCGTGACGTTTCTTGTGATGTCGGAGTTCGTGCAGTTGATGATGCTCGGGATGGCTCAAGCTGCATGTGACCGGTGTCAGGAGTGTCAGGTGGGGGCGCGTATATGGTTCCTCAGGAAGGCTGCTGGTAGATCGATTGCCGCTGATTCCGCTCTCTGGCGTCTGGTCTCTGTCTCGTGCCTCTCGTCTCTCGCTTGACTGCCTCGGGCTCTCTACCAAGGTCTTGTGTCCACTGCGGATCAACTGCCGTCTCCTCGTCGGAGTCCGGGCTTATATTATTTTAGGGGATGCACCCTTGCTGGCCAATCACGCTTGTGCGTCGATCTCCTAGCCAATCGCTGGAGTCGCTTCGTAGAATTCGAGAAATCGTATGTTGCATATTTGGAAGCGAGTTTTTGCTTGCTCCGACTTTCGAATTCTACGGAAAGGGTTTGCTGTTGTGATGATTAATTGCATCCGCACCGTTTAGTCACAAAAGGGATACTCTTAACGACCCGTGTTGTGTGGTCGAAAGAAATCCCTCTTGTGCCATGATGTTTGTCTCATTATTAACAGTGAACATTCTTGGTTACGGGCATTAACAATAAGACAATTGCCCTTTTTTTTGTCCGTTACTATTCATGGTGGTCGACAGTCGCCACATCAGTAATTTACATATCTGTATTACTTGTGTTTGCACAGTTGTAACGCATTGGGCTAACTCCCGTAATATTGCAGCAACGTTTTGCTTGCAATGTTTATTAAAATCATCTTAAACTAATACGCAGAAAAAAAAGCTCTCCATTGTCAATGATGTTCTTGTTTTTTTAAAAAATATAATTGCCATTATTATTATATGATTAATTATAATTGCCATTTAAGGAGCAATGAACTTTAAGAACAATGTTTAAAAGTGTATGTAATTAATATTTATGAATTTTCAATGAATATATTAAACTAACATGAGGTTTTAGAAACATTCACTAAATGACCTTTTTTGGTGTAAATAAAAAGCTTTGCTAAGAGTAATATAATCAATACAAAAAAAGAATTTACATCTTTACTTTCCGTATAATTCTTGTATTATATTGTGCATACCTAAATATAACTAATTACCATTATAATTTTTGATTGATCACGTCAGATTTTCTTTCATTTAATTAATCTCACTGATGAATATTGATTGAGCTTAATTAAATAAATACAATCTGGGGCACGCTTTAGTATCCGATTAATTAACGTATAATTAACATCAAACAAAGAACATGATAACTGACTGAAACATAATTTTAAGATAATCAAACACGTTGATAAAAAAAAAACATTTAAATCTTGACGATATACGCGTTTAATTCTCTCTTATTCTTAAAGGTAATTATTAAATATTTTATTAATAATAAAAAAAAAACACATTTATGTATTTAGCTTAATATAAATGGTGTGTTTAACTTTAATTTATATATTCCAGTCTTTTATGACCAGTGAGAATGCTTAAACTTTTTAACTATTTTCGATAAAAAGGTCAGTTAAAAAATATTATTTTATATATTATAATATAACAATAAATGCAATTTGCTCATTACTTCACGTTAGTGTAAATCTTATATTATACGCAAGCAATTATGTTTAGAAAACATACTAGTGTGACACACAATGTATCATTATTAAAACGTACACAATTTCAACGCAAATTTATCGTAATTTAGCACTTTGCTAATTGGATTTCTCGTTCCTAACTGGAATTAATGTATTTTGTTCAAATGCGTTAACACTAGTATTACTAAACTATACACACACACACACAATTATTGTAAAATATAATACACATTAACAGTCGCAATGTTTTAAAATTGTGGCCATAAAAAGCATCTGCACAATTGGACGCCATCTGTCGCGGATAAGGGTTACGATTTTTTTAGTAGAGGGATGATAGGGATTGTCACAAATGTACGCGAGATCCATGCGAAAATTCCCCAAAGTGGTCTTTTAAACAAAGACTTATTGGGCCTTTAGGTCGCGTGACACACACGACCCAAAAATAAATCGCAAAAAGCACAATTCGCATGCCGAAACGTTCGCTGATCAAAATTTACAGCATTATTTTTCAGGAAACGTCCGATTGTTAGGAAGATTCTCAAACTTTTGCGCTATTGAACTATTTTGTTTTATGATGTACACATATTGGATTTTTACATTTCATAATACAATCTGACATTTGTGATGCTCCAAATAAATATTGACTGTACAGTAGAGTCTCCAATTACTCGAACCATCAACTACTCGAGTATCAAATATTAAAATTTTAAAATACTCGAGTACTCGAGTATTTTCGAGTATTTACCAAATGTACCAAAATAGGCATTATTCAAATTCGTGCACATATAAATAAATGAATAAAATACTTAGTATGTTAATTTTTACAATTATTTTAACTTCACGAACATACTTTTTAAAAACAATAATGCAAAAAGTGTCTCGAATTTAATATTACTGCTAACCATTGGTTTTATTATTCCCGTTATGGAAAAAACCCTTTCCGTTGCTGTTGATGTTGGTCTTATTGTCATTAACGCGTTGGATAAGGCTTCTAATTTATATCTGTTCGCTTTTTATAGATATAAATTTTTTTGAACTCTCTTTTTATATTCTCTTCTTTCATTCCCTTCTCTGCTTTTCTCTTATTTCCTTCGACTATTGACAAAATAGCATTTTGTAATTCTTCTTGAATAGATTTTTTTTCTTAACAATATACAATATTCTACTCCTTCTGATTGATGCGAAGAATTTAAATCTATATCCTTCGAAGATGTATTTAGGTGAATCCCTTTCACTCTAGAGCTAAACGGTTCGCAAAGAACTGACTTTACTTTAAATGCCTTTAAAACACACAATTGTTTTGATTTATATTTTAAGCTGAGGGATCAGTATAAACAATTTACAACACTTTACGCTACAACTGCATAGTCATAAAACCTAATTTTTTTTTTAGATATTTCATATTGTTCATTGCCATAAATTAGATAAGTCGGGACTGTCGAACAGAAAACACAAAAGAAATTTCTCCGTCGTACCCACTAGCATAGCCGACGACCGGAACTATGCAACTATGGAACTATGAAAAAATTATACCTGATAGTAACCGCTCTAGCTCGGGACTTCGGGCATAAACGCCAAATAAAAGCAAGACGTTAACCTTTACCGGACCGAGTTAAAGTTATTTTTGTTTCTGAAATATTTCAAAATTTTTTAATTTCGAGTATTAATCGAGTAATTTTCAAAATACTCGATTATCAAGTACTTGAAAAATAGACAAGTATACTCGAGTATCGAGTACTCGATTACTCAAATTGGAGACTCTACTGTACAGATGTAGTATCTGCATCTACATTAAACAATTTGTAAAAATACAATATTTTGGCATAAAAATTTACACACAGTTTCGTTATATTTTATTTACGATAACTAAATATTGTCAAATTTTTAAAAGCATCAAAAACTACTTATTTATTAATAGAGCAGAAAATAATTAAATGTTCATGCAGTTTAATGACTCGGAATTCTAAATATAATTTTATAATAAAATATTTTTTTAATTATCAGAATTTGGAGTCCAAATGTATGCAGATATAATAAAATACATACCCAGGTAGCAACGATCAAAGAACGACTGACTTAAAACCTCAATTAATAAAATACATATATTTCAGGAAAAACTTTTAATAAAACTTGCTTTACAATATAGAACATCTATGTCACAATTTTTTTATTTTTCTGAAACCTTTTAGGAGGTTGTTACGAGACCAGATATTATATATCTAAAGTTTAAATAGTAACACTGCTAATTAGGAAATCGATTAGAACGTAGTCGTTTCGTATTGTACTGTTCACGGATACGTAGTAAAGAATGAACAATAGATATTCTTAGATAATTTTCTTAAAAAAATTATGTCTTATTTTAAATTATTATAATATTTAAATTACAAATATTTAATATTCACTTCTTTATAATAATAATTTAAATTAATAAATTATTTTTTCTTTGTTACAGTTACCGAAAAAGAAATCCGGCAATGGTAAGTGTTTTTGAACTATGGTAGCATAAAATCTTAATCTCATACGATCTCAAAAGATTATTTAAAACATAATTAAAATTTTTAATGATCTGGTTATATTGTAAGCACTACTAACACAAATTTTATCTTAAAAAAAGTATATTATAGTTGTTTATATTTCATAGTTTTTATTACATATTAAAATTTCACAACTGTTGTTTGATAAGTGATTGTTACTTTCTCGCTTACTTTTATTTTCAATTACATTTTCTATTAACGAGAAATATAGATCTGGTAATAAATAATAATTATAAAATTATCGATTTCCTTATTAGATCTACAAAGATGTTATTAAGTCGGTTTGGAAAAATAGTATTACGATATAAAACAGATTATTTTTGTATAAAAAGAGCATTCCGTATTGAGCTAAAAAGTGCTTCTAGTGCATTTTTGACTTTTCCAGATTAACTAATCGCTTTTCGTTCAAATGCTTGTTTTTGCTCAATTCATGTGGAACCCACTGTCCAAATTTGAAGACCTTACAAATATTATTAACGTGGCAATAAATAGTGAAATAGATGGTCTAAAATTTGTCTATCAATTATTTAATGTTACAGCAACTATCCGCGATAAATATTAATAACTAGGACATAAACGAAACTTAAAACAATCACTAGCATTTTTTTACATTAAGTTTCTTCCTGTAAACTAATTCTAATAGTCACATACAATTTCAACATATGCCAAACGCTTGATCCAATTTCATTCTCTCTTATTTTTCCTTGTTCATAATTTCTAACAGTACATGCAACTTCGTTACTTCCCAACTAGTAAATAGTATAGTTGATATATAAAAATAATAGGTTTAAATTAAATATTGGACATTAAAAACTTGCTTGTAAATCATAAATGGCAACTAATGTTTATAGCTTTATTATTTTTCGATTGTATTTTAACTTGTATCTGATATTATATATAAATATGGTATATCACTTAAAATTCTACTAAACGTTTAATATAATATGTTTTGCTGATTTTTATCACATATGTATTATATGTTTTCAGGCACAAAGGCTTCCTAAAGGATTGTCCGAACGGATTGCTCACTGAACAGGTAAATGTGTATAATGCTTCTATTTAGCTTTTATATAAATCGTTCAATATTAAAACCGTAAAATTATTGTTTCAGGGCTTCATCAAGATTTATAAGCAATTTTTTCCACAAGGTGACCCGAGCAAATTTGCTTCGCTGGTATTCAGAGTGTTCGACGAGAACAATGTAGGTTTTGTTATTGTTGTACACAAAAAGATATTATCGTGCACATATTTTAAGAAACTTACTTATACTCACTTTATAGAAAATATACTTTTGAGCAAATAACACATTCAAGTTAGGTTACAGCATATAGGTTAAAATGCCGCAATATTTTTGATTATGAATTTTTGGCATATAAGTATTTTCAATAAAAATGTCATATATCTTAAAAAAAATCACTGAAATACTGAAATTTGGTTGTTCAAATGTTAAATTATATTCAATAGATCATTTTTTTTTTAAATATTGTGAAAAATAAAATATTTACGATTTTTTTTATAAAATTACGAGGCTTTTGTAGCTAATTTAAAACCGCCTAAAATAGCTTATTTAAATATTTATTTAAAATATAAATTGAAAATCACTCATAAATTTAGAATTTATTTTATTTTTTGCATTAAAGGCAAAAAATTGTATTAAAATCATACATATTTATTGCAAATTATTTAGTGACATAAAAGACATTTTTGAGACTTCAGATTTATATTTTAAGATAATTTTATAATTTATGTTTTTTTTTATATGCTCGAGTTTTTTTTAATCTTAGAAATTATTATATATTTTATACCTATATGTATTAGTACTTTTTTATTTTTTTTCTAGAATCATATTAAGTATTCTGTAAATGATCAATTTATTAATTCGATGCTTTGATTTATAGAGGTTATTAATTAGCTTATTATAATAATAAGTCAACTGTCTACAATTGTCAAAATGTAGAAATAATTCAAAATCCCATAATAATGCCTTGGCAAAATCTTCAGGATACTGATTAAAAATTTCCTTATCAATACTTCACTGATTTACAAACTGCTTATAATATCTCTATATATAAAAGAGGTATGATTACATTACGAACATTTTTTCTACTTGAATTTGAGTAGAATTAGCAAGATGGCATATATGTCAAATATGCAAAACACGCTTTGAACTGTTGTTGTTTTCTATGCTTTTTTTTAGCTTGTCATTGTATTTTGTAAATGTTTAAAAGCTGCATCTGAGTGTTTCTTCTTTGAATATTGTAACAAATATGGTGGATATTCGAGAAATAAAAATTTAAATTGACTTTGTCGCAGCAATATCTATTAACGTTTTTTGTCTGCGAAATATATCGCCAGCTTATTAAAGTTATTAACATGCAAAATATAGTAAAATGGTTTAGTGAATTAAGGCAGAAATAAGTGACGTTTATGATAAAAATAAGAATGGCAGGCCATCCATAAATGTCAAGAAGTGTCTATTATCTATGAAAGATTAGACTATCGGAAAATTGTCTGCTGAAAAAAATAACTGTCGTAAATAAAACCTTGTCAAAATTCCTAAATCGTATTATCGGATTGATACAATTGAGATTTGTATTTCTTTTTTTCAAAACATTATACAATTTTACACACTGAAAATATTTCTAGTAGAATTTAAAATGTATTGGATTATGTTTTTAAAATATTAGATCTACATACCGTGTGGTATTTCATTAATTATAGTAACCAAATGGTTCTTAAAACCGACAATTAGTTTTAATTGCCTATTAAGGAATTATCCGGCAAAATGGAAATGCTTTTAAACCGACATACATATGTATGAGGAGAAAACCCGGTGGGTTTTTCCCCGGCTTTTAAAAAACTCTCCTCCACTAACGACCGAACAAAATGACACCTCGGTTTACGATCTCGACTTGAGCTTTAAGGGATAAATTACTCGTGTGGGAGAAGAAGGCGAAAGTGGGCCAAAAGCAAGAGGTCACGGCGGATGGGTTCTTCTCACTCCCCATCAAGAATATACATATGTACATATGGATGTATACATACATACTATATTGCGTTCTCCACTCAAACGGATGAAACTCGTTTTATGCGCGCGAGTTCAGCATTTCTTATTTTTGTCAAAACTTTCAGGATGGATCGATAGAGTTCGAAGAGTTCATTAGAGCGCTCTCGGTGACGTCTCGAGGCAACCTGGACGAGAAACTACACTGTGGGTTTTGTATATTGCATGTTTTATATATAATTTCTTTACAATCATATATCCCTAGATGTTATGATATGTATTATGTAATAGTGGCAGTTAAACAATAAGCTTATCAAGGAATAAAATCATGTTTTTAAAAAATATCTTATTATACAAGTCATTATTTATATAAATCTACATTTTTTTTAACAATAAATTTATATCTCTTCTGTATTGTTAAATTGTAAATGCATATATTATTTAAATAATATAAAATCATAGTATCGTCGCTGGTTGGCAAAAACTATTGACACAATTATCCTATTTTCGGATACAGATACTACTATTTTTACAACGATATGAGACAATTATACAGTCAAAATTTATAATTTATTCCGTTGTAAGTTTAATGGGTAACAGCTACTGTTAGATAGTTACTCACTTTAAATAGCTTATTTATTTTATAAATAATCGTTTTTATTGCTGTATACGGTTATTATTACGTTTTTATTGTTGCGACGAATAAGAAGAAGAAACGCAATCGCGACTCACTGGGACACTAAGCTCATAGCTAAAAGTCGACGATCATTGGCGGATCGTTGACACCACCCCTTAGCAACTTTAAAAAATGCTTTATTAAGTAGATTCATCAAGAATGCATTGAATTTTTCCAATGTGATAATTAATTAATACACTAATTATTTTTTAATTATCTAATTTTATATAAAAAAAAATATAATAACGATATCTGTTAGAAGAATATACTATTAAAAATATAATTAATCTCTTTTGGTGCCCTAAAATATTCAAAAGTGTCAGTAAGAGTCTGTTGAAGTCCCCGGTAAGCATGTAGTATTATAACTTGACCACGTGACCACGATGCAGCGCTCGACGTGCGTGTTAACCATAGGACGCCTACGCGCATATTGAAATTGAACCGAGCTACTCGTTCTATCTCAGTTTGCAAAAACCATATCATTATCTCTCTCACTCTCGTCACTTTACACGCGAGAGAGCGAAAGGGGAAGTAACTCACCGCTCGCGCTCGAAAGAGCAGCTCCGACTTTGGTCCATTTGCCGACAATGTTCGGAAGCGCTCGAAGTTGGCCAAGTTGACTGAATTTCCGAAAGATTTTAGACCGAACTCGACCGAAGTAACTTCGAAGTAACCCACTATATTCTCCGTCCTTGGCCAACCTTGGCCAACTTCCAGAGAGTGTAGTGCAGGCGTTACACTGGTGTAAATAAGTAAGCTGTCCCGTAAAAAATGGTAGGCGTTACACTGGTGTAAATAAGTAAGCTGTCCCGCGAAAATTGTCATGTTTATATAAGAATACTTAAGATACGCCACACAAGGTTGATCGAAGCAAAGACAAACAGCAGAAATATCCACAAGTCTATCATTTGTATCAAGACATTGCTTCAGGATTTGAAATTCAGATTTGATCTTCGGAGAAGTTTACCAATTCAATTCTGGAACAGACGACAACTTCGTCTACATTGATGTCATATAATTTAATATCAATGTAAGCTTTGTCCAGTCAATTTATAAATAAAAAATATAAAACAGCACAATTAAAATTATTAAAATAAAATTTGAATATAATTTTATATTTATCAGCATATCTGTTTTATAAATATTTTTCCAAATATACATGAAAATCTAGTTATGGAACTGATTATCTTAATACATATATGTGGACGGTTATAAATTGATGTATGTGATTTGTTCACAAACTTGTGCCCAATTCTGTTTTCAGGGGCGTTCAGACTTTACGACGTAGATAACGACGGGTTCATAACACGCGACGAAATGTACAACATTGTGGATGCAATATACCAGATGGTGGTAAGTAGCAAAGTTCTGTATTATGGATGAGTGGGTTAAACTAAGTCAAGGGTTAGAAGCAAACTCCACTAGAAATTAAAATCGACGACTTTGCAACGGTGGGTGGGAATTGAATTAAACGTAACCAAAACACGAATAGCGACCACTTTGTAGCGAGAAATTTATCTCTTGCTATGGGAAGATAAGAAATACTTTATTTTAAATTTTAATGTATAAATAAAAAATAATAGTTTTAGCTTATGTGCATGATTAAGTATAGATATATTTTATAACTTTCTATAGAGATATACTATATTTTTTTGTACTGTACTTTTTAATTATCATTTATTTTTTAATTTCACTGGTCGACAAATTTTGACGAACGTTTTATCCCTTCAGTTTAAATGCATTTTTCGAAAAGAATTGAATATGCTTATGTACGAAATAAAATTATTTTTTTGTGCTAAGGGCCAGACTTTTTTTTATTTTACAAAGTTCCATAACATAATTTTTCATAGTATGGCAAGTACTCGATAAAACTATTCAAATTAACTTAATTTTATCTGCTTTGCGTTTGTATGTATCTTGAGAGTCTGCAACATCCAGCAATAGTCAGCTAGCATGGATGGGCTTCATTTTCTTTGGTACCGCTTCTCCTGATGAAAGCGCTCTCCGTACTCGTTGCTGACATCAGCCAAATTTTTGGGGAAGAAATCAAAATGAAAGTGTAGAAAATAGATTTTCAAAAACATAAAACATCCCATATATAATAGGCCGTGAGAATTTCGGACACAATGCTTAATGTGTAATGGTGGAAGAAGAATGATGAACATTCTTTGCGCCAGGGATAAGGTTCTCTCTGGTAGACCACTCCTTCCTGGTGTAATGATTTTTCCTGTCCCTATTATCCCATTCACACAGAAAACAACAATACTTCGTGTATCCCGTATTGCTTTCAGGTCGCCACATATTTTCCTACTTAATTTTTGTCAACAGAAACATAATGTTGTTATTTAAGTAATCACATTTGCAATGAAAATGTAATTACTTTAATAGGGATTTTCGATAAAAGTATTAATACAAAAAATGTAAATTAAATTTTTATTTGGTAAAGTGATTATAAATATTTTTTGTTACGGTTTTAAACTGTCGTGTCAATTTAACGTTAATGTGTAAGCAAATTTTGTACGTCATAACCATAAATGACGATCAATGACAAAGTTTAATTGTTTTATTCTTATTCCAGGGTCAACAGCCGCAGGCCGAAGACGAGAACACGCCACAGAAGCGCGTCGATAAAATATTCGATCAGATGGACAAGAACCATGACGACAAGCTGACCCTTGAGGAGTTCCGCGAAGGTAGCAAAGCAGATCCGCGCATTGTCCAAGCTCTTTCGCTAGGAGGGGACTAAGAAGACCTTGTGATCATGTCACGCCACGCTGATTTTCGTTAACGTCTTCAAAAAAACTTCATGTAACATTGAAAAATAATTTTAGAGAAAATAACGATTTTAACGATAATCAGCAAGGCCATAAATCGTACACATGTGTTCAATGCATACTTGCGGTACAGCTGTTAGAAGGGAAGTGGTTGATAAAGAAAAGTTTTGTTGATTTACTTATAATAAATAATCTTTCTTCAATTCTTTCCACTCAATAATATAAAATATGATTTAATTCAATTCAGATATCCACTTTATTACAATATATTTTTAACTTAAGCATAGCTCTAACATCTTATATCTCATTATCATGTCTTATTATCTCAATACATATTGTTTTTTAATTAAAATGTAATATATGTTATTAGAGTGTTGGTCGCTATAAAATGGTTACTCTTAATCAGAATATAGTTCATTAAAAAATAAATAAAATGAGATATTTGAGGTTAAGACTATGCCCATTTAATATGTACATATATGTATGTAAACATATATTTCAATAATAAGTTTCGTTATAGTCAAAGGCTGAATAATTAAAAAAAAATATCCAAATTAATTAAAATCGTTTTATAAATTAAATTATATTTTTCGTAAATTATTTCACTATTTTCAAGTCAAATTTAATGTTTTCTATTAATTAAATACATACATACATGTGTACATATACATATTTAAATATTTAATTAAGATCAACTGTCGTTTAATAATATATAAAAAAATAATAAGCACTAAACTTTAAAGTCTATCTATATAATAGTAATAACAATAATAACATATAGCTTGTTTACACACCTTCTACATTTACTAAACTATACTTGTTAACTTTTACCGCTGTCTTTTTTATATAAATATATTATAATAATAAAAATTGTACATCTATGTTTATTTTTTCAATCGATGTGTATATGTTATTTTCATAATATAAATGTGTATTAATAATAAATTGTAATGATTAATGAATAAACTACTCCGAAAGTATGTTTTTAAATAAATCTGTTATTAACAAATATATAGTAAAAACATCGAGTCTACTTGGCAATAAAATTAATTATGTTTGGATATCATTCTAGTATTATTTACTTTGTGTTTCAAAGTGAAGAAGTACATATTGAGTATGCATTATTTTGGAATAACTTGACAGTTTTGCTATATGATGTTTTTTGTAAGTATCAGATGATCTTAAAAGACAAAAACATATCTGAATGAATTATTTTTATGGTAAGTTTTCATTTTGGATCCGACATGAACGTGTTGGATACGACAATGACTTACATAAAAATTGCATTTAGATATTTATGTAATAATATGGAATATATATTATATGTATTCAATCTGTTAATTAAGTTTAAGGTCTGTAAAATTTTAAAATTGATATTTTATATTTATATTAATATGTATGTGAAAAACTAATATGATTACTTATACTTTATTATTAAACAAAAAAATGATTAAAAATGCTAAAATATATTACTGACATAATTTGCCTTACTATGAAATTGCTTATGAATGGTTATGTTTGTATATTTTATACTCGAAACAATGTGATATATTATATGTATTATATAAAAAAAATGTTTTACGTACTTCTTTACTATATTTTGTAATACGGTTTGAATATCTTCAATTTCAAAATCGATCTAGCCACCAAAGTGTACTTCATCCACAAAAAAATCAAAATATCTCAGAAAAAATAAAAATATTATATATATATTGAATATGTGATCGTTTAAATTATGCGAATAAAAACATAGCAGAGAGATTTTTCAATCCGTATTAATATTTTATTTCGTATTCAATCTATGGCGTTAAAGTTATAATTTAATCTTCAAGTTAAACTTTACCAGACCTTATGATTTTCGATTTATTAATAAAAACTCAATTCCGACGAAGTAATAAACTTATAAAAAATTAATAAAGTCAAAAAAATGACGAGAAGTAGATTTTGCTATTAATTTAAGAAACCAAAACTGTTTTTGGTGGGTCTGTGATTACTTCGTTAAGTTTAATAAAAAAAATACATTTATATAATTAATGCATGTATAAAATAATTATTGAAATACAGTAGTTTTTAAAAAGGTTGCCTGAAAATAAATAAATAAAAAATGAACCATGTTCGTATCGTATATCGGAAATATGAAAAAGGCGACTGTTTTAATTATATGTCATTATTCTCATTCTCATTAAAATTCTGTATTTAAGCGTTTAAGCGATCACGTGTTATAGTAGATGAAAAATATAGTAAAAAATAGTAAGCAAGTTGTAATACGCATAAACTGAAAATGTGTAAAAGCTATTTGTGTCAAATTTATATATTTATTTTATTATAATATATATATATTAATATATATAAAACATGTTAAATTAAAATACAGAGCAGTGCCTATTAAATTGGCAATTAAATGCCTAATAAATCACATCATAATCTGCTCTGTATAAATATGTATTATAATTAATTATTGTGTAATAAATATACATATTATATTGGGTGAAAATTTTAAACTCTTTACTATGATGTTTATTCAACAAAATAATATATAATATTATGTATATGTATCATTCTGCATTATTAATTAAAAGGTTGTGGATACATACATGTTTATCATATTAAAAAATAGTAAGTGTAATATTGTCTATTAGCAGATAACATCGTCAACTCAAAATCTTCATAACTAGTAGAAATAGTATTGTTATCACACAAGGAGTATTTAATTAACTTGAACATTATTTCAAAAAATTGCAGCTGTTATATTTTTCTATCTACTCTAAATATTTTTCACAAGGAATATTTGATTCGAGAAAGCTCGGTTATATTCTATTGACATGTATCAGTATATTACTTACGTTATGTTGAAGCATATCTGTTAAAAAATATTTATATGTAAGGTATTATTGAAATAGTTGAAAAAAATCTCAGTATAATAAGACATTCAGATCAAATGCTTCACTCATTCAATATTTTTCTGTATGCATTTCAAACGTGGCCTCTCTTGACATACACTACATTGAGTATCGCTGCTATACGATATGATTTAAGATTGGTTTGTAAACACTGTCGCTATCTCACTTCGCGATATTAAAATAAATTTAGATCGATGTCAAAAATCTATATATGTTACAAAATAGCTTAAATCTGTAACGCTATTAAAATGTACCTTATAATATATTAAATGGTGTATTTTTTATTAATATGCGATAATTACGTTCAAATATATAAGCGTTAAAATTGAGACATTTTTTCGTTGCGTCTTCTACGGAAAAAAACCAACATCTTCTAATGGCACATATTGTTGAGAAGTTCAAAGTATCCCTTCTGGTACTTGGCTGCATCTCTATTCATAAGCGTATATTTAAATTCAACTTTAAAGACTTATATTTTCAAGTTCAAATTGAAATATATAAGTCTTGATGCGTTTATCACATAACAGTCAAACAATGGGTAAGACAAGATAGAGCTAGAGTGACGATAGTTAAAATATAATAGTATAATTTTATATTTCTATTGATCAGAGACATACATAGATTCAGTTATGTGAGATGACCCAATTGTTTCTAAAATGTTGTATTTGTTAGTCATATATCTTTTTTTCAGGATTTATAAATTAAACAAAATTTAAAGTCTATAATATATACATGTGTACGTGCATCTAGTACTTATTGCATATTTTAATGTTCAAAAATTCAGAAAAATTGCAATCATTATTTTTGATAATATTCATATAAAGTTGGATACAAATTATTATTCTCATTATTTATATATAAATGTGTGTGAGTGTGTGTATGTAAAATATACATTACATTTTTGTTCGTTTAACTTTTTCACCTGATAAATTTATATGTATATTTTATACCTGTTTATTATTATTATTGTAATATTTAATCATTATGGATGGGCTGAACCTAAAATCGTGATAATATTGTGCTTATGTGATTGACGCAACAATAATTGTTAAATTTTTGGCTTTTTAAAAATTAAAAAAATATATTCATACGATAGAGAAATTTTATATAATGATTTATAAAATACAATATTATAAAAGACTATGTGTACTTTGGGTGTATATAAATATATCATCATATAAAATCACTCTATCCGTATAAATTTGTATTAATATATAATATATTATGATTATAATTATAACATACATATAAATCGAAAGCGGCAAATAATAATTTGAGATTTGAAAACTTTGCTGTGATAAATACAATCAAATTGTATGCAAGTCGTTTTATGATTTTTAATTATTTGTGAAACTTAACGCAATATTGAGTACATTTTGAGCACAAAAATTCGACGTAGCATATAAATAAAAAAATTAAAATTGATGTGTGGATTATGTCAACTTTTTAAGCCGCACTCCGTTCTAACCCAATGTCAAAAGGAAGACTTCAGGCTGACCCCGTCATTGAGATGTGTTAATGTAAACAATGTATCATCTTAAAGCAAAGTATTACAAACATAATTTGAACGCGCTATAGCGTAAAAGGGTTTAACATTGAATTCAGATATTAAAAACGATGGCCACTAATAATTTAATACAAAATCTTTTGCGACTGATTGTGAATAAAATTATAATTTAACAATTACGTAAATTTCAGTAACAGAAACGATTGTATTATTAATCAAGAATTTCAATAAAGTCAACGGTTGAGGCCCACACAAACGCATACAACTACACATTTATTACTTTAGTTAATGTTCTTTATAGTGTTAAGTCATGTAATATTTGTTCTTAAAATAAATTATTAAAAAATAAAATATGTTGTATGATTTTAACTCTCACCATATTCCAAAAGCAAATTTGTGGTTGTTGATGTATCACATTGTTACTCGTAACTAGACATAATGAATGTAATGAAAAATACAAGTGCTTACAGTATCGTGAATCTCCACCTCGTAAAATTGTAATGGTCGTGCTACGTTTATAAGAAAGATGACGGAAATTAACAAATCACATCAAGATGCTTACATAATGTCGTTTTACAATTTTAGATTTTGGGGCTGCCGTGTGCCCTGTACCGCACGTATGGTAAGCGCGGCCCTGATGTACACCAAATAGTTACATTATAATCTATTGCGGCAGCTTAAGGTATCGTGAAGGGCATTCACCGTATAACGGTGAGGTGAGATGGGTCACGGATCATCACACCACTTTGTCCGCAATATTTTGCAGTACACCAACTGATTGCATAATTAAATGAATTATATATTGGTGCCTGCAGCGTCTAGAATAAAACTATTACCAGTGTAACAAACGCAGACTATCTTTGACTTGCAAGCAAATCAAAACGACATGGACTTTTGACAGTTGCAATGATCTGATATATATAAACATTCAGTTAGTGGTGCTAGATCTGAGAGATCCACGCTCGCATATTGTTATGATCACTCAACGAGTTTATGTTTGGTGGAGTCCTCCCCTTTTCTATCTTCCTAGTTGGAAGAGTGCTACATGTCACTGTTTTAGTTACCTCTGCGTGGTGCATGCAGGGCCGGCCCGAGGCATAGCCCTAGGGGTGGTTACTAGATAGACTTTTTATTAAGTTATAATTACATGTGACATATGGACGATTAACGGCGTGACGTTTCTTCTAACTGCGGTAAAGGTGGCGCAGGTGGTGATGTCGGTAGATGATTCTCAGGGTTCTTGTGGCTGCGTGCGGCAAGTGTTAGGTGTGACTCTTCGAGCGGCTGGTGGTTCGGTAGTTCCAGGAATGATCTTCTGGTCTGTCGGTGAGGGTGCGTGGCTGGTTCCTCTGGATGACTCTGCCCGTCTCGTGGGGTGTCTCCGACCCTCTCTCTCTCTCTCTCTCTGCTGTCTCCGGCCGTCTGCCTTTTCGTCATCGGACTCCGGACTTATATCCTTTAGGGGTTGCACGCTTGCTGGCCAATCGCGATTGTTATTATTTTATTATTTTATTAATTTATTTAGCTTAATAGCTAATCTTTACATCTAACAAATTTAGTAAACATATATAAAAATAGATAAAAAATACATAACAGAAAGGAAAAATAAAAATATTCAATAATAAAGACTTAATATTATAATTTATTTCTATATGTACGAAGGTGTTTTTTTATTCCATTTATGAAACCCGTTATATTTTTGCTGTTTTGGATTTCTCTTGGAAGACTATTATATAAATCAAAACCTCCGTACATAATTCCCCTAGCCGTACTCGTTTTCTTATACTTAATTATCTTTAAATTTTCTCTATTTCTAGTATTATATTTATGTACATCTTTATTTCTTATTAAATACTTATTAAAATATTCTGGTAACATATTATTTTCTAACTTATATATAAATACTAAAACATTCATACTCAATATTTCTTGAACATTCAACCATTCTAATCTATCAATCATACTTTTACAATTAGTTAATCTATTTTTATTTAAGATTACTCTCATTGCCCTATTTTGTAATTTTTGCAACATTTGTTTATCTAATTTATTTAACATATTTAATAGTGTTGCACAAAAATTAAAATGGGGCAATATTATACTATTGTAAATTATTTTTTTTGTATTTATACTTAATATATTTCTTAATCTAGATAATAAACCTATTTTTCTACTAATTTTTTTTAATATGTAATTACAATGTTCTTTAAAATTTAATTTTGTATCAACAATTACTCCTAAATATTTTATATTATCCACTATTTCTATACTAGAGTTATTTATTACTATTTTGATATTATCATCTAACACATTTTTATAATTAATAAACATACATTTAGTTTTATTCTCATTTAATTTAAGTACATTATTCTTTAACCATATTTCTAATATACTTAATTCATTATTTAAATTATTTACAATTTCTTTAATGTTATCACCTATGCAATACATTAATGTGTCATCCGCAAATAGATGAATTTTACATTTTTTCACGTTATTAACTATATCATTAATATACAAAACAAATAACAATGGTCCCAATTTAGACCCTTGTGGTACTCCATAAGACACTAATTTCTCTTCAGAATATACATTATTTATTTTAACTTTTTGTTTTCTTTTATATAAGTAATTATTAAACCATCTTAAAACTATATCACTTATACCTATACTCTCCAATTTCTTTAACATTATTTTTCTGTCTATTGTTTCGAAGGCTCTCTTGAAATCCAATTGTGCATCGATCTCCTAGCCAATCGCTGTAGTCGCTTCGTAGAACTCAAGAAATCGGATGTGCATTTTCGAAAACGAGTTTTTTCCTTGTTCAGACTTTCGAATTCTTCGGAAAGGGTTTGCGATGTGATTATTTATTGCATCCGTACCGTTTTGTCACAAAGGGATTCTCTTACCGGCTCGTGTTGTGTATCTAAAAGAAATCCCTCTTATGAACGTTTTTGGTCAGTCATTAACAATGAGACAATTGCCCTTTTTTGTATGTGGACCTATTTGTGTGGTCGCCACAATTTTTTTAAATAAAAGTGTTATGTAAACCTAGTATTAATTACTTTTATTATGAATAGATTTTTTAGTATTATTAAGATTATGAATAGTATTATTTGTTATAAAATGTGTGCATGAATGGTAAAGAAAGACATAAAAGAGTTATTTGTGTTATAGGTTCTAGATGTTGAATAAGACAAATTGTGGAGAATATGGATATGACAAGGAAAGAATTGAAACACGTTATTAAATACTTCTTTTTATTCTTACTTTTTAATAACGTTTTAAAACAGAAAGAATAATCACATAATAATATAAGATCCAGTTTTGAAACCCACACCAAATACACAGATAGTCGTGATAACATGCATGTTACACCATCAACAAAATATAAATATACATTTTGTACAGTCGGTGTCTATCTGCGATTTTATTTTATTTTATTAATCATTACATGTTAATGAAAGAATTGAAATCATACACAAGTATGTATATTATACTTTATAAGCAAATCATTATCAATTTTTTTCCAACCAACATGTGCGCATGCATGATTCCTGTCCGCTTACTACACTACACTATTGAACAAAAGCAACCGAATATTACAATCTGTTACAAATAAAATGATTTATTTGTATATATTGTTTAAAAGTAGCCCATGTTAATTTAAACATTATATAATCCACGAGGGCTACTTCTCAATGCGCCACCTTAATATTATGTATATATATATATATGTATGTGTATATATATATACATATATTTATATATATATAAATATATATATATATATATATATATATATATATATATATATATATATATATATATATATATATATATATATATATATATATATATATATATTGGTTATGTTTAAATATACATACTTTTTAAGCTTCAGCATATCTTTTCTCTGATGTTTCACGTGTCTGTTAAGAAAAGCGTCAAATTTGTTTATATATGTATATAATAAATATATAGCTTTAAGGTCTTAAGTACAACCATTCCGTCCGTTTAAGCAGTTTCCATTTTTACTTTTTTGAAACGAACATCAAAAGTGCGGTACAAAAAATATGACATTTTTAAAGTATGTTATCAACAATTAACATTGAAAAATTTGACTAGAAACCTCGCTCAAGCGTCGTAGACGACTCAAACTATAAGATTCGGTTCAATTTGATTTAATATACATAAGTCACCTATGATTAGTGAATCTACTAACTTTTTAATACAACCACGCGTGTATCGACTGCAAGCCAATAGTATACAGTAATCCCCGGCGGAATCGTCAACGTCCAACACGCTACTCCCACCAATTTAAAAGCTAAATAGTATCATCTTTACAAATTTCAACTATGCTATTTTATTAAGACATAAATTACACTTTCTATAAATATATTTATACATCCGGAATACTGGCACAGTTCGGTCGTGAGATTTATCACTCTACAAGTAGAAATACTATTTTGTTGGATCAAGTCTTGCGGCAATTGCTCGCTTAGCACACATTTTCGACTGGTGAAAATAAAAGTATTGTAGGTATTGATGGGATTACTGTATAACTTAAACCGTAAGGATAGGGAAGCCATTGCAGCATAAAAATGTAAAAGATTTTATAAAACGTAATGGTGAGCAATGTTTGTTTTCAAATCTTTATTTCTGAACATTTTTTACTTTACATTGATTCATCATAACTAACATAACATAATTCGTGAAGGCTACATGATAAAAAAAATTACTAGGCTTTCAACAATAAAATGCAATAACCATCCGGCGATTCTCAGCATGGCAAAAAAATAAATGTCAATCGAGAATCACGCACAAGAAAAAAATATTTATACTAATAACAAATTTAGGCCCTTATCACTAATAAAAATCAGAGAACATCACCTAGCTCAATCGTAATTTGACAGGAGTACATAACCTAATATGAGTTTAAAACAAACACATCACAAAGTGAGCAAAAGGAGTAAATTAACAACAACAGCATCAACATGCATTATATATAATAATAAATATTTTCCACTTTATAATAAATAAAAATAGTGTCCATAAATTTTATTATAAAGTAATTGGGAAATAAATTCATGTAAAATGGTGCGCAAAAATATTAATCAATAAATAATGAAAAATAAATAGCAAATAACAACCCCGCTCGGAATAATGTGAAAAATTATGCCATACCACAAAATTCAGGTCAGTCTTTTTAAAAATACTGTTTCATTCAATTTTAAAATATATAGTGTTCAATATATGTTATTCAACAATGAATGTTATTCAAAGAATAACAACAGGTTAAAGTGACTTGTGAAGGACACCGAGCGAGATTTTAAGGTAAGAACTGAACGTGACCAAAACAAATTGCTAAAATTGTTGGTAATGTTTCATATTCCCATAGGAATATTCATAATATAAATATATATACATAAATTGTGATATTTAAAACCGCTTCAATTATAAGTCTAATTATATAATAATAAAGTAACAAAATAATGTAAAAAAGTAAAACCACTGGCAAAAGCTTAGTAAAATAGAATTTGAGGAGTAACTATTATAAAATGTGATTCTATTGACATCAAGTAAAATTTAACTATACATATATTTAAAAAAAACTGGACTGGAAAATGGACAGAACTTATGTGTTAACTTGACATAAATTTGCAACAATAACGTATTTACACATATTCCCCGACATATGCGGAAAGAAAGTATGTAGTTCGTGCAAAATAAAACATAAAAAGGGCCATCACAAGGGAAAACTCTAAGGCGTCGTGTTAAAACTAATAATAGAATCTTTATATAGTAAAATAAAGTAATTAATTTCCTTTACCCTTATAAATAGGGGATGGGCATTAAGGTTTTAAAGTAAAAAAATACAGGCAAAAATAAATTAACAACTTGACTCCTAACTAACTCCTATAAATGTATACATAGAGGCAGCAATTAAATTTCGAATAAGAAATATGTTTATATTTTCGTTATACACTCCGGATCTACACTACGAATATTTTTTTGCTTCAATGCTTTTGGATAGTTTTTTTTTTATATTTAATAAATGATTATATCCCAAGTACAGTGGTATTTAACAGCAGTTCTCACATAATTCCCTGGCATAATTTAAAACGCACTAGAAGTAGTAATAATTACATTAAAAAATTATACATATTCTAGTGCGACATTTGTTTACTTAGACCAAATTTGCAAGTCAATTGCAAATTCATGTGAGAAGGGCCGATTTATGGTTACGAATATATACACATATCACATTGATTTGTAACGATTTTCAATACATACTGTGTTAAAAATACATAAACAAAAATATATTAGTAGTTGTTTTAATTAGATTTTATTTTTGCCTTTATGATTTTCAAATTTAATTAATCTAAAACATTTTTTATTGAAAATCTCCACAAATCGTCGTAATATATATACCGTTCAATATATATGTGAATATAGATATATACATGTTGGTATACAATCGACCATTTTAGATAGTAATAAAAATATCAACATCACCGTTGATGCATCAGATTTATTTATAAATTAAATTATCACAGTAAAGCACTGTTAATTGAGGTGGTATTGATGATAAGTAAATTAATTAACCTGGTATCATTATTACGATTTTATTACCTAATTAAAATAATTGAATAGCAAAATAAATCTGAGTGCGTTTCTAAATGTATATGTCATAAAACTGCATCTTTGTTCATTAAATGATGCACACGATGAATATGTATTTTTTTGTACGTACTCTACTAAAACTGAGGAACATCAATAACAAAACGGTCGATTATATACGCGACATGTACACATATCGTATATAAATATAATTTATTGTTATATAGTTGATTAAGAACCAAGCTTGCCGAACAAATAGGCGAAAATAGCCACAAGCACGAAAATCACATAATGTAACGAGGAGAAGTCAAACGAGTCGAATCTTCCATGTTGAGTCGCCGGTGGAGTGTAAGCACTGCTCTTGTTCTCGTTACGGGATAGTTTTTGCTGCAACCGAGTTATCTCCTCCTGCAAAGAATTGCGCCGGTTGAACATCAGACACTTGATAAGCACCGCAAATCGAACAAAAGAAAAATGAGCGCATCGACAAAACGCGATATACATATCGCGACAATCGCAGCAGATCTTTATATATCCTTTGTAAGAACATAAGACAGTCCTACCACAAAGCACTTTCATAATACGGAATTCGCTTTATGGCAGGACCAGCTGTGTATACCTTTAGCTTCAGATTTTCTTCCCTCAGCTTGGTCTCCTCGTCCATCATTTGTTTTAAATCGGCTGCGACCTTCTGCAATTCTCCGCCGTTACCCAATAACATAGTCTAAAATGAAGAAATACGTTCAATGTATATACGCAAATAAAATAAAATATGAGTGTATATTTTAAATAGTACCTTAGCTGCAGACGTTTTGTTGTTATCGACAATTTTCTTCACCTTTTCTTCAGCGATTATTGGATTAGTCTCCATACCAGGAGGTTCCTAAAATATCAGTAACTCAGTTAAAGCATGAGATTTATCAAAAAACAATTTCAAGTATGATATATTATACTACCAAAATCTCGTTTCCTTCAACCGGCGGCATCTCAAAAACACATTTTAGTTTATAATTCATTATTTTATCCGGTGCAATCGATTTCCACTGAAACACACGACAAAATTAGCGCAGCACAACAAAAAATAAATAAATAAGAGTAAGAAACGTACTAAGTCATCCGCAGTCATAGAACATCCCTCCGGCTCTATCATAAACTGAACCATAAACTTATGTTTGTGTTTATCACTCGCATTAAAGTTGAACGGCTGCAGTACAACTAAAAAGTGCATATAATAATAATAATAAAAACGTTGAAACTACCATATATGAATTATCATTAAATTTACCTTGCACTTCCACGAGCCCCTTGCCACTGATAACTCCAGAATTGGGACGGACGCAATATTTCTTTGGCGCAGTAGTCTTTAATTTATAGTAAACCTTTTTATCTGTGACATTTATCAACTTCATAAAGGATACCAGTGGTAATACAAACGGCCCTGAAAATTAACACTCTCCGTAAGGTAATGGTTTTTAAATGAGCTACAATGCATTGTCCACAAATTAACTATAATTGTGATTGACTGTTAATTTATGAACATTGCATAAACATCATAAACTCAATTAGCACAATATAAATAGCATCATATTCACAGTATACTTGAACATCATTCTAGTGAGATTTAACAGGTGGCATAGTTACTATCAATTGCTTTCACTTCGTATCCGGCATATATTTATAATAAATGATTCATTAAACCATTCACAAATCTTTCCTCAGTGAACACTATCCGAGTTCTTATCTCAAGATACAAATTCAAGCACAAAAAATGTACTGAAATAGTCTTTTAGGAAAAATACACATGCATAAGCCAGTGATTGCACTATTCAAAATACTTCAATATGAGAAAAGTTGCTGAAACATAGGAATCCTTTATTGAAATAAGACATAATGCTTGTCTAAGAAAACTTTTTACCAAATAGGTACCTATTTATTCACATCTTTATAAAGCGCTTAGAACGACTACGAGAGATATGGAAGGTCATTGATTTTTTACAATGATGTAAAATCGAAGTTACATTTAGACCGATATGGTGTTGTTTCAAAATGCTCAGTGAGAAAAACAAAGGCGTTAATATATATTTATACATACACAATCACAGTTTAAAAGTTTCAAATAATATTTTTATTTGAGCGCTTATCATTCGTTATGAAGGAAAATATGGTAAAGTACTGAATGAATACCATTTTAAGATTGACGCACTGAAAAAAAGCACAATAAAAACGCATAGCCAAAATGCATATAATATAATTAAATATTTTAAGAATTATGTAATTGAATAGTCAGTCATAGCAATGTAAGTAGAAGTAACTTTAAAAGTTAGCATAGTATACATTTTTTTATAAAATGATCTATGAATATTTTTGATCAAAATGTAACTTACAAAATAATCATGGCTATTCAACTGTCGATATTTCAATCACACATTTTTTAATACTGTATTGAAAAGCTAGGTATGTACATATACAGATTATCACTACATTATTGATCTGCTTTTGAAGGAATTAGGAACTATTACATAAAATACTAATAACTAACTCATCATTTTGTACCAAACCTTTAATAAAAATATCATCCATTTCATCCTTTGATAAAAGAATACACGGGTAAGCGAACATTCTAAATGTGCAACTCTTGATGGTATGATTACAATAGATCAACATATTGTAGCTACAAATAAACAAACAGACTGACTCATTAAGCTGTGCTAACATGGATATGGTCTCCATTTGTGCGCATAGAACAATTTATGTAAATAGAGGTGCCACGTTATACACGGCAGCATGAGGAAACATTTCAATTGAATAACCTAGTGAAAGACAATATTTAATCTGCATTTTTCTGAAGGCTTGTGCTTACATAAAAATCATAAAATAACGTTTTAAGTGTAGCTGGTATTCGATTTATTTGAATAATAGACATAAATTTATCATAACTAAGCATAGAACTAGAGAATAACATACTAGTGTACGATTGAGGATGGCATACTTATAGTAAAAGTGAAAACAATTACTTCGAAAAACAGCTGTCTGCTTTGTAAATACTGATAACGTAAAGTGGACTCTCAAAATAATGATCTAATTTAACGTAACCTATAGCAAAACCCAATATCAAATGAAACCCTTGATATTAAAAATTCAAAATACTTTGCAGCACTGTTATTTATACATTCAAGAGTTGCCGACAAGCAGTACAAATCAGGCATGCAACATGAGGGCAGAGCAATATCGTAAAATGGTCACTACACTTGCAACATGCACCAAAAGAGTTTATATAATAATCATTACAAGTGATTTAAAAATAGCAGACAATATTAAATTTCCTAAGAAAATTGATACCTAATTTTCAAGCTTTCTCTGTAATTATAAACATTTAATGATATATGATTGAAATTCAGTACAAATGTATATTTCAATTCAATTCATGCAAATCAAGTGACCTTTCCATCATAAATGACAAGTGTGATTATAGAATGTTGAATGCTGCTGCTCTAATGACTAGAGTGCAAAAATTAAGTTATATAAAATGAGCAGTCGGCCTCGAACTGTTTTTTTAATTGCCACGCAACATGTAAACAGTAGAAAACGGAGGAGACACATAAACATTGAGCATAGCAGCTGATTTAATAACCCATATCTGCTCGATACTCAAAACACAAGGAAATCAAATATAACCTTCTCCGAGAAGATTGATAGAGTATATAATAATACTACAAAAGCTCTATCTTTTCGTTTTGTAAGATAATAGATATCCCATTGAAATTAATAATAATGAATAAAGAGCTCGGCATTGCAGGATACCTGAATACTAGTGAATTTACTTGCCAAACGAAATCGGGAGTCATTCTAAAAGTAGGTTGTAACGTTGGTCAACTCCCTTTCTAACCGCAAAAGGGAATTGCAATGTAAAAATAGATGTATGGATAAATTTTATCAAATATAATTTATTAATGTGTCAGACAATACAAAATTTTGTCTCAATAACACTGATGAATCATTATTTATCACACTGCAATAAAATATAATAGGCAGTCTCAATTTGTTCCGAACGTTGAATGTTACATGAGTCACATTCAAGACCAAGTTTCTGTTTAATATTCCAATAATAAAAATGAATATCTAAGAAAGACAATCTGAGCGTTTCACATTCAGAGTCCAAAGGTGACTTTTACTAAATATGTCACTTTCCAGAATGACTAAAATGAAACTATAATATCCCTCTAAACAGTTCCCTACTTCCTTGTGAACATCAAAATACTAAAATTGTCAACCTTATCAACATTTATCATTATCGTTGTTATCAAAACACATAATCATCCGGTATTAGATAAAAATATGTTATAAATGTTGCATGTACAAATCAAAATAATAAACCATATGTATACCTTCAATAACATTTAAAAAGTAAAAAATCAACAACTAATTATACTAAAAAAAATTGATAAATTTTATCTAGTCTATAAATCATAACAGGACTATATGAATATCTCACTGCAAGTAACAATATTATTTATATATTACATTAAAGATAGATGTTTAGATATTAAATCATTCTATTGTACCTCATAATTTATCATACATTTACTAAAATATAAATATATTTTTTTAGTGCAATCTGGCTATGAGTTTATCATACATTTACATTAAGAATCTGATCATAATAAATAAAATATGCGGAGCAATAATTAGCATGCATATAATTAAAAGGTTGCCAGATGTCTCAATTTTTGGCTTTTCTTAAAATACTTTTTGAACATCCTAGTTTTAATTAAAATAATAAAAAAAATTCTATATTAAGAAATCTGGCAATATTAATAAATCATATATTTTTCGCATTTCTAATAGTATATGAGAATGAATTGTGCAATATTGAGCAATTGATCAACATAAATTTTAATATACAATAAATAGTAATTGAATAATAGACAATGATAAAATATTGACTTTCCATTAACAATAAACAAATCAATAAAACCATTACCATAGTTTATAATTTTAAACAAGCGCCATTACAGTATGATTAACTGTATCAATAAAATTAATTTGTATAATATTACTACAATGAGACAAGATTATTTATAATATTATAAATTAATGAAACTATCTGAGTCTTTATTATCAATAATGGAATGTGAAACAAAAATCATAAATAATAATTAATCCTCAAGATCTATTGCATACTTCATGCAAAAATATATTATGACCAAAGGTGACCTCGATACCAGTATCAATATTAGCGACTCAGATGCGTCCCACGCATGATAAATTAAGTATTAATCGCGAAAAGTAACAAAATATTCATAGGTTTATATAAGTAATCAAAATCAAGATTTCTGGATTTTCATAGTTCGACCACAGCAACGTTACAACTGACATTTCAGTGACTGATTCCAAAAACTCTTATTATGTAAGTCATATCATATTGAACACTGGCAATAATAGCGAAAATCAGTATTTTTTTACGACCAGGAAGATATAGAATATAATCATCATTGACACTATTGACTTCAAATTGCAGTTTAGGTGCGGGGCAGCTGCTTCCTATCTGGTCCACAAAAGATTTATACATTAACAATAAATTTCTAAAATTTTCTAAAAAACAGAGAGATATTAATATCGAAGAATTACGTATTAGTAAACATATAAATATCAAAAATATATTTTTCATTAGACCCCGCCCTTTATAAACTGACATTTCAACATTTAATCCAGATCGATTTTTAAAAATTTGGGAGCCTCTGTTCTAGAGACGGGATCAAGAAAAAATGCAATTAAAATGACTGAGGTTGCTAAAATTCGATTCATCGACTTTTGCTAATTTGTCTAGAATTGGCGTATCCCATGTCATCATTGAAGAATGAATCGAATAATTTTTTAGTGAGCTGTGTTTAGTTTTAATCAAAATATGTTTAATTAGACCCTTGATTTTCTTGTTATTTCTAAATGGTTAAGAAACCTTAAATATAGAAAGAGAAGAATTAATATTGAAGAGAATAAAGTAAGGTATTGATTATAGAAAATCTGGGTCAATGATATATATGTATGTGCAAGAATTTTATTTTTCTTCAAAAGCAACATGGAAGAGCTTGATTATTTTAACACGCAATGGGAAATGGATGGAACAAATTAAGAATGCAACATTCGTAATAATGACATAAATGTTTAAATCTACTGAGTTTATTGATGCACACAAGAATGGCATTGCACTATTGTGTGCACTGGTGCCTGGCAGTTAAAAAAATTTCGTATGCACCATCAGTCACTTCCATGGTAAGATTTAACATCAAATGTGCTCGACATGGTGTCTTCCAATTATAGCATACATAACATTTAGAACCAGGGAAGAAATATTCATTCTAGTTTTAATTAATTAATCTTCTTTTTATATAATATGTAATAAAAACTAAATTTTACTTGGCAATTAATAATAAATTATACCGCTAATTTTTTATTCTAAAATATGTATGTATATTTTCTGTTTCATTAATATTTTTTATGTAGTATATACACTTATTATTTATATTTTTACAATTACTTACTACTGTTTGACATTCTCTGTTCAAGTATATTAGTAATGTTACACAAAATACATAATATTAAATATAAATTAAACATGATTTTTCTGGAATTATCTAATGTTAATATTTTAGTTATAATTATTATTATTTTAAATTCCGGTCCCCAGATATGAATTAAGAATTATGTAGATACAAAACTACAACTTTATATTCGGAAAACAATGACCACTATTTATAATTTTAGTTTCTTGGCATAATACCTGGTAATCAATATTATTTTATCTATTTATTGGTTCAGATAGCTAAGTGCTTTAATATTACATCGAAGGTATATAATAATAAATTTATTATTTGAATCAAAAGTTGTTACGTGTACGCCTTTCTATATGTATGTACAGTAATCCCCCGACTTATGCGAACTCGAAGTTAAGCGGTTTTTAAAATTAAAAAAAAAATTGAATATTGTCTGGAAGATGCTTTGCCTATTATTTTTCAAAATGAGACAGAAATAACGCCAGAAAGTAGTAATGTCGCGCATGTGATAGAAGAAGTTGTCGATCTTGCCAGGTAGTTAGATTTGGAAGTTGACGGTGATGATGTTTGAGAGTTGCTGGAGTCGCATAGTCAGGTGCTGACAATCGACGAGCTAATAGAGATGTGTGAGCAAAGCGACATTGAGGAATCTGACCCTTCAGACCCAGCTTCGCCACAAAAACAGATGACAATTGCAAGCTTGAGAGGTCTCAGCCCTATTAAAAATGGTTTAAAAATCTTAAAAAGCATAGACCCTAACGAAGAGTGAATTACAACCACAAAGCAAGGAATAAAAACAATTTAGCTTGCTATGAAGAAATTCTGCGAGAAAAAAATAAGGCATTGTGGCATCAGACGAATTTGTTAGATTTTATGAAAGCATTGAAATAACTTTTTCGTGTAACCAATTATTTTTTGTATAAATAACTGCAATTCTATTAAATATTTTCCTATAAAAAACAGTGTTTTTGTTAGTCTTTGGTCCCAATTAAACAAAACTCGTATGTATTTATAAGCAAATTTGTACCCCGACTTACACGATTTTAGTCGGTCCCACCTATCGCGTAACTTCGGGGTATTACTGTATATCTTAACTAATTTTCTGTTTCGATTTAACTAAGTGATAACACAATTAAAATTGTTGATATAATTTTTTGTTTAATAGTTTAAATTTGCTCTCATAAAACATTGATTGTGAATATTATCTATTATTAGTATTATATAATATAAATATGTATTATTCTTATTTTATCTAGAAATAATTATTAATAGGTACTAATAACATTTAGCTAGACACATCTAAGGCAGACAGCATTTTTCGCGCTTTTCGCTTATAATATCATGCAAGAAAACTATAAGTTTTTATTTAAATTTTAATAAAACTCCAGAAGTAAAATAAACTTTAACCATATAATGCAATATATTCATCATATAAACATAATATTTCAGTTCAAAACCTTTACATATAATGCTATAAACATTAGTTTAGCACATTGTTAAACTATAGCTTATTATCATTATCGGTCGACGGTGAACATTATTATTATTAAATTATTTATCAATGGTTGACATTAATTTATTGTAATGGTTACCACAGTTATTATTTAATGATAGAGAAGATGAGGAAAAAGTAGTTTTAAAAAAGCGCTTTGTAACACATGGATCGATTTTGATGTAATCATCTTAAGCGAAATTCGCGAAAGCTTTGCAGTGAAAAATAGTAAAATGTACTATAACAAAAAATACTATATGCTACACAACATAATTACAAAAGTTTGACATCTTTATCCTAAGTCAACCCAAAATCTTAATATGCCTAGCATAATTTAAAAAAATTGTAAAATTAGATGAAGACAGTATTAAATTCAACTGTAGACTTGAAGATAACAAGTGGGTAAGGAAATTCATTGGACGAGGACATCAAAGTGGAAGACATTTCATCTGAAAAACCAGGAGCAGTTTTTTCTAAATAAAGGAATTAATAAAAAAAAGTTTTTAAGTCAAAATTTTTGATTTATATTTATCAACAGTTTTCAATTTGTAGGTCGCGTAATATCAAAATTAAAACCTAATTAATTTACATCCAAAAAATTTTCGTAATATTTTTTTTATATAGTACAAACTTTCATTCTTTAGATGGTAACCCAATAAGCTTTAGTATTTGCGGATAAATACTATAGAACCCATCGCTAAACATCAGAGGGCAAAAAAGGTATTTTACCCATTTCGTGAATTACCACCAGTGAGTAAGAACTACTTGACCCATTGGTTGAGTATATTATAATTTTGTTATACACTCTGATTTATAATATATGTATTCTTAATATTATATTTTTTTATTATGATTGAAATGCAATTATTTTGCTGTGACGTAATTTTTAAATCGCAGGAATAGTTATATGAACGTTTTTTATGTTGAAATAATCAGTGTAACAAGAGATTAATTTTTGTATCATCCATTGTGAACGATGCCACGAATTGATAATGCAATCTTGATACTTGATGCTGAGAACAATATGATACTGATGCTTGTGATATTCATTAAAGATCGTTACATATTATATATATATATATATATATATATATATATATATATATATATATATATATATATATATAAAGGAAGGAATTAAAGAGAGAAACTTGCACTCCGAGAGTGAAGTCAGAGACAATACAAAAGCTACCCATTTACAAGTCTTTCGTCCAATCAATTCCTCCTCCCGGAGCTTAACAACTATGTTAAATATGATTTAGGAAAAGATGAAATGACTCAATTTTTAATGAATCAGATATTTATTATGTAATATAGCTGATTATAATCAATCATAAAATTGCAATTAAAAATGGTTTTACAGTATTTTATGAATATTCCGTTCCGATATGATTTCGAAAAATTAATACCGGTTTTGTGTTATAAAAATACCTATATAATTACTCAGTACTTACTACAAATACTATCTTGAGTGCAAAGGGTTAACCCAGATATAATAATTTTGAGAACTAAACAAATTTTTTTGCCATTTATACCACGTAAAGAACATACAGCGTAGATTAAGTGATGTGTGAATATTACAGAAAACACAGCTACAAGCAATTTATAAAATATAATCCAAAATACGCGAAAGCACAACCCCCAACAGCTCAATTGTTTGTACGGGAACCATACCATATGGAAAATAATTGCAGTTTATGGGCCATCAAATTAAAATATAATTTTCTCAGCTAATAATTAACTTTATTAATCGCAATAAGGACCATTAAAATTAACACATTTTTTACAATTAACTACTAGTTTCTCGAACCTCGAAATACACTTTCGACAGCAACTTGGTTGTTGAAGAGCTTAACCTGTAAGAAGTCGAAATGCTTGTGATGCAAGTGATAATCCGTTGATTAAATGTCTGATGAATATGGTTGACGAGGCAAGATATCGTAAGTCAAGTAAATGAAGGTCAATTGTGCGTGACAACAAATTGTGGTGCAAGAGAATTGAACAATTTTGGTTGCAGAGACTAGACATAGCATTTTGTCGAGTTCTTTACAGTAGTTCTCATCTGTGATAGTTTCAGTCATTCAAATTGGTTACCACTTTTGTGTGATAAAGCACATTGTTATCCATTTAAAAATCAAAATGAATTAGTATTCAGCACTGTAAATCAGACAGCTGTCAATAATCATGCGTGTTCAGTGTCCAATGTTAGTTTGCAACAACACATTTACAAAATGGCTCGTTGAAGAACCGCTCAAAAAGTTAAAATTGTTCAATTGAAACAATTCTGTACGAGTTGTGTATCGAAATTTACAACGTAAAGACAAATTCACAACAAAATGAAACAATTTGAAGAGAATGGAAGAGTTGAAGATAGGGTAAAGCCTGTGCATCATCATGAGAATATTGCTGTTGTAAGTAAAAGTGGCCGAAGACCCGGAATTGTCGATTCATCGGCGTTCGCAGCTTTTGGACTTTTCTTATGACTCCTTTTGCATCTGGACTTACACATACATCCATCCATATTAAATTCAGATAACACAAGAACTGAAGTCGATAGATCGTTGAAAGCAAAGAATTTACGGAGATGGGTGTTAGAGCAGCATGAACTTGATGCTGATTTTTCAAAGAAAATCTTCTTTTCTGATGAGACACATTTCCACCTCTCTGGATATGTTAATATGCAAATTTGTCGCATATGGGGCGAAGAAAATCCTCATTTAATTCACGAAACTATTACCCAAAGTGACTGTTTGCTGTGGATTGTGGGTCTTTTTTGAAAAAGATGAAGGTCAGACTGTAACAGTCAGTTGTGAGCGCTGTAGGTGCATAAAAACCGATTATTTTTGGCACGAAATCAAAGATATTGATGTGAAAGACATTTGGTTCCAACAAGACAGCAACTTGCCACACATCAGATGCAACGTTGCATGTTTTGCATGAAAAGTTCCCAGGTCACATTATTTTATGTTTTGGTGACGTCAACTGGCCGCCAAGATCATGTGATTTAGCGCCGTTGGATTTTTTGTGGGGTTACGCTAAGAGTCTACGCCGACAGAACTGAAATGTTGGAACACATAAAACCAGCATCCACCAAGTTATAGCTGAGATACAGCACGAAATATACGAAAACTCCTCAATGTATACATCGAAAGGATCAGCTTTAAATACATCAATATTTGATTAATAAAAAATTATTCGAAAATTAAAATAAATTCGTGGGTTTTATTTTAAAAAAGTTCGGAAACTAAACTTGGATCACCCTTTTTTAAAGTTTTCTATAACCCTCAATAGAATCTATTTTAATGAATACTTTAAGATCATCGGCGAAAAGTAAAAATTTGGAATCAATAATAACTTTAATAATATCTTTAAGAAACAGAAGAAACATTATCAGGTTGAGATAAGAACCTTGTGGAACTCTTAATGTGGCAATGCATTCGAACGACTTGTGTAACCATATTGTGACAATCTAAAAAGTAAGATCATTTTGTATGAAAACCCAAAACTATCTATTTTTATTAGAATTAACGCATGAAAAAATACTAAATCAAAAGCCATTTCAAAATCAGTGTAGTTGATATTTATGTTTGCCTATATCATTTTTCGTCACAAAAATGGAAAGACAGCAGATTAGTCTATTAGTCTTCATATTCTTTTATTGTATTTTCGTTCTTATATTTTCCCTAGTTAATTACCTACCTACTACAAAATCGATCGAAGTGCAATGAGTTGAAGGTTAAAAAAATAAGGTTCTATACGAATTAGGTACCCAAGTATTGAAAAAAATAGTTTTATGTTACATATATTTCATGGTAATAGTAGATTATGGTACAGAATGGCCCAAAAAATGTATACGGCTGAAACGTCGAGTCTCGTCAGAATGCTAAAAATATTGAGTTGAATCTAAAATGTCAGTTATCATATTGTCGAAGGTCGCTGAAACGTCAGTTAGGAAATGGTAGCTGGACATAATATGAAGATCGCGAATCGGAACATGTGTCACACGCAATGACGTCACGAGTAAGCGCAAGCGAGGGGGTCGGGTAGCGGGGGCTCGCGCGGGCGGCGTAGCGAGCGCTGTGCCCCCGGCCCCCTCAGCCTCGTCGGTGGAAGCCCTACGGCCGACCGTGGCCATTTTGCGACGGAGCGGACGCCATGACAGTCGTCGGGGGGAGGGGTGTCGGATTGATTATCGAGCGGCGACGTCGCCCCGTACCTTGGAACTTGAGCTCGTTCTGCGGCTCGATTATGAGGACGCTCTGGTCGGGCTTGGCCATGATGAGGGTGACGGGCAGCGACGGCAGCGCGGGCGTTCTCCGGCTGACGGCGGCTCGCGGTGCGCAAGAACGCGGGAAGGAAGACGCGCATGCGCAAGTCACCGATCGCCACCAAATCAAATAACGCGTCAGCGCTTTTCAAACAGCGTCAGCGCATTTCGACCACCCCCAGAGCTAAATATTTTATAAAAGCTCCAGCCGATTCGTAAATCCATTTAAAAATTTGTTTATATAATTTAATAAACAAATGCTTAAAGTTATGCAATTTCTGGAATACCGCAATAATATATTTAGACAGCTGTTATTCCCCCTCATTATTAACCCTCGGTGGCGCGGGTAACTATTGCCACCCACATAGTTAAAAACATTGCCATATTTTTCTGATAGCAAGAGCAAGGTTTAATTTATAGTTTTTAGAGTCTGTGCATCGTATTATACTTTTCCAATAAATAAAGATTTGATATTGATCAGTGTAAGTGAAACGGCATTAAATAAACTAAGCTACTATTATATATGTATATTACTTTTTTAAATAATATATTTTAATCGTAAACAAATAATTTTAAAGAAATGTCACTGTATTGAAAGTTATAAAAATACATATAGTGTTTTTTTTAATTAACTTGATTTAATTAAAATTAAATGAAAAAATTAAAAATGAGTATACCGCCCGGCCTTTTGTGTCTCAAATGTAGGCGCAATCAAACGAAGGTGAAAATTCGTGTATTGCAACTGGCAAAACATAAAAAGTGATTTTTTTAACAATGTTTGTATAAAGAATTCCGTTCGGTAAAGACTGTACGAATTAGGTAGATTATACGAATTATGTAAATAAAAATGTGAAAAATAAGTTTTTAATTTGATATCATATATTATTTTGATATCATTTATAAAACATTTTTGACTACTTTATATTTTTCTCACGAACTGTCACGAATTTTGCATATATTTTTAGCCGTTATTTTGAAACAACATGGCGGATCAAGCTGGCTAACCAAGTTAGCCGAGATATTTACAATTTATATTTTGATTACAAGTTTTACCTTTTATGTTTTCTCAAATTTGGTCATAATCCATATAATTGACAAAAAATGTAAAAAAAAAAATTTAATTTAATATTTAAATTTCTATTATATAACCTTTATTCGTCCTTAGTTTTTAACGGTGTTACGAATTTTTATTTTATATTTATAAGCTGTTATTCTGAAACAAGATGGCGGGTCAAGATAGCTAACCAATTCACCTGAAATATGTATATACATATGTATTTTTTTAAAAGTTTCATGTAGATACTTTTAAAACTACGATAGCTATCGTGTCTTCAACAATCATTATATTCCACATAAATGACAAAATATTTTTTAAAAATTCAACACGGTACCTCTTTTAAAAAGTTAACCGTCCGTCTGCGATTTTATAATAATCATACTTTAATTCCTAGTCCGGTACAATATATGACAAAAATATTATCGCTAAAGAAGGAAGTAGATAGATTTGCGCTAAAATTAAAAAAAAAAACGTTGATATGATAAAACGTATGAAATTTTATCATCCTGAATCACACATTATAATGAAGATTTGATGATAGCTTTGATTTATATATATATAAATTGCACATTTCACAAAGACAATAATAGGTTATCAATCAAGATCACAGAACTGACCGATCGAAGTCTTAGTACAAAATGACTGTGAAGAATGTTCTAAAAAATAAAAATAAATCAATTTCAACCACGTGTTTTCAAATAGCAATTATTTTTTTAAAAGTACTTCGGTAGTGTATCGAAACGGTTTTTCACAGAGTATTTTTCAATTTCTAACACAATGAAATGAAATAATAACATGAAATTATTATTATTATTATTATTGGCCATTCAAAAATTGGTCGCCCTTGTGCCCCTCCCTTCCTTCCCAAGAGCCGAACGTATGGTTGGCACGGTCCTGCTCCGATATCTTGAGGCACGCATTATCAGTTGCCCAGCACGATAAACTAGTGGTATAGTCGATAACGATAACTATCAGAAAGTATGTTAGTGTATGCTTTTGTGTGCGTGCGTGTGTGCATATCGAACAACATTTAAAAATAATAAATAAATTAAGACATTCTAAATTTTATAACCTATTTATTTAATATGAATATAAAATTTACTAAAAAATTAACACTGAAAAATGTTCATTATATTCATGTTTAAATAATAATTTATTTGAAATGGACGATGTATATTTTCAAATTAAATATAATTAAAAATTGTGCCGCCATTGTCATAAAAGTTTTGTTTTTCAAAATTGTCTTTTAACTTTAAATAACGTCAATTATTTAAATAATTGTTGTTTTTTGTAAAAAAAAATTATGTCGGAGAATGGAAGGAGATGAAAATTTATCTTGTCCCTTCTCTCCTCAACTTCATTTGACCAATTATATCTAAATTGCGTAATTAAAATCTCTGTTTTTTCTTATGAAAGAGATTCTGTGATAATAATTTAGACAGGTGCATATTTTAATTTTTATATGCTAGCATAGTTATTGTAATAGTCTGCTTATGTTCCATGTGGGTGTTATGCGCGTTACACACAATCAAGTAGTTTTTTCTTTATAATTTTTTCCACCAATTGTCAATATATCTACGTTTCTAGTATTAATTAGACAGAAAAAAAATTAGATTAGATTAAAAAATTAAATTAAAAGTGCAATTTATCTCTGACCGAGTGCTTTGATGAAAAAAATCCATTAGCTTTTATAGCGTCCTTGTCGGGCTAATTATAGTCATAAAACTCAAAACCATAATTTAATATTGTGCATATTTGTTATGCGTTGATGATGGCTGCCACAATTTTAATATTATTAAAAACCGTTATAATACTTTTAGATTAAAAGCAACGTACCTTGTATATTCACCTAGTGTGCAGAAAAATTGACCTATATGCGACAAATTTGCTTATTAATCAAAAGTGAAAGACCCCGGTGTGATACAAAATACTGGGATATGATTCCCTCGTGTCGCATCGACAAGTGTACTTGTAAAGCATTTAATTATATTAAGGGATAATTTATAATCCAGAGATTTTGGAAGATCTTCGTTTTTGTGTGCCACCTAATTACCAGAGCTTGCGTTTTTGAGTATTGCTTAAAGTACCGCAAGAGTAAGAACAATATTGGACATTTACTCATTACGCACATCTGTCGGATAGTATTGATTTGCTCTCATTCAGGTACTCACAGTTGGTGGACACGTTGTGTTCCAACGATTTTTATCTCTGTAACTATATATATATACATATATTTGAATGTATTGTTTTTAATCTGTGCGGGTGTATTAGTTTAAAGAGGTTATGTATTTATTTTTATGTAGAAGTCTTATAAATAATTTTATAATTATTAATTATTAATAATTCAAATTTATGACGGCATTCTTCAAAAGCTTAAAATACATATTAAAAAAAGTCTTTATAATCCTAAATATAAACGTAGTTCCAGGGGTTCCGAGCCGCGGTTTGAGAGTCGCCGAAATATCGCAATGCGGTGCGTAGCTAGCGCCACCGCACGACCGACGTTTCGCGCAATACGAAAATGAGGAAAATTAAAAGGAAATTGAGAAAATAGCGCAAGAAAAATGAAGGGAAATCGACTTGTAATTTTAATGATTAAATTGACGACGGACGTCTAGACTCGAAATAGTATTACCGATCGAAAATCATTTTTCTTTATTATTGAATTTATGTTTTAAATCATTTTTAACTGGGGCTGGTAAAAGGGGTTCGAGCGATCATCTGTGACGCCTGTAGGGTTGCCAATTTTTAAAAGACCAAAAATTCCGAAATATAATAATAAATTTTTTTCCCCAAATCAGCATTATAGCTGTAATCCAATGCACTGAAAATATATTTCTGTAATATTTACTTATTTTATATTAATTATTTTTATTTTTAAACAGAAAAATATTAAAACATGATCTACCTATAAATAAATAGCATACATATGTATATATGTATGTAAACTAGAGTTGCCATCTTTTGTATTATATGCCAGAAATTTTACTTCAAGGGGGTGGATTAAAAGAGAGAATAGAGTATTTTTGTACATCATAAGCTTATGGACTGATAATACTGGTGTGACTTTAAACGCTGGAAAATCTGATAAAAGTAAATATTATAAGAAATGCCAAGTCTGAAGAGACTTGAGATGATTGCATATAATTCGTGTCTGGGAGTAGGTACCGTGGTCGTCATTGATTGCTGATAATTCTTCGAATGATTGTGATGTGACCGAGTTTCAAATCATACTGATTCTTTGAGGAAGCTCGGGGGAATAGGAGACGAGGCTAATTGAGAGCCAATCGCATTAGCGCCTGACAACACATAAAATATCAAGCCTTTTAGTAAAACGCTAGGCGATAATACTACAGCAATGCAATTCGATACAAGGTCAAGAATATAGTTTTTTGGCGTATGTCTTGAAACCCGTGAAGTTTTTTTTTTAATAAATTAATTTAAGATAATTGATGGTTTTTAAAAGTTTGAGTGGCTATTGTGCAAATCTGGATGCTCTCTCGATTTCTAATGTTTTTGTAAACGCAAAACTATTTTTGTTTGAATGATTTGTAAAAATCAATGGATGCTTAGACAGCATATAAACTGATAAATGTTTAAATGAAAATTATTAGCAGACACATTAAAATAAGATTATACAGTATGTATAGCTTCATTTCATTTAGTAATATTTTTAAAGAAGTGTCAAAAAGAAGGCTGCTGATGTTTATCTTGAATACGAGCAATAAACTATACTGTGGTATTTATCAAGACAACGTGTATATTATATTGTACATCTATTTTATGACTTTGTTTTCATTGTTACATGCCTTGAAAATCGCGTCCACATATAAACATATATATATGATGTTGCAAACGGAATTAAAACTTCCGCAGCTTTCTCTACAACACGAAACATGCTACTCTTAGGGAGCACCAGCATTCTCCAATATTTTTTAAGTTAAGCTTAAATTATTAATCGATGAGTTAAATAAAATTAAAATACTTCCATCGATGACTTGGGAGTGAGGATGCTCGGTTTCATTATGCGAAGCGCATGTCATTGCATTTTCGGTGTAGTGTTTATTAAGTGAAGCACTTTTTAAAATTCTAAGGGGCAGTGTTGACAACCCGTGAATGCTCGAGAGTCGCGATTGCGTCCCTTATTCTTACTCGTTGCGGCCATGACGTCAGTGCTTGATACCGCTTCTCTTGCACGAGTGATCCAGTGTCTCAACCAGCTTGCTAAACACAAGAATATTTTTGGCGATATCTATGAAGAGCTGAAAAAAATGTGTGGGATGGTGCTCATTTATTTTAGCTGTACACCATAACTGTTTTTTTTTTAAATAAATGTTTAATTGTATATTGGTCACTATGAAGTCATAATGGTCAGCTTTGTAAAAAAAATAATTCGGTACAGTTTATATCAGAATGATTGCGTTTTTATTGTTTTTGTGGATATCTCTTGGCAATAAAATAATGAAAGAAAATCAGCTACTGTAGTTTGAGCATCGCTGTTATAATGTTGTCTTGAAAAAAATTGGCCTGTCTCTATTGATCAATCTCTACTGCTTAATTGCATAATTTCGTGCAATTGGCTGCAATATACATCCGTTGTAATCGATTGATCATGTTTCACGTAGCTGTAGTGAATATTATTAGCGCTAAACCTTTAGTTTTTTGTCTTTATTAAGTTTTTGGCTGTGTTTCGGTACTTCATCTTTATCCAACTATATGGTAAATATGGAATCCAATCCCGGAGCAAAATTTCGGAATTACAAGTCTACGATCCCGGGATCAGATTTTTAAAATTCTAATTAAATATATAAATAAAATTAATAAAATTGGTAAAAACCAACTAATACAATTTATTTTATATGAGACATTTATCTTTTATTACATGCTATACGTACAATCATTATTATTGTATGTATCTCTATGATTCATTGAGATAACTTTAATACAGTAAATAATCTTGTATTAGAAATGTATTTAAAAAAATAAAAAAGTGTAATTAAATAAAACATTAATACAGGTAGTTTTAAAATAATACTATAATTTTGAATAATATGTTTATAGTAGTATTACAGCATCGAGTGTCTCTTCGTTTAGTCTGGATCTAAGTTTGGTGTCCAGGCAGTCTGCTGCTGAAAAAGCCCGTTCAGCCTCCACACTCTCTGGAGGTATTGTCATGATATTTTTGTATACCAGTTCGAGATAATGATCACGTGAAACGCCACTTTCAAGTAAAAACAGTTTTTCTCATTACGAATATAAGACTAGTGTCATTTTGAACTTTCAGCATTTTGAGATGATTGTGCTTCAAGTGGTTCTTCTGATGTTTTACCACATCTTGCTCATGGACTTCAGTTAGCCTTTCTATTAATTTTATAATTTACTGACTTAGAGTTTTACATGGATCTATTTGCGATTTTTGTATACTTTTAAAAATAAATCATTCCAGCATATTATAAAGACTATTGCGTCTGGTTTTACAGTGTAATATAAGTGAAAGATCTTTTCCATGCTCGTTTTAACGTATTTTTGTAAAATAGCATCATTCTTAGTAACTGATCTTATAAATACTATCTATTTACATCTCAGAAGGCATGCTTATCAGATTCACAATCAATTATAAAAAATCATTTTCCTTTTTCATATCCATCGGTGAATTTATATTGATTTCTTCCAAACATGATTTCGTAGGTTTAATTGGAATCATTTTGTAAAGAACTTCAGAAACAGCTGGTTGAATTCCATGAGTGATAAATAATTTATGTTACATAATTGGTGTTACATAATTGATGTTACATAATTGATGTTCCAAAATAGATATTACATAAGTGATAATTAAGAATGAGTAATGCAGATATGCCAATTTAATAATGAATTATGACCCTATTTTATCCATTGATGATGTTATTTATTATATGTGAGCATAAGTACACATGCACCGAACTTTATACAAGTCAATTCGAATTTTGTTGATTAGAAAGTCAATCTCGAAAGTCTCGGGGCTATAATTTCTAATCCCTCTGTGATTCTGGGATCCCGGGATTGGATATCCTAGTACTAAATGCTTGTGATTAGGGATTCCAATCCCGGGCCAAAATTTTGATCCCGGGATTTCGGTAATGCAATTAGTCGATCCCGGGATCCCGGGACCAGTCCAGGGATAATTTTCGTGTTATTTTATCGATAAAAATAATTTAAAATGAATAATACAATATATTTTTACATCTGTTTTTTATAACGTACAATGTATAAAGTACGTATAATTTTAGTCTTGGACTTAAAATAGAAAATAATATAATAAAAATAAAAAAGGGAAGGTCTTATATATTCATTTGAGAAGATAAAAAATGAACTTTTGACAATGTATGTACATTCATAGACACAATTAATTGAAAACATTATTTTGAATAAAACTCACGAAGTAACATCAAAGCATCAAGTGTTTTATCATTTAGCCTTGATCTGATTTTGGTTCCTAAGCAGCCTGCTGCTGAAAAAGCACGTTCAGACTCACAGCCTCAAAGATTCACAGATGACACGTGCAACTCTCGCAAGTTTGTACACGAAATATAACGATGTTGTCAATAATAATTCGATTGTGCTTGATAAATCAACCAATCCGAAAAATTCGGGATTATGTTTTATAATCCCGGGACTCATCGGGTATTGAAAATCGTTCGGGATCCCGGGATCCCGGGAATCGGAATCCCGGGATTGGAATCCCTACTTGTGATTGTTAAAAATATATATTTTTCATCCCACGTAACAATACGAAGTAAAATTATTTCGCTCATTTAATTCATGCGACACACATCTATCCAGTTTATTTACATATGGTTAAATATTGATAGAATAGTAACACCAAATCTTGCTACTAATTCATATGCATTTACCATAGCTTTCATGCGGCTATTTTTTTAGATTAAAATCGCAGGAAAAGAAAATTTCAAATAACAATCGACTTACATCCTTACCAAATTCTTCGTTGACATTTTAATCTGTCTGCTTTGCATTGGTTCCACTTATGTTTCTAAAATTATTTTATTACCTATTCATAGTCGCACAAAAATGACCTGAAAACAAGATCATTTAAAAGGTAATCATAAACAAAAATATACGCTTAAAAGAGAAATAATACACCTTCACAATAAACAAAAGGACTGTTAAAGTTAGCGTATCTTATACTTCTTGGAAAATTGGACATATATAGTATACCCAATAACCTTATATTATATATTAAAATATAAAAATATTTTTTAGCAAGCACGTTTATGTAAGCATTTTGGGGGTTGTGATATAACGGCTGGAAACACGTGCTCTTTAATCTACTTTTAGCTCTTTATTAGCGATTTTTTTGATACTATAAATGTACGTCCTAGCTCAAGATCATTTAATCAGTAATATTAGATTAGTTAAAGGTTGATTATTTGAGTTTATTGAAAGTAGACGCTACTGAAACAGTATCATAGCAATAAAAAGTTTACAAATTGCCTTTACTTCGATTTACAATATTAAAAACATTAATTCAGAAACAGATTATATTTCAATTCACCTTTGTCATTACTAATGATTAATAAATACTATATGTCTCTTGACCGTTCATATCAGTGAGTCAGTAGATCATATTCTGATTTAGCTCAGACGCTTAATAACAAAACACATATTGAAATTGAAGGTAATATATTGTTGAATATGTATTTAAAATTGTAAATAATAATTATTGTAATATCGTAATTTTGTATGTTATCCAAAATTTTAGTAATGGTTTTTGTGTATTGTATGTGTTTTATTTTTATCGAAATTTAATAAGCGTGAGTTTTGGATACCATATATTGTAATATTAATTACATTTATAAATATATACATTCTTAAAACCATTAAGACAATAAGTAAATTTTAAAATTAATTGTTGCTGTGGATGGACTAATGTTTTAGCATATGATTTATAAAAATGCATCATTATTTAAATAAAAACGGCCTCAGCTGAAAAGTGACATTGATTATAAATTATATTACACAGATTAATTTATAATTAATTTTATAGATGTCACTGATTCTGAGATGAATACTTATTTGTATGTATTCATTATGTGATTGACACTCATTTGGCATGAATTTACCCCGTTGTAATGTATTGGGCTTATACCTGTCATGTTTTAACGAAAGATTTAAAACAAATTAAGAAATATTCACTAAATCACCTAATAACTATCTACAATGCCGACGTTACGTCTCTGGTAGCAATTCGAAAAAAATTGGAATGCTATAACAAATTTAATTAGAGGATTTTAATTAAAAAAGCTACTTGAAAAAACATCACTTTTACCGAATCACTTCTATTAAATCCAGATTCTTTGAAATCTTTTTGATTGAACAAATGGTTCCATTTTATTTTCCATGTCATAGTGACTGAGTAGTGACTTTTGCAGCCAAAAAGTTCTTAACAGTTTATTGTATAATATATATAATTTACCAAAAATGTGTAAAGAAAAATATGGATGTCTTGAAAGTCTTGAGAGTCCGCTGGGTGATTACCGTCAGTTGAGTACTTGTGTGATTTGTATCTGTCGTGTCATTTAGAGCGATTGGTGATGTGACCCAGTGGCGTAGCTAAGGGCGATTCTTAAAATTGCCGCCCTCGCCCATACATTTTTTGCAGGGTCATAAATTCAGCATTTCTTAAAATAATAAATCGGTTATTTTTAAGCTTTTGTTATTCGTGGATTTATATATGCATTCAGGGTTAAAAACTACACTAGACGATCCCATCGCGAATATGCCGCTCCCAAGCAAGTGCCGCCCGGGGCGGCCCGCCCCCTCCACCCCTCCATAGCTACGCCACTGATGTGATCTAGTGTCACATCCTTTTGTATTTGGTATTACTAATGGTATTTGAGGAACAGAATATGGCAAATAAGGCATATTAATAGTAAATCACGTTAGGGCTTAACTTCATCTACAAATCATCCTTCTTAGTGAAAGCTAGTTTCAATGTCTTACATTGGCCGATAATTATAAAAGATGATTAAAAGAATGTTTTTTTGATGCAATGATGTTTATTTCTAGTTTCAAAGCTCATAAGGAATATGGTTTTAGGAGTTGTTGTGCTAATTTATGGCTATTAATGGCTTTTGAAAATCTGCATAGTTATTGAGTAACTATGGTGTCTCCGACGTTTTCTAATGTATATTAATATTGTTGAAACCATCACCTTATTTTGACATCTTTTTATAATTTTTCTTTGCATTCATTTTCAATTCGTTATAAATGAACTAATATAAATGATTTATTTATTATTTATATTAAATAAAAATGTTTATTTTTTTATTATTAGCACTTATAGCGGTTCTATATAAAAAATATTTATGATATTTCATTTTCTCGCTGTGTTTTTTTATTTAATTAATCAAAATGTTTGGTAAGGTTAATTATTTTTTAGTCACGTTGAAACATTGTATTGTGGACAATAGAGCGTTTATATTGTTTCTGTACAGTTAAATTGTGAAATCGACCGTTATAAAAATAAATGTTAAAAACAAGGGTTGTAATATAGAATCTTGAGAAACAAGTCTTGGATTTGATATATAATTTAATTTGAATAATTTATATAGGCATATTACTTGCATGCCAGATAGGAAGCTTTCTAAAATATCTAGGAATACTGTTTTTGTGAACTTTATCATTGCTTCACAACTAAATACTTCATAAAGTAAAATTTACTATATTAATAACATGTTCAAGTAGCTTATTTTTTATTATTACACTTATAGGCCGATAACTAGAAGGAAGAGTATTGTCTGTATCCGTGTATATAGAAATTGTAGATAGACAATACGAGTTAATAATGTTTAAAAGTAATTAATGTCAATCGGTGGAAGGGTTCTAAAGGCACTGTTAGTAAAGAAGTCATCTCCAGAAGCTTTGCGATTAGAGAGTCGCTGAATATGTGGGACAAAAATTTTCAAAGTGATCTTTTATATATTTTTATATATGTTTATTAAAATTAACTTTGCATTGCGCTTTGTGCAAAACTGCCAGCAATAAAAATATTTTTCTTTGAAGCGTGAAATCTTAGACATGTTTCAGAGTGAATTGTTAAGGATTTAAGTCGTCTGGTTTATTTTAAAAAGTTTGATTGTTATTTCTAATTAATTTCACTAATTTAATATTACATTTTATATCGATGGTGCACTTGACGAATTGATTATGAAATGTGGCACACGGAAATGTTCGGAGAGAGAGAGAGAGACAGTCAGAGCCAATACAAAAGTCTATTTATTTAACAAATCGTTCGTCCAGCCGATTCCTCCTATTTTCAGAAATATTCCTATAAAAGAAGCTAACAAATAATTTTGAACATTCTTGAATGTATTGTTCTTTAACTAATTTTCTTTTTTGGTTTTCGGCTCCGGATATTTTTTTTGATGCCAATCATTAAAAAGAAAAACCGTTAAATATATATAAGAGCCGATATATTATAAAATACTTATTAGTACCAATAAAAGATTTAAAAATATTTTTTTTAACTAATTATATGTACATACATTAATAATAAAACGAAGACAATATAAAATATAATAAAAACGAAAGGTGATGTTTACAAATCAAGATGTTTTAAACTAACTTTAATTCTATGTAAGTATTTATGGTATTTAATGAGAAATAATATAAAATAATAGCAAGAGTAACGATTTACACGAACGAATTACAAAAATTACTTCTAAAAAAGTATTAGTAGAAGGAAATTATTTTCAGTATTTATCAACACATAATATGAAATATGAAAATATAATATTATAAACAATTAATAATAATTACCAAAAAATCTTAAACTTAACGATCCCTTACTGATGAAATTCACGATTTTTTTAATGCAGCTATTTTAAAAAATTTAATATATAAATAATAGAATTTTAAGAAGACACTAAGATATTACCTTATAAGCAGTGAAGTGATAAGAGAATTGCCGGTAAAAGTCACATCCTATTCAACTCAGGAACTATTTTCAAACTCAATGAAAGGTTGGTTAAATTATAATTTTACTGAAACCAAGATAAGAACCATACGATATTGCCTCCTACAGACAGATAAGTATATTACCAGCTATGTCAAAATAGAAAAAATACTATTAAAAATAAACAAATCGATATGTGAGGAACTTAATCTATTTGGAGTTATAAATAAATACTGTACAATAGAGCAATGCATAAATAGGTTGGGATAATATAATAATGAAGCCTATGAAATTAAAAAATACTGCTCAATCGTATCCTTAGACATAACACAGGGTTTTGATAAAGTGTATCACCCTGGACTACTCCACAAAATTAAGGGACTGCTTTCACACAATATCTAAGCAATATAATCTTACCTGAAAGACAGACACTTCCAAATTAAGACCGGAGAATAATAACACTATTTTATTTACCCTTATTTTCAATTTACTTGAAAATTTTACAAAAACTCTTTTGTAATATTTTTAATTAATAAATAAATATTTTACTCTTACTTGTGTGAATTATGTGTGAAAATTACCTTATAAAAGTATATAATATGTTATATTTGATTATTAATAAATTTATGCTTCATAGTTGGTATAAGAAGAATTTTAAATAAGCTAAATATGATAATTGCTTATTTGCTTCTCTGTAGTTACATTGAAAATTGTATATTACTTCGGTAATGGTCAAAAGCTAAATTTTATTTTATGAAGACATTTTCTCAATTGGCTTACTAATTGCTCGTAATAAATATAGTTTTCAAGATCGGGTGCCTATTAAAAATCCAATATGGCGGTAATAATTTATTTATTTTATTTTCCTATAGTAAATTACGTATATTGGCTTATAAAACTTATTGACCTTACGCATTAATTTAACCTCGAAATCCGGATAATGCTGTGAATATAAGTAACGCTATACGCATTATTGAATTTACTGCTATGGGCTGTGTGGTACATATCTACCTATAAAAAATTTCAATACAAATATAAATTGATTATAAAAAAGTTAGATGTGCCGTATCAAATTCTTGAATCATTTCTCTGGGTTAAAATGGCCAGAATTAAACTTCAAAAATCGATGATAAAAAATATTATTAATTTTATGACATTAACTATTTGAAATACTAGACTTAAAAGCAAACATTTAAATGCCCAAGAAATTGAAATATATTAGTATACATTCTGGCGATTATACTGCTTTAACATACTTACCATTATAAAGGTGCTATTATACCTTAAAAATAAATGTTTTTATGTGAGCATAAAGTTATTTTTGATTTAATTAAGAGTTTTGGTTGTAACGTGCTGCTAACATATTGGTTATTGGCATTCCAATTCATGTCCAGCTGCGGATAGGTACTTGTCAGCTGACAAACGTCATAACAATTATGCAGACAGGCGATCAAACCTACTCGAAAAGTGTATTGTAGAATACCCTTTAGATGGAATTATATTTTAAAATTATTAATCACCTTACATAACATATTTTATTTCTAGGCTTTCAATTATTAAGGTTATGTTATATTTGTGTCTTGTTTTATAAAATACAACAATATTAAGTTCTTATAACATAATGTAAATTGATACATGTTTGCATTTTATGATGTATTAGTATAAGTTATATTTTATTGAGAAAAAATATTTTTATATAAAATACGTTGAATATTCAATTAGCACGATCAATTGATAATATACTAAGCAGTAATTTATGCATCGGCTTCTGAATTCTGCTTAGTTTTAATAGATAATCAAAAACATTGCTTCAAAATTATTTTTTTAAATATTCAAAGTACATATTATTAGTTATTTGGATTTATATTTAATACTTAATTAGTGTTTTCTTACTTTTATTAATAACCACATAAATTATTGATGTATGTATAATATATAGACAAATATACACGACAGTTAAAAAAAATGTACAGGCCTTTTATCTTGACAATCTTGACAAATTAGTGACGATATATCTGTAGAAGATGTTAAAAAGTATAATCATAGATGTCACTATGTACATTAGAAAATATATTAAAATAATAATTTTATTGAGTAATAGATGTCACTATAATACGAAATATTGTAAATTAATTTTTTATACTAGTATATAAATTGATAAGAGCAATAAATTAGTAATATGAGTCATGGGTTTGAAACTATCGATGTATATTGTATTTCGGTGATTGAAATTATTGTGTGAAAAATTGTGTTAAAATTATTGTGTGAGAACTCGAAGTGAATCGTGTCCCAACTCTCCTGAAACAAAAGTGCTGGGATACTAACAAAATATCCTCATTTTAATCTCAATAACTTTTTGATTAAGAGAGAATTTTGGGTTTTGGGTATTCCAAATTATAGATCTCGCTTCAAGAATACTGCAAACTAAAGTTTTATACAGGATGGATCAAAACAGTCTTCTGGATTTGAGAGGGGCGATGTGGAAGGTGGGGTGGGCGAGGGAGAGGGAAGTGGTCCCATTCGGCAAGGTGAGTAACCCCATTTTAGTTGCTAAGTCAGTCCGTGGCCGACCCGTACCCCGGATTTTAACCCCAATGACTTTTTTCTCTTGGACTACCTCAAAGAAAAAGTTTTTAAACACCGACCAAAAACTCTGGATAATAACAGAATTCTAAAAGAAATCTACCTTTTTAAATTTATCTACCTTTCTTTTTTATACATGGCTTTTTAATTTATTGTACTAAATCAAAATCATCGAGACTGTTTCGCTCCACCCTGTAGAAGATACGAAAAACTGAAACAGTTTTATGAATTAAACCGATATTATAAGCAATATAATAAAATAAAATGGCGAGGTGTTGATACAATAGCATATGCAAAACATATTTTTATTTTAAAGTATAGGTAAAGTAGAAAATGCAGTGAAATTGCCAAAAGTAAAATAGGATGTGATACCATTACAATTGTAAACAAACATTAAAGTTCTAAGGTTTCGAACCCTATGGGGCGTGACTTCGCAGCCAAAAAGATGCCGTTGGAAACTGGTAATAATTTAATTTATAATATTACATATATTGTAACAAGCTATGTTGGGCGAATATCGTTATTCTCCGGGCGGAGAAACTGGCGGAGGGATGATGTCCAGTGGATGGTCCTCAGAGGACTTGTAGTTGTGTCAGCGATGGTGTAGTGGAGGTTCGTTCCTCTCTACTGCGGTGGTTGTCTCTCTGGCCCTGACCGTATATGACCGTATGGTCCATCGTCTCTCGTCTCAGAGATCAGCATTAAGTATCAAGGATTGCAAAGTTCGTTGACGAATCACAACCATGCAGCGACTATCCAGCCAATTGTTACTCTCGTTTCTTTGACCAACGAAATATGTCCACGCCTCTAGAAAGTGACATTCGCTTGCTAGACATCCTTATGTGGTCGAATGATGCAATGGGAATATTGTTGCTTTACGGTGCTTTTTATCATCCGGTGATATATTGTTTTTTTTGCCCTTGAAATAATATTCCTTTATTGTTTCACAATAAAGGAATATTATTTCAATGTACCGGAGAGTAATTACGTATTATTTATGTGAAACTTTGATGGATCAATAGCATAATTTTCGTCAATGAAGGTGACTAAATTGCTTGATACGGAAGCTTAGATAAATATCATCTCTGAGGATTTAAAAAAGCTTATGACAAAGTTTATCATGACATTTTGCAACAAAAACTCTTAGATTTTTTTATATATAATTTGATTATCAAAAGGATCGCCGTCAGTTCGTGAGATTCTCAGTACTTTTATCTGAAACCACTGATGCCTATATTATTCAACGCCACTATATTAGGAGCTTCGTGTTATTCAATTGTAGATATAGTCAAGCATTTATTCAAGTTATTGTAGACAATTCCTCTATTCTCGAGAATCATTCACGGAACATCCACAAAAAATGCGTCAATGCAACTTTTCATGTCGATTTCAAAAGTTTGAATACCTATTAAAACTAAACTGTCGAACTAAGATCTTTTACAAACCATCATGAATGTCAAAGTTGAGAGCGAATGATGGTTTGATAAGGAGAAGCTCTCGTGACGATTTTGTCTTGTCCGTGTTACACGTTATAAAAAGATTGGAAGATAAAAATGGTTTTTAAGACTGCATGCTATAGAGCTGCTTCCACTGAGAGAGGCTCGCCTTAAAGGGGCAGCAAAGGAATGTACGCAATAGAGCGTACGCAGGTGACCTTATCGGCTTACTTCACCGACCAACAACCTTTAGGTGGTGGGTCACCGAGGGTCTGTGCTCCCATTATATCCATAAACCGTTTCTGCAGTAAAGTTTTAAGTTTTTTTTTTGTATTCTATATTTACATATATTAAATTGTAATTGTAAAATGTAAATAAATCATGTATATTAAGTCACCGGCCACCCAAGATCCTCACAATCCAATGATAATTGTTTATTATCGTAGAATACAATACTTATTTAAATAAAAAAATTAAATAAAATGTGAGATGTAAAAAGATGAACTTCATTTTATTTGTCAGGAACTCAAACATCTGACTTTAAGTTTGCCTACATAATTTGTTTTCTACATAATTTGGCAAAAACATGAAAGGAGTTTGGGTAAATAACAAACGCTATTTCCAATAAATTGAGTAGCTAAGAATGTAAGTTTAGTTATAACTGCTTTTCTATTTGTATTGATATTTGAAATTAGTATATGTTTGTTTTATAACTTTAGATGAAAATTAAGATAAATGGGTAGCAATATAAACTTAAAATTAAAAGCTTTTAATAAATTATTTATTATTAAATTCAGAACTTCCATTCATAGATATATCTTGTGAAACGATATCATTAATGTTAACAAACGAAAAAACATCACTGAATTAAGCATTGATGTCAGCTAATAAGTATTTATATTTTTGATGTTACTAAATGGCTGAGATCTGACATGTAGCTACTTGTTGATACTGTAAAGTACATTATATTTTTCATGACGATTTATTTTGCACATAAATTTTCAACGGTAAACTTTACAGTGACATAATATAGCTTATTTATATTGTTATATTATTAAATGATTTACCTTTCATAGCAGATGATCCATCTTTAACAATTCCAATTAACATTAATATATTTGGCATACACATTAAATTCTACAGATAAAATCAATGAAAAATAATAAAAATTCAGTGTTTAGAGATATCTGTAGACTCATCGAATATAATTGAAATAACGTAGTTTAATTAATTTTAATTCGAATTTATTTTATGTCACTTAATCTTAATAAATCCGGTTTTAATTAACTCATTCTACAGAATTTCAATTGACAATGAAATTTAATAAATTTTTAAATACAGTTATGTATAATGTTTTATTACTTTATCACTGAAATATTTTCTAAACAAATTAAGCATGTTGATTTATCTTCATAAGTGATAATAAATAAATCTTTAGTTCAAGAAGTACTGAAAAATCAGTGCTTCTCTTCTATTTTTATTTCTTTTAATTGCTACATTAAAAAACATATAATTGGATTAAAATAATATTTAATATTTTACAGCATATGCGATAAATTTATCATCTATTACTATTTTTATTATTATTTAATATTAGTAAAATGTTACTGTTATTTTTATTTTGAGTTTTTGTTCTTAATGTACAAAAACTTAAAATAGACAAATTTTACTAGATTTTCAATGGTAAAATAAAAAAAAAACGCATTTCAATTAAACCATAGGTTCTCAACGACTAGAACTAATGGGTATTCTCATAAATAACACGCAAAGATTCTCTGGTGCATTGAATAAATATTTATTTGTTACGAAACGGTCATGGGAAACAATATATCATCGTAAGGCAACAATATTCCCGTTACGCAATTCATCTCGGAGATATCCATCAAGAAAATGTCACTTTCTTAAGGCGTATATTTATTTTGTTTTGATGCTCAAAAAAACTAGCAGACGTCCTCCTCCCTGTGGACAACATACTGTCATGGACGCTCGCATCCTGAGAGGGATTCCACCCTACAAGCACCGTAGCAGAGAAGGATCAAATCTGCTATACTGTCGCTTCCACGCCATCAACAAGACCTCTGCGCATCTTCCACCGACAACATACATTTGCCGGAGAAAACATCTCGCCCATCATATGTGTCTGTCGCAATATGTAATATAATCTAATACAATTTTCACTTGTTTCCACCTGCGGCTTACTGGCTGCAAAGTTACACCACTTAGAGTTACTAAACCTTAAAATATAAAATATTTAGGAGTTATTGTAGAAGAAAAAAATAACATTGTAATTTCATAATAATAAAAATAGTAGAAAAATAGGTATATTATATAGGTATATAAAATAAATAATCTACTTTAGTATTATTTTTCCCCATTTCAATAATTTATCATAATAAAGTCATTGTTAATATTGTGTTTATGTTAATATTATGATTTATATGTTTGTTTTGATTACATTTGTTTAATGTTTAAGCGACTAGCTTTATGGCTGAATAAATTATTAAAATAAATTAATAAGTATCCCAATACTCCTAAAAGAAAGGTGCAGGGATCAGGCGCGTACGGTGATATACATTCCCTTTCATTCGCTCGCGTGTTAAGTGACGAGATTGAGTGAGAGATAAGGGCGTGCGTTGCATGCGATCCGCACGCCCACTTATTCTCACTCACTCTCGTCACTTAACACGGGAGCGAGCGAAAAGAAATATATCTAACAAGAATACAAGAACAGATAATAATCAAATATCCTCTTCTGAAGGTATCTAAAGAACCTTTTCTGCACTTTTTCGATTAAGAGTATTTGGTTATTGAGATAAAACTAGCTATATGCAAAAATGCTGCAAACTAAAGTGGCAAACTGACGAATCGTCAAAGTGAAATGCGTTCCTCATAACATCTTGAAAGTTTTATCGGATACATAGTTTACCTGTACCATCACTTGCTCTTAAAAGTGATCACGAAATCTTAGTGTAAGTTATAATTATACCCATACCTCGCTTTACGGCCTAGATACGTTCCACGAAACCTGGCCGCAAAGCGAAAAGCCGTATAACGAATCAATTATTCTAATACAAATTCATACAAATTCAATGGGATCGGTTCCAAATTTGTTAAATATGTAACATGGTTTATCATTTAAAATGCATTTTATCTTTTTATTTCATTTAAATCAAAAATACATACATAACAAGTACATACATTTGTACATAAAATAATAACAGACTCAAAAAAACCAACAATAATCCATAAACAAAAATGAAACAACTTCATGTTACATAAAATATGTGTATGAATACATACATTTTTTTTTTAAATGGCTTTAATCTGAAGACGATGAAGAAATGGTAACCTGCAGATCACTATCGTTCTCATTTTTCGCTGGTAAGGATGGGCCTGGCTTAAAAAATTGTCCAACGTTGTTTGCCTTGCCTTTTTGTCTCTTTCGTTCTTCAGTGATTAATAACAGCTAATGGCTGAGTTAATTCTTCGAGAAACTTTAGCGCTACGTTCGACGTCAGGATTGTTTTCAAGGAAGATGTTTATTCCTTGCTCGAAATAGGAAAAAGCTTTTGACAATTTTTTTGATGTTAGCTATTTGAATACAACAGGCTCTGTCTCTTCATCAAATGCCGGTTCTGCTTGCAACTGAATGAGTTCCTTATATGAAAGGGGTTCCCTATCAGCTTCAAGTAGATCAAGCACATCACGCTCGTTCAAACCTTCAAAGCCGAGATCATGGGCTAGATCCAAAATATTTTGCCTAATTTCAGGAAGGCATTTTGACAACGTCTGCATCAGTACATTTTACACATTCTGGCCATATTTTTTTCCAAACATGGTTCATTGTTGTTAATTTTAATTCCTTCCATGATTCACTAATGCTGTCAACGGCATCCTTGATGTTATAGTTTTTCCAAAATGTTTTAATTGAATATTTACAATCGGTTTCCCTTATAAGTTATCGGAAAGTTCGGCGTAGGTAATATGCCTTAAAAGTGGCTATTGCACCCTGATCCATTGGTTGGATCAGAGCTGTTGTATTTTTCGAAAGGTACTCAAATCATGACATCTTCAGATAGTTCGGATAAATTAGTAGGATACCCTGGTGCATTATCCAAAATTAGCAAAGCCTTGTGGCTTAAGTTATTGTTTCGCAAATATTTTTTCACTTCTGTGCAAAAGTGATTTTTGAACCAATCCTCTAAAGTAGCTTTAGTCATCCAAGCTTTCTTGTTGGATCTCCATATGACGGGTAATTGATTTTTATTTAGTCCTTTAAGAGGCCTTGGATTTTTGGACAAATATATTAAAAGTGGTTTTAGCTTAAAATCACCCGCGGCATTTGAACCAAGTAGCAAAGTTAATCGTTCTTTAGACACCTTATAACCAGGCGCAGATTTTTCTGTTTTTGAAATATACGTGCAATTAGGCATTCGCTTCCAATAAAGCCCTGTTTCGTCTACGTTAAACACTTGTTTAGGTTTATGACCACCTCTTTCAATAATTCCCTTTAAAATGTTGGGATATTCCTTAGATGCGGCCTCATCGGCGCTAGCTGCTTCGCCTTTAATTTTAAAATTATGCAAATTAAATCTATTTTTAAATTTTTTAAAAAATCGACATCGAACAAAAGTTTTTTTGCCGTTATAGCGAAACATTTAAGGCCGTTAATCGAAAACGTGTCTTAATTTAAGAGGGCCGTTATAGCGAAAGGCCGTATAAAGAGCGGACGTATAGCGAGGTATGGGTGTATTTAATAAATTCAATCATAGTTTGATTTACAAAAAATATATGAAAAGGTAAGATAAAGAAGCATAATTAGATTACATATTACAAATAACAATAAAAATAACCTAAATTAGAGAGATAAACCAATCAATGTTTAGCAATTTTTGCCAGTGGCGTTCTTAAATCACTGCAAATTCTTCAGTTTCAGTTTCTTACTTTTATGACTGTGCCGAATTTTGTTTTACTAAATATCAAGAAATAACACAACTAAAATACTTTGTACTATATCTCATAATTCAGGATAATGTATAGGTATCTGCTTTGCATCAAGAACTTTTGATAGCCGTCTTTAAATTTAAATTGCAATTCCCCATTTGTTGTCACTTATACAAGTTTTCTTGTAATTTTAAATATTTTTAGAGAGTCCAAAACCCAATCAAGTATATTAATTTCAAGAATATCACCAAATCGTTGATTAAAGTCAATATGGAGGGTCTCAAAGTGCTGATAATATATAATCAAAATTTAGATAATTGATGAATTCAATTCGTTCTAGATTTCGTTTGCACAAAAGGTTTGTTTAGTATTACCTTAAACGCAGAAATTATTGTTTTTGCTTAAATAGAATTTAGCTCATCGCCTTGGAGACGTGGATTTGATAAGCAAGCCTGTCAAATAAGCACTCTCATACATGGAAACAATCAACCCTGGCATCTAGTCAAAGATTTAAAAAAAACGATCTAAAAATGCACGTTTGGATAGCCAATTCGTTTTGATTGATTTTTTAATTTATTGCTTATGATTTTTTTGATTGCATTAATGACTTAATATATTTACCTACATATGTAAGCGTTCACGCAGATTTTTGGCACAAAAATGTTGACGATGAATAACACAATATATAGCGAATATACTAGGCTCCGCTTATTTTAAATATGGGATAAAACCCGCGTATTACTAATAATATATAACTCAAAGGGATTTCATTTTCTTTAAAAAAAATATTAATTTTATTTTAGTATCAGTTTGCAATTTTCAGAAAAATATTCAATAATTCATAGCATTTTTGCTTTTGAGAAACGAATGTTTGTTATGAGATGTCTCACATAATGAGTTTTTCACATCTAGAGCCAGTATTATTTATTTGTGAATAGTATATGATTTTTTAGATTTAGCAATCAGCAAGTAGTATTAGTTTATATTTTCAGTCATTCAAATAAAAATAAACATTTAAAATATTTTTTATTTTAATTTAAAAATAGACGGGTAATTGAATATATGTATATTTAATTAAATGTAAAATAATAATTCTACATTTATTATTTTACTTTAATTTAATTTAATTAAATAATATTTAATTAAATGTAAAATAATAATTCATATATCAATAATTTGCGACAGTCGAAGGTAATATTTTACGAATTGTTTTCGAATAACGTGATTTTGTGTAAGTGCTGTTGTTGTGTATCCATTGTTTAAAAATACAAATAAAATCATAACAATGCTAGCAAATATGTAAGAAAAATAAGCTTCAAAAATAGCATTTTAATTAGGTTTTTCATTGAATAAGTTGTTTTTCCCTAAACGATCCAATGGCGATTTCTTTGATGTTTTTAAAAAATGTATGAATCGAAATATTTACTTTAGAAAAATAATTTTCAAGGTAAGAATCAAATTTGTTATAATATAATGACATAATCATAACACAGTATAATTTTTAGCTTAATAAAACTAAGACATGTAGTTGAATCACAATAATGAATTTACATTAGCTTATTTTTCATTTCGAGTTGCAGTGTATTAATAAAATATTACTACTTAAATAATAAAATATGAGAATTGATACACATAGTATGTTTATGTTAAATTCTTTATGGTAGTTAGTTTTAATGACTGTTACATGATCAATCAATTTTTATTTAACACATATTTCGTGTTTCACTGGCAAATTAACACTTTTTATAATAATTTATTTTTATATATTATATAATAAAAAGAAAATTTAATTTAAAATTTCACTCGGTGCATTATATCCGCTTGAAACTTTTAAGCATTTACTCAGCATGTGTTTATTTGCAAAGCAGCTGTAGTCAAATAAAGTCAGTGTTTATTTATCGCGAATGAAAGCAACTCAAAATCAAACAGATAAGAAACGATTATCAAATAATTAGTTTTATTTATTCGTTTTGATATTTCCTTTTTATGACTTATCACGACTAGACGTAAGACAAATAAGGAGATTTAAATCCTTGCCTATTTACATCTTGGGATAGCTTTATGCTTGTTCTTCAAAGGTATCTTCTATCGATGCCGCTGAAATCAGGGGCTTTCAAAATAATTAAAAAATGTTGTTAATGTAAGAATTATAACGAATCATTTTAAAATATTATCAAACTTGTTTGATGAATATTTAGCCGCTAGAAACCTTAACTTATAATTTTCAGTAAATGTCAGATGAAGAATAGATGCGAATGCATCTAAATAGCAAATCTTTTGACGTTGATTTGGTGGATAAGCACATTTGCATTGGCATTTCATTGTCAATTAATACTAGATATAGAAATTACATGAATCGCCTTTGTATGATTTAAATACATTATTAAATATCAAAAATAAAAATAAATACATGCAGTTCTGCATGGCATAAAATAGCTTGTCAAAATCAATGGTAGGGTGAATGTGCTGAGGATTTTATTTAAACTAATTGCTTTCCAGAAAATTAATTTACCATGCAGCGATTTTGTCGCCTCGCATTTTAAAATACACAGGTCCTTTTTACTGCATTCGGCAATCCGTTCATGAATTGCCGCTGGTTTCGGGTGAATTCCTTCGAGGTGCGCTCGCTAGTCGAAAGCTCCTGAAAGTACAATTGTGCAAATAACGGCTTTGCAGCTCCGACTTGAAAATGCTATTTTAAGACTGCGATCATGGTGGTGAGATTTGTTTGAACGTTTTATGCGATAAGGTTGGTCAACAGCAAAAACGTCTTGCTATTGGAAATATCAATTATGAATTATATTAGTCTGTTAAACAGGGCCGGAATCTTAGCATCTAATATATTAATTAAAAAAATCATTTATTGTAAAAATTTATGGAGAGTAGAAAAAAATCCTAAGCATATTTAAAATTTTACGCTGATTTAAGTTGTATCATATGGTAAAGAATTATTAATTTGAGTGTGAGTTGCAACTCAATTATTAATATCTTAATTTATTTAAAACAATAAAAAAAAATATTTAAAATAACAATAAAAAAAATTTCATATAAGAAATTTGATTTTAAAAAAAGTTTTTTATATGCGAAAAAACATTTCGCAAAAAAATTATTAAAATTAGAATCAGACTTTTTACTATATAATAGCAAAATTTGGCGTATCACAGATCAAACGAAATTGCTCTCTGGCATCAACAGAAATAAACGTATTGCTGAAATTCATCTGTAAAATAACAATAAAAAATAGAATTAGAATATAGAATTTTATTTTATTGTAAACAGCGATTTAATCTAACATATCGATGGTCATAAGTGTAAATAACTTAATGTATAATTGTCAACTTCTAGTAGTTCAACAATTATTTTTATGATTGTTAGATTGGTTCGTGAGTAAAATAGTAAATTAAATAAGTGTAGCGTTTCTTCAGTGACACTTTAAAATTATTCTATATTTTTGAGAAGTGAGATTTATATAGCATATGTATCATTACATTATTAAATCATTTCAACCCAAAAACTCAATAAGAAAAAATATAATTAAACTTGTATAACAAATATTTAATAATGAACATTATTAAACTCTATTCAATTAAATGGCAATGAAAATATTTTTCAATACAGCAAAACTGTTTCAGGTAATTTTTGAAATTATTTTTTACGAATCGAAACAAAGAGAATTGTCGATCAAAATAACGGCGTCGAGTTCTGCCCCTACTACCCACCACCGCCTGGCAGTTCTGAGAGTTAGTCCTCAGTCACGGGCGAGCCATGGATCTGGACGGTATGATGTTCGAAATGTATCTTTACCTCACTTTGGAGGTATTGATATACGCATTATTAGGCCTACTCTTGGGCGAACTATTGAAGATGTACTGCGGATTTTGGGACACGGACAACGTAAAAGGACCTAGACAAGTCCCAGGCTTCGGAACTTTTGCCGACGTCTTCTTCGGCTACAGGAGCTACGGCGAACTCTACGCGAAATTCTACAACGACTTCCCATCTGAGAAATTCATTAAGGTGAGTTGCATTAAATATATCTAATTATTATTATAACACATATGTACATATAAGAACAAACACATTATTTTATATTATCATTTACACATAGTTAATACACAAAGAACGATAGTTAAACGTTCTGATGGTATACCATGACACGTTTTATATTTAATTGAACTGACTATTGATGGTTTTTAAGAAAAATAGTGCAACTGCAGAAAGCAAACTTTACAAAATTAAAAAAAGTGCAGGATCTTTACAGATACGTCTTTAAAATATACATGTACTATTCGATAAATTTAAGTATTGTATTAAAATGTATAGTATGTAATGCATATTTATTAAAATAAGTAATCGATATGGACGTATTTTTGCTTTAAATATTTATACTCATGTTAAAATTAAGTTTATTTCTGTAATAATCGATTTTTGAACGACGAAGGATTTTACGGATTCGTAATTTATAATTACTGGTCTTTACGTATTTTATATTTATTTTTATAATGTATTGATTAGATTGATTAAATTATTTAATACATACATTGTTCAGAAAGCTTTCAAACTTTTAAAGTGGTGGTTCACTTTGTTGAGAAATCGTCGTAGCTAATCTGTCCCAAATTTATTGCCACATAGGGAATTACTCAAGGTTCTAATCAACGAATCTTCTGTTTATTAATGATATTAATAAAGTTATTCGTAATTCCAAATTTTTAATTTTCACCGATGACAAAAAACACTTAAAATAGATAGAAAAATATATTAAGCATAACAAAATGTCTTTGTTTTAGTAAGTGAGGTAATGATGTAATAAAGATTTATATTAAAGCAAATTAATATTGAAAAACGACACCATAATTGAAATCAGCGTCTGATTTCAAAATGGTGACGTATTGCATTTAATATCAGGTACGAGAATTAGTGTGCGAAAAAACGTATCACCATTGAAATAATATTTTATTTATTTAAATTAAATTAGAAACACCATGACCAACAGGTTATCCCCAATGCGTCACAATAGTAAAAAATGTATAAAATTAAAAAAAATCATATTATATAAAAATTAAATAAAACGAAAAAACAGATCAGCTCTTCGTCTTCCAAAAACATCCATTAAGTTGCATTTCAAATTTTCTTTAATGGACAAAAAAAATCCACGCCTTCACTGCTCCGTCAAAAAAGTGGGGTTGACCTTTGCTTACAAGGGGAGGTCAATAAATTCGCGGAATAAAAGGGAAGGAAGTTCAGAAAAACATAATTTTATTTTTAGATATGTTAACCCATAACCCATAACACTTTTCAGATCTTTCCACAAGTTTATTTATACTCTTGAAAAAAAGTAAATTTAACGGATTCGTCGTTCTAAAATTTCTTCCCTCGAAACTTTTTTTAATTTTTAGAAATAAATAATAATCTGAAGGGCCAGGTTTGGACTATATGCTTAATGTTTGGAAGCCAGAATCGCGAAGAGCGGTCAACGCAACATTATTCTTGTGCGCGTGCGCGTTGTCGTGCAAAAGCAGCACTCCTTTGGTCCATTTTCTTCTTCACAGCTTATTTTAATTGTTTCAGTAGTATTTTCGATTTATTGTTACATTCTTGTCTCTACGATCCATCAGCAGAATATTTTTTATATCGCAAAAAAACAGTGGCCATGACTTTTCCAGCTGATTGCGACACTTCTTAGGGGGTGGTGTTCCATTTTTATGCCACTGCATTAACTCCTGCTTCAGTTCAGGCTCATAATTATAAACCCAAGCTTTATCTCCAGTGACATTTCGGTTCAAAATGTCATCTTTGTTGTCTCCGCAGAGCGCCAAATCTGCCGTGAACACTCGATGGTGTCGGCATTCTCGGCACCCACCTAGACAGACTTTTAACACTCCTAGATAGTGAATTATAATAGTGATACTCGAACTAATTCTGCTTATCGTTTTTTTTTCAATCGGGCGTTTTTTTTAAACATTTTCAACATTTTTTGATTAAGTAGCCTCAAAGGCTGTCCTCGGAAGGCGATCATCTTCAATCACTTTCTTCATTGCTTGGAAAAGCTACCCCACTCGTATGTATACCTTGGTTTTTCAATGAAAACAGCCCCCATTAATGACTAACATACATATATTCTAGAATGGCTTGAGATGTTTTTCCTTTTTAGAGAAAAACCTTTAAAAAAAAGGTTCTTCACGTTGGAACGTGCTTGTTAGGCGATATCAGAAATAATAATGACACAATTGTACTAATACTTGCATATGCAGCATATGGCCGAAATTTATGTTGTTATGGCCAGTGTTGGGTTATTGTTCTAGTTTATATTTTTTTATGGGAAAATTTGCTTCGATATACGAGTGTTTTGTAAAGAATAATCTAGCTGCAGTTTCCGAACCTTAAAAAAAAATCAAGGATATTTTTTTATATTAATCGAACATTTGATGTATTTCATTAAATATAAAAAAAGAAATGACCGCATCTGGACTTTTTGTAGCAGCCGATTCTTTCGAATACTTTTTCGTAAATTTCGGGCGGTATATCAGCGAATGTTGGTTTTTAGGTGCTCCAACATTTCGGGTTTGCCGGCATAGACACGATCTTAGCGCAACCCCACAAAAAATCCAACGACGTATAATTGCATGATCTTGGCGGTCACCAAAACGTGAAATAATACAACCTGGGAACTTTTCACGCAAAACATCCAATGTTGCATCCGATGTGTAGCGCCGTCTTGTTAGCACCACATGTCTTAGACATCAAAATCTTCGATTTCGTGCCAAAAATAATCGGTTTTTATGCACCTATAGCGCTCACCACTGATTGTTACAGTCTGACCTTTATCGTTTTCAAGAAAGTAAGGCATAATGACGCCGCCTGACCACAATGCGCACCAGTCACTTTTTAAGCATATAATGGTCTCTCGTGAATCACATTAGGATTTTCGCCCCATATGCGACAATTTTGCTTATTCACATATCCAGAACGGTGTAAATGTGCTCATAAGAGAAAAAGATTTTCTTCAAAAATCAGCATCAACTTCCTGCTGCTCTAACACACAATCTGCGCATTTTTTTGCTGTTCATGGGATCTGGGCTTCAGTTATTGTGTTATCTGAATTTTATACGGCTGTAGGTGCGAGTCCAGATTCAAAATGCGTCAAAGAGAGCCATACAAAAAGCTCAAAAGCTGCGAACGCCGACGAATCGACACTTCCGAGTTCTTAAATTTCGATACAAAGTTAGTACAGAATTGATATTTTTGTAGAATAGTTTAACAATTTTCAAGTGTTGTTTCCAACTAGCATTTAACACTTTGAACACGCGTAATTATTGACAGCTGTCTGATTGACAATGCTGTCAACATATAAAACTCGAATTGAATCATATTGTACTACGAATTATAGTCGTAAACTGAGATTCCGCGGTATTTATTTTGCACACAAGGTATATCAGTTAGGGTAACTATATGTTCATTTTTTTAACGAGTTGAATATAATAGTATATAAATTAAACCATCTTCCCATACTGTGTTGAACGCTTTTTCTATATCGAGTAATATTTTTTTATATTTCTAGACGCGTCGTATATTTTTAACTGAGCTGATGGTCTGCGAACCCGAAGCGATAGACTACGTATTGGGTAAAGCCAGAGGAAACTTTAGAGACACCTTCATCTTGGAGCATATCAACTTCATGGGCACCGACATCTTGGGCATGCCTTACACGTTTATGAAACAATACTTTTCCGACTGGGATCGCAGGAACGCCTACAGAATCATAGCCGGAATGAAAGACAATTATGTCGAACATGTCCATAGAAAGATTGGAAAAAGCAACATTTTGGATGTGAAGAGTTTAGTGGAGAGATTTGTCACCGACGGCATGGGAAAATATGCGTTGAGCTTGGACTTGAACACTTTGTCGGGAGACGTCGATATTTTCAGCATAACCGGACATAGACAGCTGCAGTTATTTGGCGTTCGCGACAATTTGGAAGCGATAGAGGTAATATTAATTTAAATTGTATTTAACTAATGGCTATACTAGCTATGCGATAGCTTTATGGGCGATTAGAAGTCTATAATGTACAAATGTTAAGATATGGAACACACTTGACTGATGTGCCTGATTTGGATCGAGGAGAACCTACCACAGAACACTGTCTAGGCGCGTACTACTTTTTGGAGTGGCCATATTGAACTTTAATTGTAAAAACATGTAACAGGATGGTGGTTGTCTTTATCACGTGTCATATTAATTATACTGTAACTCATCAACATTGTGTTGCATGACTTCTTTAAACCAGCTACATATGCAGACAATTGAAAAAAATTTTGTAGACCACTAGGGTAGAGTTTTGCATTGAATCCATAACTGTGGAAAAAACCTTTTTCTCGATGTTGCAAATCAATACTCTAACAAAAATTACAACATGTACTACTTGTCATCAACTTAGTACTTTCACTGGATCAGGCTGTCTGGATGAGTAATGTTCATTATTTTTGCAACTATAATAAATAAAGGCACCGTCCGTATTACACACTGACGCATTTGAGCCAATATAAGCCCTGAGCTTAAAAAACTCATCAAGAGCACTAGATATATCTAGTGATTCGTCCATGTAAGTCAGACAACAAATAAGTTCTTCCCTAGTTTTCATTTTCACTATACTTTACAGAGCAAAGTAAAATAACACGATAACTCACACCAGTAGTTTATTAAGTTGAATTGCAAAATGCGAACCAGCATGAAATTTATGCAGATCAGCAATTGAAAACCATTAATAACAATACTATTAGCTTACCGGAGATATATCAAGGTAGTAAAAATTTCTTGCACAGTTTAAAGGTTTTCATTTGACTCGTCACTTGTAATATATATAGGTAAATGTTCAATTTAGTTCCTTGTGTAATACTGTTAAATTATTTTTTACATACTTTATACTTTATTTTTTTACTTTATACAATTTATTTATGTTAGGTGTGTCTACCGTTACTCTTCATCCTCAAGGGGTTCAGAACGTACAATGCGAAGGTCGGTATCAGAGATCTGATAACTAACAAGATCAAGAACAAGAAGATTAAGGCACCGCGCAATGAAGACTTTATTGACGGAATGTTGAGAGCGCAGAGAAAGTGCCCTGCTGCTGATAAGACCATCAACGACGATTTCGTGTACGGTTCAGCATACAGACTGTTTATCATCGTCAATGAGTTCGCCAATAATCTTTTGACGTTTGCTCTGTACGAGCTGGCCTTTAATATCGACGTCCAAACTAAGCTTATCGAAGAGATAGACAGAATCGTCCCCCGAGATTCTATGACGGAGTTCACCTATGATCGCATGTCACACTTGAAGTATATGAAACTGGTCATGATGGAGACGCAAAGGAAGTACCCTGCTATTGGAGTCAAGACTAAAGTCTGCGTACGCCCGTTCAAGTTTCCAGATACCAACGTGACTGTGCCCCGACACTGCGTTGTAATAATACCCGTTTTGGGTATTCATCGCGATTCTGAATTTTATGCTGAACCGGAAGTCTTCAAACCGGAAAGATTCTTGGTATCATCTACTAATAATGACAGAAGAACGTATTATTTTCCATTCGGAGACAGCCAGGAAAATACTGTTGGTATGTATTAAGTAATTTATATCCATATGTGTACAAACTTGCGATTCTTATGTATTTTATTTTAATTCGGGAGATGTTGTAAATTCCCCTTGTGTAAAAGGAAAGGATATAACTATATATTATTTAAAAATAAGTTATAGAACTGTTTTTGCTGGTATCTATTTAAAAAGTTACAATTCTGATTTAAATTACATAAGTTATTGAATCCACAATAACCACTCTTCATTTCGTTTCATTTTATATTAAGATCTTCCTAAAAAAATTAATATTAAATAAATTAAAAGTTTTGATTTAGTCATTCATAATTTAAGTAGTTTGTAGAGTAAAATAACAGTATTTAATTGTTGCCATTCGTAGACTAAGAGATTGCATTTGAATTGTATTCAGCAATAAAAAAAATTTGACATGATATTCTATATAATACTTTATTTTTTTTACAGTTTCCGAGCTGGGAAGATTCCATTTCATGATTGCGTTGACTTATATCCTTAAGGATTACACAGTAGAGCCATGCTACATGACTGTTCCTGACATTGAGTTTGATACGAAGTGCATTTTCACCACCAACAAAAAGAAAATTTACTTGAACTTCGTAAAGAGAGACAAGAAAAAATACTGCCGTTTCAACTAATTATATATTATATCTTAAGATATTTAGACAACCAAAAGTTGCACTAGAATTAACTACACAGTAATTTTATATGCTGTATGAAAATGGTAACTAGTATTTAAAACTGTTACATTAGATTTAATTGAAAACATCCTAGATTTTGTATGTTATATAATATCAAGTAATCTAGTAGACCTAATCAGTATTTCTCAATAAAGTTATAAAATATATTCAGTTTTACATTAATTGAGTATCATATTTATGTTATAAGAACTTATCCACACTTTTTGCAAATAAATTATATAAAAATTTTGAATCTACAAAACTATAAAGAAGACGTGGCTTTGATAATATAATAAAAACACACATGTCACATTTACTTACTTTTAAAAAAGGCAAATAGCCATTCATTATTATTGGTCATTATTAATAACACAAATAGATAACAATTATCCTCATTATTTTATGATTAAGAATTAAAGAATTATTGTTGTAACATATAAATCACACGCTTATAGCGCTCACCATTGATGGTTATAGTCAAACCTTCATCATTTTCAAAAAAGAAAGGCCCAATGACGCTACCTTACGCTTATAGCGCTCACCATTGATGGTTATAGTCCAACCTTCATAATTTTCAAAAAAGAAAGGCCCAATGACGCTACCTTACCACAATGCGCCCCAAACCAGTTATTTTTTGGGCATGTTATGGTCTTTGATGAATCACATGAGAATTTCTTTCGTCAAGCGGTTTTTTGTGTTTCTTGTTGTTCTTCAGTATGTTTCGCTTTTTCTTCCTGAGTTAAGAGACGCTGTTGCCTGCATTTAATAGTACCTGAAATATAATAAAATCACCGTTAGTTAGGATTAAACAAAAAAGGTTTGAATATCATCTTAATACTATAATTAAAATTATGTGTGAGTCTAACAGACTAACTTCCAGACGCCGTAATTTGTCAAAAATATCCTGAAGGCAAAGCATGAAGCTTACATATGCACAACAGTCTTTAAATCTTTAAGTCAAGATTAAAGATTTATAAATTTGAAGGACGCATATTTTTAAGCAATGATTAAATAGCAGAGAAGATACTTTTACTACTCTCTACTGCATCAAACATGCAATTAATAATCTTCTTATATGATAATTGTTCTAAGACCGTAACTATATACATTGTAGAATTATAGTACTTATTTACATAGAAATGAAGTCTTTTATCAAATAATATAAAAAATTATTCTGATCAATCAGAAAAGAACAATTATTTTAAATTACTATAGATGCATAATTTTGGAAAATTTGTATCGATTTACCTTCATAAACAAAATACACTCACTCACTCACTGTCGAATGCATCTAATGACGTTTTCTTTCCGAGTTCTTTGCTCAGTCGTAAAAAAAAATTTTAATAGTTAAATTAAAATAAAAATGATGGCCAATAATGCAATGACAGCCATGATGATTTCTCATTTCATATTATTTGTAAAAGTTATTGTTAACTAAAATAGAGTGGCTTGGATATGAATCACACTTGCGTTTAATAATGTACGGTGACGCTGCGGAGTTGCAGCAAATTACATATAAAAATATTTACAATAATAACATTAACGGCTGCGAGTACCTGAATGTAAATAAGACAAACCTATCCGGCAGGTGGTTAAAAAGTCAGATAGTTGTGTTTATTGGAGGTGTGATACTTCAAATAATAATTAATAATTAAGTGGCAAAGTGCGCGCTAGGTGATTATACACGGGACACAATGTTCTCGAGCAGTCTTAGAGGCTTTATTGAATAGTATTCCTATAATCTGCTGGAATTTAAAGCCCAATTGAAATACGACATCCAAATCAGTTACTACTTCCGTGCAATAAAGCACATTGATATTTATTTCATATTAAAAATTAAGTAGAGATTGACTGAGTGACATTTTTTGATGCTAAATGGTAATTTATTAGCGGATGACCATGTAAGTGATTTTCAGCATCAAATTGAAGTTTTATACAATCTTTATTAGAATCAATTTTATGGAATACTTGAAGGTCATCGCGAAAAAGTAAGAATTCGCAATAACGAATAAATGTATTATTATTAATAAATAGAAGAAACATTAATGGGACAAAATTAGAACCTTGAGAAATTCTTAATATAGCAATGTATTCAGACGACTTGTGTTGTCCATATTGAACATAAACAACGTCATTGTTTGTTTTTAAAATGTTTATTTCATTTTAAAAACAATGTCATTGAAATATATTATTTATAAAGAAAGAGTTGAAATAATTGTAAGGCTACCCTTTATAACAAAAGCAAAAAAGTTTGCATGTAAAAGCAATAATATTGTTATATGAGGAGAAAAAACAACTTACATATATGTGTATATGTATATATATGTATAAACATATACACATACATATAGATATACATATACAGTTGCCAAAATGGTATGGGTAGTCCCACAATAGCATATGTTGAAAACATAAAGAAACCGGCATTTTAGGCAACGACGAAGATGAAGAGCGAAACTCAATATGATTGGTTCCGTAGCCTTCAAAACATTCAATTCAGATATAAGTCAGGAGCAGCTTGAAGAAAATTTGACAATCAGTCGATTGATCATGAGAGCCACAATTACATGACGAGGTACAATTGGGCCAATCGGATAAATCAATTATTTCTTCAAATTGATAGACAAAACTTTTGATTCAAAGCAAATTGTTTATATCAGCTCTAGGAAAGCATTTAAACAGACTTGTTGATGCACCTGAGCAGTCAGTGGTGGAAAGAACGACCATTTTTTATCATCTGTTTAGTAAATTACACATTATATTAGACTATAAGCATGAACACATAATGTTGATGTGTAATCTATTGCTATCATAAGATAATTAAACGCAAATGTCATTATTATAGAAGACATGTCTTAAAAAATAAAAGGAAATAAATTCACTATATGGTTAACCTTTTCAATAGCAGTAGGCGCAGACTTTTTAGGGTATATGTTTACATATACTAATATCTGTTTTAATAATGTATAACTATATATTGCTCTATTAACGTTAAGGGCATAAAAGTTATTTTGTAGAGCAATGAGACTGCTAACTGTGTGTATAAAATATATTTAATTGAAAATGAGTATTATTTAATGATAAATCTATATTATATGAAAAAGACGTATGTTACGCCATGAACGGTTATTTATAAAATTTTACCATAAAACTACAGACGGTTCACTTTTAGCACAATATTAAAAATTTACTTTTTTTGTGAAATTGTACGTAAAAAATAAGTAGTAGTTTATTTACCTGATTTAAATTCATAGATAAATATATTTTTGGTCCCTTGTAGAATAAATAGATGGCATAAATTAGGTACGAATTCATTCTACCAGAACTATTTTGCGGTTATAAACAAACGCCAGTGACATTTCAATTGCATTATTGCCAGTGCAAAAAATATAAACGGCCAGAATAAATATTAGATGTTAAAAATTTATATGAATTGCTCGAAATTTATGATAAATGGTTCAAATTTAAATTGCATTAATAAGCATTTATATTAAATGAAATAATTTATATTAAAACAATAATTCTGTATTTTAACCTTTAGTTCAGTTTTATGTTGCCAAACGGTTAGCACAGTAATACATGATCGTCATCAAGATGCTTTAGGGCTAATTGTTTGGTTGGGCTAGCAACATTGTCAGATGTCAGCAAAACAAGCCAAGCTTGATTTACGACGCCGCTCTGTCGTTATTCCCGCTTCGTTCGTTATTCTGAGTACCTTCGCGTCCTATATACAATTAAATAGATTCGTTGTAAATTCACTGAGAGTTATTCATGGTATTTATAATGTTTTGACCAACACTCGCTCGCACCTAACATGTTTTGGTACAAGCGAAATATTTTTTTGGATATTTTTCAAATAAACAACTTATTGTTCATTATTATTTATAAAAGTTAAATTATATTTTTTTAATTAACATGATCGTCCTATATTTTAATTCGGATCATTTTATATTTTTATTCTGACCGTATGCTACTTTTATTCTAACCATTTAAATTTATTCTGACCCTAAATAATATCATCATAACTATTCATAATTTTTATTTTCATCTTATGTTATTTTTATTCTAATCATTCGATGTAAATTAAACCCTGAATAATATAATTATGATCAGTCTGTTAATACAAATCTGACCGGGATATATATTTTATTCTGATCAAAACTTGATTTAAATTCTGACCATTTATTTTGTTGCCTTATTTAAATGTACAAAAGCGTAAATTTAATTTTTGATAAACATTTAATAAAAATTGTAATATCTTTTTTTAAATTTGAGTATTTGAGGAATTTCAATTAGGCTGATTTTACTCCATGAGAAAAATAAATAATATTAGAAAAATATGATAATTGGTTTCATTAGAACTAGGCACCGCTCTGATCAAGATCTATAAAAATATACTTTACTCTTCATTAAAAAATAGTTTAATTATTATTGTTGTTTTTATTTATTTGGTACATGCTCGTTACAAATGTCGGTATGGCCAAGAGACGCTTGGACAAAGCCGAGCGTGAATATCTTACCTTTTTTATACTGCTGGTCTCTGTACTACGCGGATGCGGTGATGAACCTGCGTATAGTGCTACGTAGAAAATAAAATAAATGAATAAAACTAAGTATATTGCTGATTCCTTGATCCTCGATAAAACGGCCTTCACACACATATGAAAAAGAAACCGTGGATTTAGATGTCCTATTTTAAGAATAATATTAATATACTGACGTGAAATTCCCGTTCGAAACAAAGCTGGTGAGCTAGAGCTACTTATTGGTGATTACAATATTGATATTTTCGTAGTCACCAAGACTTTTTTAAAATCTATCGTTGTAACATGACAGGCGAATGTGTTACGATAGGGTAAACCAGTAGTACTGAGTACTTGATTTATCATCATATTGGTATTGATTCAGTACATCAAGTACATAAATAATATCTACATGTATGTACTAAAATACCATACTAAAAATCTGGGAATCAATGACATATTTTATTAATTATAATATTTTATTATAGTTATTATTCAATAATTGTCATATTGCAGCTGAGGTCGGTTTTTAATTATAATGCATCTGCTGCGGGACTCAAACCCGTGGCCTCTGGATTTTCGTTAGTGTTTAGTCTAGTTTTGTGCCGTATTATATACATTGTGGGGTGCGTAAACGACCCCGTACGTTGGAGGGTATCATAAGAATGCGAGCGTAATTCTCGACGGCTGTTAGGTCCGTGGGCCCCCGTTCGCGAGATTTCAGATGCGCATGTTGCGTGTCTCTTGACTGATGTTATGTATGAATAGCTACAATGTAAACGTTTTAACGGTGTCCTGTACGGATTTTATTTGTCTCGTTTGGTTTATAACTTTGTTGAAGTGTTTATTTTTTAATAATTTTGAAACGATGAAGTTTATTAACTTGTTTTATTACTGCTAATAACATTTTTAATGGATCCGATTAAGTAGTTTATTAAAAATATATTTATCTAAATTATACATATAACTTATGACACTATATGGTCAATCGGACAAATCACAGCGAAGATGACTTCTTTGAAAGGGATATAATTTTGTTTATATTATTGTCTCATTATGCTAATTACTTTGTCGCTTATTCTATGCGATGAATAATTTACATCACCATTACCTGCATTACGAAATAAAATTATAAAATCATAAAGTCATAAGACAGCAAATTATTTATCCTGGTCGAATCTTCATTTGTATCATGCTTAGGCTTAACATACGTCTCGGTTTCACATATCGGTCCCAGTGTTATCTGGATTTTCCTGGTTTCATACCATCCGGGATAATATACGGGATGATTTTCTTTTTTTTTAGCTGTCCCAGTTTAGAGTATCATAATTATGGTTAGCATAATCATGCTCTATAAATAGCAATCTTAGACTTAATTTTTCTGTTGCATCCGTTCTTTGTAATACAATTGATTTAATATGGTCTTAGTTGATAGTTCGCCACTGCTTTGAAGAGCCTTGTACAAACAGGTATTGTATTATCTATAATGCCAGATACAAACATCTCTCTTAAATTAAATAAATACAATGGAACGGGCGGGACAAAACCCATGCTGTTGGTCCAACAAAACTTGACGAAATTGATTGAAGACATAATCACATCGAATAAATTATCAGGAGCTGTCACCACTGCGACTGAGGTAAAGTTATTATTGCATAATTTGTCACCCTTTTTATGGGTGCTGTGCATTTTCAAAGATCAGGAAATGATGAGAATTAAATAAAAATATGTTTGAAGGGAGCAGCGAGACTGACTTCGTCGCCCTTCAAAATGAAATCGGAAACTATATCAGACCCTAAAAGAACGCGCCTTCGAAACCGTATTTAGGATCTGAGCTTTCAGTTTCCTTGATAGTCAGTACCTAAGATCAAATACAAGAAGAAGGAAACGATCGAGTGGAATGCAAAACAGATGGAAATATTGCGTGAAATAGTCAGGAATAATAGACAGACTCGCGTTGTATGGGACGTCTGGTCACCTTTCAAAACTTGTCGATGTTATCGACCTTTACAAATGTAGGGCACGTATTACAATATGCTTAATCCTTTGGACTCATATACAGAATACAAGTTATTTAGGGGGGGTTATTATATTTTACAACATGCTGCATACGGTTTTAATTTAATAAAGCCCTAGAAATGCACTTTTTTATTCTATTTTACAATCCCATTAGTCAAATGAGATTAGCCGACCGACTTGGAGCGGTGGCCGAGCACGATTTTCAGTCGTTCTCTTGCCACGGTCGGATATTGTCCTTTTGCGAATTGTTGTTCCGTAGTTGAACCCCAGCTGCAAAAATGCCTCCTAAGGATGACCCGGAGACGAGCGCCCTCAAGAAGGAGCTGACGGAGCTCGTCGATAAGATCAAAGTATTTCGATTTTTTCTTCCTTATCATAATAATTGTGCAGCAAAGTTATAAAAAATATTGTCTAATATAAAATATATTAGATATGTATGTATAAATTACAACCAGTGAAAAAATTTGTGAATTAACCAACACAAACTTATATGAAAAATTAGTTCATAAATCATTACAATACACTTACAAACAAAAGTTTTAAGATTTATTGCTACAAATATAGCGAAAAAAAATGTTTTGTTATAAAAAAGTTAATTTATATTTAAACAAATTTTTTCTCAAACAAACACATTTTTTAAAAGATATTTTACATCATATATTTATATAATACGTTATTTAAATATCGAATTTATGTTTAATTACCAGTAATAATGTTTTTATAGATTTTACTTATATATGAAAATTTAATACAAAGGTCAAAACATGTATTTTATGTATTGCCTCAATTATAAAAACAATTATTTATAATAAGCTCAATTTTCCAATAGCAATAACGAAAATAGCATTTCGAATTATTAAACTGATAATAATTAATCCTTATTAAACTGATATCGAGTTTATTGTTGAGACTTACATATTTTTTAGTAAAATAATGAACGAAAATGTTATTCAAAACAGTTCGATTTTTGCGTTATAAAAAGAATCTCAGAAAAGTATCTCAAAGCGGAATTTTCATTAGACCTATCATTAGATCATTATTCAATAATAATTACCGTATGTACAAAAGTAATAAATACATTTTACAATTAGAGAACAAATTCGGCAGCATTTAAGAAATCATTAAATACTTTGATATATCATTAAAAACAAAGAAAAATTTACGATTGTAATAAATGATAAGTGAAACAAGAAAACTTCGTAAACAATGGCAGATCACAATAGTCTCAGAGGACAAACATAAATTTAAATTTCCACTGAATTGTATAAATAATTTGATGGCGAACGCGATCGAGTAAATAATACAATATACATTAAGCTTTTATAGGTTTTGGTTCTGTCGAATAATCACACTAATATAAGCTGTATATCAGTTAAAATAAAAATAATTTTGATTACAATAAAATATCACCTTAAGGATAGTTTTATAATATTATATTGAAAACTTCAATGATTTCCATTTTCAATCAAAAATATTAAACGACAGCAACACGAGCAATCTTAATGCTTTAAAATTGGTAGAAATAGTCTTGCTGATTTGATTTCAGATATACTTAATGCCTATACTGCACTATAAATCCACAAAATGTAAAAATAAATAAAATTGAAATAATAAAGTGAATAAAAATTATTTGCGTTAATTTTTTTAGTGAAAAATACTTGGTAATCAAATTTTCTTAACAAGTTTTTTATTAACTTTTCATGCAATTTCGTATAAATTATTTATTTAGTAAAAATTTTTCCATCGTAAATTTTGAAGCCTTTTTTGAAATATCAGAATGTGAAATTTAGATATGCAGCAACATAAATATAATAAAATACGTAGTCAGGTATCCATAGCTAAAGCATGATTGACTAAAAAAAATATCACCTAATATATATTAGATAATTTTTACGTCGCTATATAGCTACGAAAAAATATAAAGACTGCCTCTTATCACACTTTTAGAAACGCTGCTATAGTAAGTAAATCGCTCACGATATTTTCACGAGAACGCAGTGTTTAAAAGTTAAGCTTTCCTTGGTATAAAGTGTATTCGTATGCATATGTGTACATACATGTATATGTAACACGGTATACACTCACCAATAATCCGTTTTACGCTTTAAACCAATTTGTATATATTGTTAGTTGGCCTTATATCTATAAAAATAAATAAATAATATGCATTATAAATAAATTAATAAATAAGAAAAACATGTGCCACACACTACACTACCCTTTTTATTATTATTTTATTTGATTTTCATCAATACAACTTACAATTATTAATATCACCAGGAAAGTCAATCAAAATGCGTTGACGCCAAACTAAATGAAAAGTGCTCGGACATGGCTGACGTTCCAAAGTTAAAACTACAAACAAAAAAAATGCTCAAGGGTCACATAAACAAAGTAAACTCTGTCCATTTTAGCGGCGATTCGAGGTGAGTTTTTATTTTAAATTTATGCGAATTAATTATTATATGCACTTGAGCATTGCGAATATCAGCGAGTGTAAGTTATAAATATTTTGGCGTGCGACATGTATTGACGCTGCGACATGTACTGCTTATGTGCGTATTGAGATTTTGATTTTTTTAGACACTGCGTTACTGGATCTTTGGACGGGAAGCTAATTATTTGGGACACATGGACCGGAAACAAAGTACAAGTCATACCTTTGAGATCATCTTGGGTCATGAGCGTAGCTTTTGCTCAATCTGGAAATTTTGTCGGTATAAATTTTGTTCACTATTGGTATTGTATAAAATTATAACTAGCTGTCGGTACCTCACTGTCGTGAGGTACCGAAGCTAGCGAGTGTGCGAATACCGGAATATTATAATTTAATACCGAATATTATAATTTAAGCTTGTGGTGGAATGGATAATATGTGTACCGTTTATGATGTCAACAATCGCGATGCGACTGGAGTTGCTAAGATAACCAGGGAGTTGGCTGGATATGAAGGATTTTTGAGCTCGTGTCGCTTTTTGGAGGATAAAAAAATACTAACGGGATCTGGAGATATGAAAATGTGTGTATGATTTTTATTAACAGTATTTTTATTAATTGTTACATAAATTTTATACATTATCTGTAGTATGATTCTAAATCAACAAACTATAGTCAGAAAAAAAACCATAGATATTCCATACATTATGCAAAATTAGTATTAGTAAAAAAAAACAATATCTTGAGTGTGATTGTAAACACATATAGAATTATTTTATAAAATGACTACATATATTGAAAATATATTAATAGATTTACTACTTGGTATTCAGACTTATTTGTCACTTTTTAGCTGTATCTGGGATTTGGAGTCCGGTAAAAGGATCTCAGATTTCGAAGGGCATAACGGAGACGTAGTTTCGATATCTTTATCGCCAGGTTGTAATGTGTTTTGTTTAGAAAGACGTTTAGAATGCCGCGTTTATCTTATATGATGGAATTTCAGATGGCAATACTTACGTCACCGGATCGGTGGACAAGACTTGCAAACTGTGGGACGTCAGAGAAGAAAAACCTCGTCAGACGTTCTTCGGTCATGAATCTGACGTAAATAGTGTTTGTGTAAGTTACAGATGGTATTGAATTCATATATTAGATATTCGTTGTTTTTGAACATCGTGACGCATTGGGGTAACCTGTCTTATTTATTCTAAATAAATAAATAAATATGATTGTATAACGCTGACGAGAAAAAACTTCGTTATTAGAAAGTCACTAGTAAGGCAATTAGCAAATAATTGCGATCAATTTCTTCCCATAAATAGTCCCGATAGCATTAAAAATCATAAAACTTATTCTACCCATATAAAAAAATAGTTATATAACTTTATCTTATCACTGTGCCAGACGGTAGTATACCATTGGGTCAATAATCATGTTTTACATATTTTTAATTAGAAAGTATATTGTTTTTTTTATTGCAAAGTAAAGTTTTGTTAAAAAATATAAAAGGGTTTCGTGCCATGTATTTATTTATTTTTTTATTGGGGTTGAATTTGGCTTATCATACAAATACTCATCACCTATTGCTGATTAATTGGCTTTTTAAAAAGGTTTTTTATATTTTTAGTTCCATCCAAGTGGTCAAGCGTTTGCTACAGGGTCAGAAGACAAATCTGCTCGCCTCTTCGATCTTAGATCTGATCAACAATTGGCGCAATTTAGTACTCCAAACAATACTAGTGGCTTTACATCGTGTGGTAATATTTTTATTATAACATTGATTAACAAAGCAAATAGCATTTCATAAAATCATATTCAATGTATCGTTACGTTAAAAATCTTTAAGAGCTATTATTGCATATCACTTAAATTTCAGATATGACAATATAATAAATATATATATATTGGCAGATAAAATAATTATTTAATATGATTAATATTATTTTAGGTTTGTCATTGAGTGGAAGATATATATTATGTGGATCGGACGACAATAGTGTTCACGTCTGGGATACGTTAAAAGGTCAACACAATGGTAAGTAAAACGATATATATTTTTTTAATGGCAAATTGTATTGCTCCATATTTTTTATAATTTTGAAACAATTTCAGGCACTCTCAGTGGTCACGAAAACAGAATTACATCATTGTCCGTAGCCGGTAACGGTATGGCCGTTGCTACTTGCTCCTGGGATCAAATGGTTCGAGTTTGGGTGTGAATGAGTAAAAATCAAAATGTATCATTTCTTTTTTTGATAACCAACATTACCTATCCCTCTCTTTAAATGCGTTCAGATAAATAAAACATTACTGTTAACATATATACTATTTATTGCATACGTACATAAGAAAATAATAATACAATGATAAAAATACTGATATATACTGTGTTGGTTCTTATGTTTGGGTATAAATATATAACAATAACACAAAATAAACATACATATATATGTTATATTCAGAAATAACCTATTGTAATATTATGTACGATGTATTATTTTCAGTTTGAAATAAATCTTTTGTTGTAACTTATTATTTATGATCAACCCGCTTTGATTCCATTTGAGTTAAATATATATAATTTATAATAATAATATATATAATACTTGTAGCTAACCCCAATGCGCCATTTATAAGATCTAAGTACTTAATGTGTGTATATGTAATCGGAAGAACAGATAGTCATACTGAGAAAAGAGGTTGACAAGTAAATAATACATTCGTCGACCGACTTCGAAAGTCAGCTGAACCGACTTGGTCACAAGAAACATTAGACTGCAGCACTTTCAAGGTTATGACATGTTATATTAACACCAACGGACAGTCCTGGATATGTGACTGCTGCCAACCCAGCCAATGCTGGAAAATGCCTCTCATTTGTCATCGGCAAGAGAGAGGAAGCTATAAAAACTTTTTGATTTGGCTGCAGTTTTGTTTTCTTTTCTACAACAAATGCAAAAACTGATGCTTCTTAAACGAATCATCTTTATTGGGCACCACTATTTTTATATGATTAATCGCAAACTCCGCATGAATTTTTATTCGCAGTAAGTAATAGTCTAGTAGATTCCAAGTCTAGCTGTCTCTTATACTACAATAAATTCACAATGAAACCTAGATACCACCAATAAACTCTCGCATGACTAACCTGAGTTGTCTCAAACTATAGTAGGAAGTCGAACGGAGCAAAGACGCAACACTAGTTTTTTCTTAGTTGACTGAAATATTTTGTCGACCGCTGTTCTCGTGTAAGAAGCTCGTTCTTCTGCAGACCCACCAAAAATTACAATAAATGGTTTGTGAAAAGTTGATTTTCCATGACTTTAAATAAATATCCAGCAAAAGTCTGAAGCATACTAAATTATCCGAATACCTTATTAAGAATGATCATAATCAATTTTCTCAAACCAGAATCAAGTCGACTGCCGCTCCTCAGGAATATAAAGGATAGCTTCCGTCTATTTCTAAAAGTTATGACTAAGTTTATTTATGAGAACTATTCCATAAAAACGATTTCTTGCACAAAAAAAAAACACTAAGATAGAAAATTTATAAATATATATTAAAATTCAGTATGAGAAAATACATTAATATTAATATATTTTTTTATTAACAGGGAATCATATAAATAAAAAAATATTTAATATTGTCTTAAAAAACTCTAATATTTTTATCTTTTAAAATTGTTGGCATAGCTGTAATTATTATTTGTGGTTGTGTGTTTAAGCGCTGGGCGATTATTCCTATACATTTGAGGACTATAGTCGGGAGTTGGGGTATAAGGCTCTTTTGGCTTCATTATTCCAGTTCGATCTTCGTTTCTAGCTGCCACAGAAGATTGCATAATATTAGCCAGTGGTTTTTGTTGCTGGAATCTAAATAAAAATACATTAGACAGGGAATCAATTATATCATATGTTTATATTTATTATACTAACCCGGGATTGTTCATTGAATGGACGAAACCAGAATTGATTTCTCCTTGTGGATTATAATTATTCCTGGATACGGCGTGACTCCTAGAATCCACATTTTGCGAATCAGTTAGCCAATGCATAGGTCTGGCTCTGTAAAAATAAATTACTATTAATATAATTTTGATCAGTTTTCTGGTGTTTCAATAAAGAAAAAAAAACAACGAAACTAGTTCACGACGATGCTACAAAGATCGATAATTAACATTTCATGAAGTATCACTGCATAAAACATAACTTACATAAAAAAGTAACGTTAAAAATTGATAATATTATAAAATTAATAAAATTAATTTATTAAGAATCAAAAAGATTAAATTACATCTTTAATTTAATGCAGTAAAGTCTGCACTTGTATTTAAAAACTTTTAGTGCTTATATAAACTAAACATACTTCTCCAAGATGAAAATCAGTTATTGAAATGAATATTTTAAACAGCGTCAGCATATGAAATTAAACAGAATTGCGACTATCTGAGAATATGAACTAAATTAAAATCCACTTTGGAACACTGTATGAACGTAGCCATATAAACAGCAAAAAATATGCGGCTATAATTGCTATTTTATTACAGCACTTGAGGGTTGATTTTAAAATTTTAGAAAAGAGCAACTGTATTTTATTATATGAAGCTACTCTATTCTCAGTCGACATAGACACATTGCCTGCAAACTTACAGATTTGAAATCAAATTTATAATTTTAAGTGTTTTACATAAAAAGACTTGCATAAGTTTATAACTGCATAATGAAATGATATCTCTTCTGGAGAGTACGTTTATTTTTTTCGTATGAAGCATACAAAAAGAAATTTTAGACAAGCATTTTAAAAATACTTTTTACTACTACTTCCATTATAAAACCAGATATTAATGTACTGATATCATATAAACAAGATCATAAGGAATAATATGTTATTATTTTTGTATAAAGAGTAAAGTTGCAATCGACCTATCGGTAGTAAGGATTACAGTATGATCAAAAATAAATATTAAGTTATAAGAGCGGCCATTTTTTTTTTTTTTATGGAGAATATTAAATATTATAATTTTTTTTTCTCTTTAAAAAACTTATTACTCACCCCTCATACGCATTCAGCGGACCTCTGGTTACTGTATTGTGGGTTATTTCATTCTAAAATATAAAATACAACTGTTTTAGTTTATTTATTTTTTTGAATGTATTTGAATTGTCTATAATATAATATTATATAAAAAAAACTTGTAGATAAAATAAAAAAACATAACGTCTTTGTGTTTTAATGCAGTATAAGTTTGCATATATTTTAAACTTTAAACCCTTTTTAAATAATAAAAATAGTAATATATGTTGACATAATAAAAAAAATTTAAACTGCTCACTTTGTCATATCCTATGTTGTTGATTTCAACCGCTGCTATTATGAAGTATATGGCGGTTGCTACGTTGATTACCCACATAACAAATCCTCTTAAAGCCACAGCCATCAAGAATCCAGATATGCAAGCCATGAAGTAGTTTTGGAAAAGTTCAGCGTTAAGAATAGGTGGGTTTGGTGGGATAGGTGGGACTGGCGTTACATCCTGAAAGTTGTATTCGTTAGTATTAAAATATACATATACAGGTCAGTAATAAATGCTCAGATCTCGTAAAAAATATAAACAACCCTTTCTATTTTCATTACAGTATAATTTTAGTCATAATATATTTTTAAAGCACATGAACTCTTAATCATAAATAAAAAAAATATCTGGATTTAGAGGTGTAGTTATTTTTTATATTATTTTGTTTAAATAATAAACAATAAATTTGTAAAATATAATTTTAATATCTATATTTTAGTATGCTTATTTTTTTAATTAAAAATTTTTTTTAACTAAACATACTATATAATATTAAGAGAAAATAAAAAAAAGATTTAATATTATTATTAAATTATTTCTTAATGCACAAAAGTGTTTTTTTAATAACAATGTTCCTTAAAATTTAATTTTGTATTTAAAACTACTCCTAAATATTTAATATTATCAACTATTGCTATAATAGAGTTATAAGATTTTTCTACAAATATAAAATATTTCGTAAATTGATTGTAATTGAATATAAAAAACTTTTAAATTTATTTAATTTACTTCACTAATAAATATAGGTAAGTATTGTTTAAATTGAATTAATACTTATATACATGTTCTTTTATGTTATTTAGTGCACTTGTATTATTTAAAAAAAAAGTTAATAATACATTGTATATTGTGTACATTTTTATATTTTGGATTCTAAATTAAAAATAGGTTGAATCAAAGTATATTTAAATATTTTTTTAAGATTTAAGCATTTATATAATTGTTGTTAAGTCAATATATTATTTAGATTATAATTATTATTACCCTATTTGCTATGTTTCCTACATCCAAGCCGAACATTATTCCCAATCCTAGATCAACTGCGCTAATGATCAGTGTCATTGTGGACCACATGATTAAATACAATATTGAATTCTCATTTAACATCTTTTCTTTTACCCCTAAAATCATAATTTAATTTAATGGATTAGGTTTTTCAAACAGTTTTCTTGCATATCTATAATGCGTTTTATAAAATAATATTATTACATGGATAATATATATATTATACTTTTAAATCTCTAGAATGGAGTTTACTAAATTTTTGCTTGTTAAAATAAAATTTATAGTGAATAATACAAATTATATATAATAAATATCAGTATTTTTATTATTTTATTTTAATATGAAGCGCAATAATTCAATATTATATTAAAAAAATAATTTTTTAGAATGCATACGTTGCAAAAAATACTAAATTTTAGTTAAATATTTAAATAATGTTTTTCATTATTATCAATTTTTAGAATATAATATTATCTACCATCTAGTATATTTAAAATTAAAGCAAAAATTTGGTTGAATTTATAAAAAAGTGTTTAACAAAATATTCTGTAAAATAAATTTTTAACGTTAGTATCTTATATGTGAATGGCAATAAATAATAAATAATATTCAAAATAATATTTTTTACTATCTATATTTGTATGTAGTTTTTTATTACTCATATTTTATTTAATTCTATTTTTTTACTCACCAGCGAATAGAAGGATCGATGTTATCAACCAAAGAACAGTCAGAGCTAATATCACACATTCCCAAACAAGAAGGTCGCTTGAAGTGACATAAAAATCTTTCCCTAGATAATCGCCACATGTCTCTTCTGCAATTATAAATTAATTTGTTTCTTTAATTTTTCATTTTCATTAGTACTAAAATCCCATGACTTAAATATACAAAATGTTATAAAAATGACTATTATGTTAAAGATAAACATAATTAGAAAAAATACATTTTTAATAGTGTATGTTTTAAGTTTATTTTAAGTTACATATCAGACGCATACCATTAAAAATTAACATGCAGGAATATATTTTTGTGGTTATATTCAAGATAAATGCATAAAGAACAACATTGCAACTATCATAGCCATTCGTAAAGTCGTATGAATATAACATTAAATTAATCCATTATATACTATATAATAGTTTATTCCAAAATCTGTGTTTTATTTTTAAATTAAGTCTGTTGTCTGGTGCCCCAAAATTAAAAATAGCAGAATTTTTACTAAGTAAATAATTTATACGAAATTGCATGTTATGTGAATTTCTTAACAAAAGCTTGCCAACTATGCCAACTAAAAACGTTGTTTATTTGATATTCGGAAATGTAAAGGTTGTTCTGATGCAAATGTCTGCCCTCAGAAATGGAAACAAATCCTATTCAAACTATCCTGATAATTACTTTTGCGTGCGAGCACAAAATTTCAATGGGATTAGGCATTACGAAACTATAAAACCTGGCCAAACATAAAAACCGAAATGTGATCAGATTGATTGTTTTCACAATGTGCGTCCCCATGTGGCAAAATTGACTCTCAATAAAATCAAAGATCTAGTCTGGAAGATTTTATCTTATCTACCTTGAAACTTCTGTATATAATTTATTTCGATCTATGTAACACTTCCTGGACGGAAAAGATTTTAAAATGCGGACGATGTGAAAAGGGAATATTTTAAAACAAAGCTTACAACATTTTATGCTAATGGAATTAAAATAATGACAAACAGATGAATAAAGGTTATATCTTATAAAGAAACATTGTTTCATTAAGAAAATGACACGACTTTATTATATTTTTTAAATAGTCACTTGCGAAACATCATGTATATATATTATTACATTAATTTAATCTATTCAAAATCGCAATGCAATTCATAATATTGAATTAAAAAAATATATACAATAATTAATAAAATATTTTTTCAGATACAATTATTGCGATAAGCACATTACATATATTGCGATAAACTCATTGTTAAGTACACACGTAGATATGTCAATCAATATACTAAACCATGCAAGAAGATTTATTTAGTTTAATATATTAGTTTCTTTAAAATAAATATCGCGATACAATTAAAATTTAAATTTAAAATCGCTTATTTTTGCAAATATAATGAGCCGTGTAGCTAGATTTTTATCATAAGTATTGTCTATCATAATTGGATTTTTTTAATAATTATATATAAATAACCTCGATGTTATATCTACGCAATAATAAGCAAAATATGTTACATACATAGACATATTAATATTAATAATTTATTACAGCGTGCAATAAAAACATAAAAAGCAATAAAAAAAATATATGAATAAATTCGCATTTAATAAGAAAATTGTTTT